>NC_080075.1:11952546-12276692 GCF_949987535.1 Balaenoptera acutorostrata | reverse complement strand
ATTAACAAACTTTCACTATAACAAAGCTTCTCAATCTTTAATGTGCATGCGAATCATCTACGGAATTCTGTTAAAAAGCAGATTTAGATTCAGTAGATCTGATGTAGGCCTGAAATTCTGTGTTTCTAACAAGTTCCCAGGTGAGGTTTGTGCCGCTGGTCCAATGACAGCACATGAAAAGTGAGGGTTTACAGCAGTACAGTTGTCAGACTTAACTAGTATCACTACTTGGTAACATTTATTTTCATACAGAAAAACCTAGCAAAAAGTGTTCTCCCGAAGGTCAAAGAATGTGACACTCATATAGATTTCTAAAGTATTAAAGACTGAGACTCTATTAAATATATACTATACTCACAAAATTATCAGAAGTAGCAGGTTTAGCTGTTCCATTGGAAACCGTTTTTGAGACTCTTAATTTTATTCCTTCAGCTGTAATGAGAAACATTATAGAAATTCATAAAATTATAAAATAATATTTTCTTTTGTAGCTTCACATTTAATAACCCTATAAAGAGAGTTAATAGTGGAAGCTTTGGGCTGGGTGCTGGCTTTAATATACCATTTGGGAATGTAGGAGGGACAGAAAAAGTTAAAAATGTCGTAACTGATTACAAAAACAACCAGGCTCTCAAGCTGCTAGTTTAAATTCCAGTTTTACAGGAGTTTAAATAAACAAGCAAACATACATACATGCACACATTAGATCGTTTCAGTACATTTTAAAGTTCATGGATTTAAAAATCTACAGGATTTATGATATATTTAAGAATAAAACACACCTGTGGCCATGCTTTCACTTCTCTAATGTATAAACTTTTAGAATGTGTTTATGGTATAAATAAAATAAGGAAGAAAAAGATTTTCTTTGTATTTGACCAAGGCTCTTCTTCATGCCAGCAGGTTTAGCAGAGGAGAGGTTAAGCGCATGAGTCCTGAAACTAGACGCCCTCACTTGGAATTCTGGCTCTATCTATGTAACCTCGGGCTAAGCAATCAACTTTCTGTGACTCAATGTCCCTGCCTATAAAATGGAATAATAATAATGTCTACCTCAGAGAATTCTGATGAGCATTAAACAAATTAGCATATATAAGGTGCCTGAAACATAATGTCTATGTCCAATAAGTATTCACTTTTGTTACTACAATAATTTGCAAAATGTGCTTCTCCATAAACTAGGACAGTTGGTACAATATGATGAGATCAAGTGCATAAGTGGATATAATGAATGAAAATGAGATTGCTCAATCTGAAAATGTTTCCATGGGGCATCTGAAATCTCAACATTTGGGATCCTTCTCTTAAAGGCGTAATACACTGATTTTATTTTTAACTGAAGTATAATATTAAAAATAAAATACACAAACTTTTAAGTGTACAGCCTGAAGAGATTTTTATCAACTCTTGTGTAACTACCATCCCAATCAAGACATTTAACATTTTTATCATCACAGAGGATTCTTTTTCATTTAATATTTTTTCTTTCTTTATTTATTTGGGTCTTAGTTGTGGTATACAAACTCTTAGTTGCAGCATGCATGTGGGATCTAGTTCCCTGACCAGGGATGCAACCCGGGCCCCCTGCATTGGGAGTGCAGAGTCTTAACCACTGTGCCACCAGGGAAGTCCCCACAGAGGGCTTTTTAAATTCCTTTCTGGTCAATCCCAACCCCACCAAAAGCAACTATTGCTTTGATTTACATAATCACCACAGTTTACTCCTGCCTGCTCTAGAACTTCATATACAAAACCATAAGGACCCAATATTCTTTTGGATTTGACTACTTTCACTCAACATAAAGGTTTTGAGATTTATTCATGTTGTATAGTGTTGATTACTTTTGCTTCCCAAACAGTATTCCATTGTATAAGTATACCATTATTATTTTATCCATTCATCTGTTGACAGACATTTGGGCTATTTCAGTTTTGGACTATTAAGGATCAAGCTGCTATAAAAGTGTACACAGTGTCTTTCTGTGGACATCTGCTTTCATTTTCATTTTTGGATAAATACTTTGGAGTGGAATGACTGGGTTATATGGTAGGTGTATGTTTAACTTTTTAAGAAACTGTCAAACTGCTTTCTTAAAACTTAAGACTTCTTCCGTAATGTATGAGCGATCCAGCTGTTCTACATGCTCTTCAGCATTTCATGTTGCCAGTCTTTTAAATTTTAACCATGCTAGTGGATACATGGTAGCATTTCACTCTGGTTTTAATTTGCGTTTCCCTGATGACCAGTATTATCGAGCACCTTTTCATGTGCTTACTGGCCTTTCCTTTTCTTCTTTGGTGAAGCGTCTATTTAAGTATTCCATTTTTTTTTTTTTTTTTTTACAAATTGAGTTATCTTTTATTAATTTGTAGGAATTCTTATATTCTGGATACAAGTCCTTTGTCAGATATATGTATTGAGAATGTTTTATCCCAGTCTAGGGCTGGCCTTTTCACTTTCTTGTTTCTCTTGATGAACATAAGTTTTTAATTTTGGTGATGGCTAATTTAACAACCTTTTTATTTTATGGTAACTGCTTTTTGTGTCCTAAGAAACTGCCTAACCCAAGGTCATGAAGATATCTTCCTGTTTTCTGCTAGAAGAGTTATAGTTTAATCTTTTACATCTAGGTCTGTGATCTTTTTTTTTTTTAATTTATTTATTTAATTTATTTTTTATTTATTTTTGGCTACGTTGGGTCTTCATTGCTGTGCGCAGGCTTTCTCTAGTTGTGGCGAGCGGGGGCTACTCTTCGTTGTGGTGCACGGGCTTCTCATTGTGGTGGCTTGTCTTGTTGCAGAGCATTGGCTCTAGGGCACATGGGCTTCAGTAGTTGTGGCACGCGGGCTCAGTAGTTGTAGCTCATGGGCTCTAGAGCACAGGCTCAGTAGTTATGGCGCATGGGCTTAGTTGCCGCATGGCATGTGGGATCTTCCTGGACCAGGGCTCGAACCCATGTCCCCTGCATTGGCAGGCAGATTCTTAACCACTGCGCCACCAGGGAAGCCCTATCTTGAATTAATTATAGGTGATATACACGGCAGGAGGCTAGGTGATTTTCCCCCCATGTGTCTATCTAGTTGTTCCACACTCTTTGTTGAAAATACTGTCTTTTCCTCATATAAAGCCTTGCTGCCTCTGTCAAAAATCAATTGACAAATGAGGTTTCCAATTTGGAGCTAATTTAAATATTATATCTCTTTTAAAAACAAAAACTTTAGAAACCTCCTATTATATTGGAATCAATTTGGTGCTAGTAAGAAGATATTCTTTAAAGTGTTATTGCATTAATAAAATAATCTGAAGCAACAACAACAAAATCCACTGAACAGTATGTGCAGATTTATTTTTGGACTTTTTTTTTAAGTTGTCTGAAATTTCATTTCATTATATTTTATTTATTTATTTTTGGGACTCTATTTTGATACACTGAGGTATATATCCTTATGCCAATACCACACTGTCTGGATTAGTATAACTTGAAATTTTTGTCTTGAAATCAGTGTAAGTCCATTAATTTTATTTTATTTAGATATAACTTCCACACCATAAAATGCACCATTTTGAAGTGTACAATTCAGTGGATTTTAGAACAGTCACAGAACTGTGCAATCATCATCACTGTTAATTTCAGAAGCTTTTCATCACCCCCCACCCCAAAACCCCATACCTATTAGCAGTTACTCCCAACTCACTCCTTCCACCAGCCCCTGGCAGCCACTAATCTATTTTCTATCTTCATGGATTTACCTTTCCTGGATTTTTCATATAAATGGAATCATATAACATACGATCTATTGTAATTGGCTTCTTTCACTTAGTATAGTGTTTTCAAGATCTATGTTGTAACTATAAGAATGTTTAGGTTCTTCCAGATCTTTTGTATTTCCATACATATTTTAAAATCAGCTTAACCATTTTTTTAAAAATCAGCCAGAATAACAATTGGGACTGTACTGGATCTACATAGCAATTGAGGAAGTGATGGCTTAATAATATTGAGAGTTACAATTCATAAACATTTACTTATTCTATAATTTCTCTTGGCATTGTTTTGTATTCTTCAGTGCAGTTTTCCACATTTTTTCCCATTAAATTTATTCCTAAATAATTTATTTTTTGAAGCTCCTGTAAATAATATTTTAAATTTCATTTTTCAATTATTTCCAGTTATATAAAAAACAACTAATTTCTGTATTTGGACATATATCCTATGACTCTGTTATATTATTCACCTATTAGTTCTAGTGCATTTTTTCTTTTCTGTAGACCCCTTAGGATTTTCTACATACTTAATCTTGCTGAGGAATTCCCTGGCACGCTAGTGGTTAGGACTCGGTGCTTTCACTGCCGAGGGCGTGGGTTCAATCCCTGGTCGGGGAACTAACCCCACAAGCCGCGCGGCGCAGCCGAAACAAAACAAAACAAAACCTTGCTGTTTGTAAATAAAAACAGGTTTACTTCTTGCTTTCCACACTTTATGGCTTTTGTATTCTTTGGGTTGGCTTGTGTTTTGCCTTTCTGCACTGGCTAGGAACTGCTGTCTGATACTGAGTCAAAGTGGTGAGCAGATATCTGTGTACTTTGTTCCCAGTCTTGGGAGGAAAGCATTCACTAGTTCACCATTAAGTATGATTTTAGCTGTAGAGTTGTTTTTTTTTTAAACTTTGGGTTTGTTTATTTATTTATTTATTTATTTATTTATTTATTTATTTATGGCTGTGTTGGGTCTTTGTTTCTGTGCGAGGGCTTTCTCTAGTTGCGGCAAGTCGGGGCCATTCTTCATTGCGGTGCGCGGGCCTCTCATTATCGCGGCCTCTCTTGTTGTGGAGCACAGGCTCCAGACGCGCAGGCTCAGTAATTGTGGCTCACGGGCCTAGTTGCTCCGTGGCATGTGGGATCTTCCCAGACCAGGGCTCGAACCCGTGTCCCCTGCATTGGCAGGCAGATTCTCAACCACTGCGCCACCAGGGAAGCCCAGCTGTAGAGTTTTTTTCATACTATTCTGTAATTTGTTTGCTAAGTGGGTCTCTTTTTAAAAAAATCATGAATAGGTGAATTCTGTGATATGTCTTTCTGTACCTACTGAGGTACAGAGGTAGGTATTATGTCATTTTTCTTCCTTACTCTTCAGATGAATTACAGCGATTGACTTTCAAATGTTGAAACAGCCTTGCAACCCTGGGATAAAGTTCACTTGACAATGATGGTCTTGCATTGTTCTTCTAGATCTTATTTACTAAAAATAAAATAAGAGTGGTATGTGGGATCTTAGTTCCCTGACCAGGGATCGAACCTGTGCCCCCTGCAGTGGAAGCATGGAGTGTTAACCACTGGACCGCCAGGGAAGTCCGTTTAAAGGAATTTTATGTCTCTACTCATGAGTGATACTGGTCTGTAACTTTCTTTTTTTTGTCTTTGTCAGATTTTGGTATCTGAGTTGTGCTGGCCTTATAAAACAAGTTGGGAAGTATTCCCACCTCCTCTATATTCTTTTTTTAACATCTTTATTGGAGTATAATTACTTTACAATGGTGTGTTCGTTTCTGCTTTATAACAAAGTGAATCAGTTATACATATACATATGTCCCCATATCTCTTCCCTCTTGCGTCTCCCTCCCTCCCACCCTCCCTATCCCACCCCTCTAGGTGGTCACAAAGCACCGAGCTGATCTCCCTGTGCTACGCGGCTGCTTCCCACTAGCTATCTACTTTACTTTTGGTAGTGTATATATGTCCATGCCACTCTCTCACTTTGTCCCAGCTTACCCTTCCCCCTCCCTGTATCCTCAAGTCCATTCTCTAGTAGGTCTGTGTCTTTATTCCTGTCTTGCCCCTAGGTTCTTCATGACCTTGTTTTGTTTGTTTGTTTCCATATATATGTGTTAGCATACGGTATTTGTTTTTCTCTTTCTGACTTACTTCACTCTGTACGACAGACTCTAGGTCCATCCACCTCACTACAAATAACTCAATTTTGTTTCTTTTTATGGCTGAGTAATATTCCATTGTATATATGTGCCACATCTTCTTTATCCATTCATCTGTTGATGGATACTTAGGTTGCTTCCATGTCCTGGCTATTGTAAATAGAGCTGCAATAAATATTTTGGTACATGACTCTTTCTGAATTACGGTTTTCTCAGGGTATATGCCCAGTAGTGGGATTGCTGGGTTGTATGGTAGTTCTATTTTTAGTTTTTTAAGGAGACTCCACACTGTTCTCCATAGTGGCTGTATCAATTTACATTCCCACCAACAGTGCAAGAGGGTTCCCTTTTCTCCACACCCTCTCCAGCATTTATTGTTTTTTTGATGATGGCCATTCTGACCGGTGTGAGATGATATATCATTGTAGTTTTGATTTGCATTTCTGTAATGATTAATGATGTTGAGCATTCTTTCATGTGTTTGTATATCTGTATATCTTCTTTGAAGAAATGTCTGTTTAGGTCTTCTGCCCATTTTTGAATTGGCTTGTTTGTTTTTTTGATATTGAGCTGCATGAGCTGCTTGTAAATTTTGGAGATTAATTCTTTGTCAGTTGCTTCATTTGTAAATATTTTCTCCCATTCTGTCACCTCCTCTATATTCTAAAGCGTTGTGTAAGATTAGAATATTTCTTCCTTAAGTATTTGAAAGCATTCACTAGTGAAGCCAGCCATTTGGGTCTGGCACTTTAGGGGAAGATTTTAAATTTCAAACCCAATTTCTTTAATAAATATATGGCTATTCCAATTAGTGGCATAGGGTTAGAATTAAGATTAGGATAGTTTCTTAAGTGTATTTTTCAAGGAATTTGTTCATTTTATCCAAACGCCCAATTTGTTCATAATATCCCCTTACTTACCCTTTCTTACTGTAGTAATGTCCTCCCTATCTTTCCAATGTTGGAAATTTGCCTTGCTATATTTTATTTCTGGTTTAGATTACCTAGAGGTTAATCAATTTTTATTAATCTTTTCAAAGAAACTACTTTTGGCTTTGCTGATTTTCTCTATTTACCCCTGTTTTCTATTTCATTGATGTAGACACAACTTTATTATATCCTTCCTTCTAATTACCCCAGGTTTAATTTGCCATTCTTTTTCTAGCTTCTTAAGATGGAAACATATTATCAATATGTTTTCTTGGTAATATAGGCATTTAAAGCTATTAATTTTCCTCTAAGAATTGGTTTAGCTGCATCCTGTAAAATGTGGCCTGTTATACTTTTATTATCATTAGCATGAAATATTTTCTAATATTCCTTCAATCCATGAGTTACTTAGAAATTATTGCTTAATTTCTAAACATTTGATTATTTTGTAGATATCTTACTGCTGTGCATCTAATTTAACCATTGTGATCATAAACATACTCTATATGATTACAATCCATTGAAATATATGGAGACATTTTTAATGGCCACACGTATGGTCTATCTTATTCAACATAGACTTGAAGAACATTTATTCTTTGGTTGCTAAATGCAATGTTCTATAAATATCAATCAAGTCAATTAGGTTGATGGTTTTATTCAACTCTAGCTGTAACATCTGGGCCACCTCTAGATTGCTCTTACTGATTTTTCCCTCAACTATGGATCACAGCTTCCAGTTTCATCCCATGTCTAGTAATTTATCATTGTATACTGGACATTGAGAATGGTATCTTATAGACTGGATTCTCTTATCTTCCTCTGGGAAGCGTTGTGTTTTGTTCTAGCAGGCAATTCAAATTATTGCTAGATCACTCTGATCTTTTGGGGATATGCTTTTAGATTTTATTAGGGTTTATTTCAGTTTAGCTTTAGTCCTAGGGTAAATTTCAGTGGTCCTAGACTGTGGTCTTTACTTCTAAGGAGTGGCCATTCTGGTGTTTTAATGGAAAGCCCAAGGGGTTTACCCAAGCACTTTTAACTTGCTGAGATTTGAATTTCAAACTCTGCAGTGGCAGCTGCTGAAATTTCTGTTCCGCTTCTTAGCCTAATAGCTATTGTTTTCCCCCTGGCCTCTTGGAGTCTCACTTTGCACATACCCAGTTCAGGTATCAGATAAGACTAGAGAGACTTTATAGACTTTCGAATTTCCCCCTTTGTGGCTCTCTCTTTTCTGGATTTCTTCCATCAATCTCCAGACATTCTTACAGCCCCAAATTTCACTCTCCAATTCCTTGCATCAGTAAAATTACACCTATCTGCTTGTGCTCTAGCCACTGTACTGTCTCATTAACTGGGCATGAACTCTTCTTTCATGGTTCTCTTCTTTCAACAGTGAAATCTCCTCCAGTTTCTGCCTGCTTTTCTTTGATCTCCAGTGCCTCCAATAGTTAATTAAAAAAAAAATCTGTCCAGAGTTTATTCTAGCTATCAGCAGGAAGATTAGCCCCAAACAATTCATTCCATCATTATTGGAGCCAGAACCAACACACTGAATTTTAATATCTCTGAATAAGTTTTGTGATTTCTTTTCTTAATAGAAAAGTCAGAAAAACATGAAAGAATTAGTTGTAGGTGATAATCTGATGAGAGGAGGTAAAAGGAAGTGTGGACACTGAAGACACACTGATTATGTTGCAAATTTTGCTGACTGGTTAGATTATAAAATTTTCACAGTAGAGAAACAAAAAAAATCGTGAAAAAGAATGTTACTAATAAGAGAAACCAAAGTAAGAGGGAAGAATGGACTAAAGATAAAATTACTCTTTACACCTGAGTTACATACTTATGTTGCCTTAACAAATGCTTTAATTACAGTGTTTTGGTAAAATTAATAAAATGATAAGACGCTTATGTATAAATTAATAGAAAGATGAAAACTAAAGCACTAAAACCATAATTAGAAATGCTTTGGGCATGACCGGGAAATTACAGATGTGCACAATTTTCAAGAGCAAGAAGAGGTGATACAAAGAAATTTAGCAATCATCATTAAGAAGATGAATATTATTTAGGAGCTAAGCACAATATATACCAAATCACTCTTGTGGAAAACAGTGCACCTACTTCAATACTTAGACTTTAAGAGCAAACATGTAACAAAAGCTCAAACTACTTTAGCAATCTTGAAAATTTCATTACTGACTTCTCTTCTGTGACTGTCTACCATAATAGAGGTTTCTGCAGATATAGTTTTAAAAATATTTTACAGGAAAAAAAGTGTATCTGATCTTGCATCACAGGTAGAGGTACAATATTTCTTTGTTACAATATATACAGTGGTCATTTAATAAGAAAATATGTCACTCACTTAAATTTTCAGATGTTACCATGAATTCTTCAATTTCATCATCAGAATCATCTATTAAGGGCATGAAGGCATATCTAAATCAAAAACAAGGAGTAGTTTTACTAGTGTGTTGAAACCTATTCAACTTTCAGTTTACATCTAAAAGAGTCAGTACACACTTTAAAAAATATATACACTTAAAAAGTTTCCCATAAATTGAAATGATAAAAATTTAATTATTTTACTCTCAAATCAGCAAAGGTTACTGTGAAGAAACTGTGAAACTGGGGTTCCCAAACCCGTTGGTAAAAGCATAAATGGATCAAATTTCTCTGGAAGCAACTTTGAAATATCGAATGCTCAGGGAAAGGAATTTTCTGCTGTACTTTTTTCTCCATGTCAGGTTTACCTCCCTGCCCACTATTTTTACTTATCCCCTAACAAAAAGAAATTGCTAACCTGATTGGTGAAAATAAAGCACACCAATCGAGCCACATTTACTAGGTCCAACAGCATTCAAAAAGCACTGCTGATTTAAAAAAAAAAAAAAAAAGCATTGCTGATAATAGCAAAAAAACTAGAAACTAAGTGTCTAATAATTAGGGACTGCTTATATAAATTATGCTACAATCATATGGAATGCCAGATAGCCATTAAAAGTAATATGGTAGGTCTATACAAGATGATAAGGAAAGAAACATTTTAAACAAAGAAAGTGCAGAATAGTGTATATATGTATGTATGTATTATCATTGTATAATTTTTTAATCTTTTTTTAATCAAAAAATTTTCTATTGAAGTATAGTTGATTTGCATGTTGTTGTATAATTTTAAGGAGAGAGAGAAACACACACACTAGTATATATTTTTTCATTTTTTCCTAGAAGGAAGAAACTTAACAGTGCTTTCCTTGGGGAAGAGAAATGAGGCAAGGGAAGCTGTGGGGCTTCCTGTCACATGTAGTCTAAAGTACAAGTTTCTGAATTTCGCATTCAAGCTCTTTACGATTTTGCTCCCACTTTTCCTTTCCAGCTTTATGTCCCGCCAGTGTAAGAGTAGTAACCAAACCGCATGGCTTGTTGGCCTCCAAAGTATGCCATGTCTGTTCCCGCTACCCCTAGAAAACCTGCACTCTTTCCCAGGTCAGCCATTCACTGTCCTACTCCTTTCCTGAAGGTGTAACATAAATGCTGCCTTTTCATGGATACCTCTTCCACCTTCCTGCTGGGCTTATATATCTCTTATTTCACTGTCTTGCTTTTGTTACATTTGTCTCCCCACTTGACTGTATGTACACTCTTTAACAGCAAGGACTACCTCTCCAGTTTCTATAAATGCTGTTTTAACATTGTAGCAGATGATGAGCAAATCCTTGCCAAATTCGAACTTTCCTATGTTAGGTACCTCTGATTATTTGCTGATGGTCTCCACAAAAACATTATTACAATAAGGATAAGGGAAAAAAGGAAGCTCCAAAACGCATCATCAACCCAGCGTTCCATCCAATCCTATAATAAGGACAATTCAAACAGGAAAAGTTAATTTTCTGATAAACATACAGATTTCCCATTCAAATAGTATATAATGACAAGTACTAATGAAATCTTTCCAACCAGTAAGTCTCCCAAATGAATAAGCACACGTTTTTCCGAGAAACATAAAAACTAAGAAATGCTATCTCTATAAAATCATTATGCTTACTTCAGTAATATTAATGCTTTACTTCAGCCTTATAACCAATACAATGAATAAAATCCTAACAAATTATATAGTATCATAAAAAGAATTAGAGGGACTTCCCTGTTGGCGCAGTGGTTAAGAATCCGCCTGCCAACGCAGGGGACACAGGTTCAAGCCCTGGTCCGGGAAGATCCCACATGCCACGGAGCAACTAAGCCCATGCGCCGCAATTACTGAGCCTGTGCTCTAGAGCCTGAGAACCACAACTACTGAGCCCATGTGCCACAACTACTGAAGCCCACGCACCTAGAGCCCGTGCTCCGCAACAAGAGAAGCCACTGCAATGAGAAGCCCGCGCACCGCAACGAAGAGTAGCCCCCACTCTCTGCAACTAGAGAAAGCCCGCACACAGCAACAAAGACCCAACACAGCCAAAAATAAATAAATAAATTTTTAAAAAAAAGAATTAGAGTTTAAAAGGGCTTCAGAAGTCAATTTATTTTCTAGACAAGAACAGTTTCTTCTCTCACTAAATTATCCCTACAGCAGCAGAAGTCCAGGGTTTTCAGAAGGCTCTTTATAATTATTTATATAGAACTAGAGACTACTTCCAAATCAAGAAACCCCCAAGAGGGCCTTTTATATTTTAAGTCTGAGAAATGTATCTTCTTCTAACTAGAGAATCCATGGAGGGTATCTCTTGAATATTCATAATGAGTATACCATCCTAGAAACATGTCAGGCTTAAGGTTTACAGTCCTAAGTACAAAACAACCCAATTACACTGTGTGCTGGAAGAAAAAGATTTCCTGTTACCTTAAATTATACAGGGGGAGGATTCCTTTTCAAAATATACCAAAAGAAGTTGAGAAAAGGGCATAGTTGGAAAAGGAGATTTAAGAGGAACTTTTTCAGACATTTAAAGAAGGCAAGTGTTTTTATAATTCTATACAAAATAATTCCAAGTAAACAGAAGATCTCCACTAAAATTATCTCTGTCTACAAACACAAAATTCTTCAAACTTACACAAAATAAAATAGAATAATTAAAAATGCAAAGTGTTTCAATAGGAAGGTTATACTTACTGACTGACATTTTGCAATTCTAAATGTCTTAGTTGTCCACACCATAAACACTAGAGATGCTGAAACACACCAAAAAAAGTCAACCTCTGAAAGAATATGCAATAGTAAAATAATGTATTTTAAAAGAAAAGTTAGACAGCTTACCCATTATGGCAAAGATCAGGGTATTTGTAAAGTGCCTGTACAGAGAAAATTTCACTGTGTTCTTTCTTAGCCTTAGAGTCTTCATTGTTTGTGCCAAACTTATAAAAATGTGAAAAAAGTTAAGGAAGAAATTTTCAATAGTAATATACAGTTAAGATAAAAAACAAAATAAGAATCTTCTGCTACATTTCCAAAATTAGTACTGCTATATAGAATTCCTATAATTTAAAACTAATAAAAACAACAGAAAATGTTGTCTTGTCCAATATTGTATAATCATGATACCAATTTCATCACAGATATTGTTTTACAATATACCACTGTCTGAACTAAGTAAACAAACTTCAAGGAAAAAAAAAACATAAGCAAGAAGACCTATGATGTGCTCCTTCAATGCCAAGTTCTTGAAACAGAGAACAGAGCAGGACACACACTAAATGGGGCCAAGTCCTCCTTAGGCCAGACACTCTTTACAGATCCCATCATGACATGCCATTTGGCTTGTGCTTTTCTGTCTGTTTCTTTCTTATTTTGTTGTTTCTGGTCTAGTCTCACTTTATCCTCCGAATGACCATAATTAAGAAGTTGCATCATCTGTCAATTCCATTTTATAAATTTAAACTGAAATATGTCAAGTAACACAAATCTGGACTTAGGTAAAGAGAGACTTTATTGAAGAGATTATTGCAATAGGGAGAATGTTCCGACTGTAAGATTCGAGAGAGTCCCAAAGGTCAGGCAGGGAAGGGCTTTGCTTTTATAGGGAGGAGTAAACAGGTCTCGAGAGCAGCAGGTGTGAGAAGTGGGTGGCCTGACGGGGCAGTTGCTCAGAGAACGACTTTCCTTGAAGTCTGCAGGTTTTCAGGAGGGGCCATGAAGGAGGGCTGCGGGTGGATGAAAGCCCGGGGACCCGGGGGAAGGAGAAGGCTTAGTTTGGTCCAGTCTGGTATTTTGTCCAGATTGGTCAGTGGGTACATAGGTCTGTGTCTGGCCCTGTCATAAGTAAACACGGGGGCACCTGGGAGTCTCATCGAAGTCCTATGGGGAAAGGCATCTGTTTGTATTGATAGTAAGCCTTTTCCCGGAACCTGAAAGGGTGGAGGCTGTCTTAACCACGGCTGTTCCAGGAGCACAGGGCTCAGGTAAAGTACGACACTGTCAGGTATGAAGAAGCAGAAAGAGGCTTGTCCACGGGCTCCTCAGCAGTGCAGCTGTGTTCAAGCCAGAGCTCTGTAAACGGGAGCTGCTTCCTCTGCAGCACCTGCCAAGCCCCGTTCAGGGACCACACTCTGAACACACACAACAGAGTTGAGCAAAGGAATGGAAGTGGCACAGTTTGCCCTTAGGCCTCCTATTTAAATTCCAAATACTTCATTCATCGAAAACTTCACTTTAGTACTAAAACTACCAAAGCTGTTTTTCAATCTTTCTAAAGGACCAATAAGTTGCAACAGAAGATCAATTTCTAAAGTAGCACAATTCAACCCATTAGGCCTACTGTCAGAATTTACAGAAATGCACATATGCTTTATTCAGTAAACGTGATCAAGACCAAATACTTCTGAAGCAGTAATGAAAGCACACAGGCCCCATCATCCTGACATGAGAATCACCTTGAACGTGCTGCTGCGCTAGGAAAAGGATATCCACCAGCACAAGCCAGAGTCAAGAAGAGACAGAGGGAGGCTGGCCAGAAGCACAAGATCAGAATCATTTGCCTGCAGCAAAACAGCAAAAAAATAAAACAAACAAGCAGGAGAAAAGAGGCAGAAGGCTGTGGCTTTTGGCATTTTCAGGCTATTTTTTCTATTAATGTAGAATTAGATTCTTACAGGAGGGGCTAGATTAGGTTCATCAAAGGTGAAGGAAGCAGGGTCATTATCCCAGCACCCAATTCTATAAGGATGTAGTCCTGCTTCTTTGCTTGTCATTGGTAACCATTTAGGAAATCCACTACCTTTTTGTACAGAGAAAGCAGACTTTTCATCTCAGTAATGAAAATTACCAAACAGCAATCTAAAAGCAAACGTCAGAAATTCAGGTTGAAGCAGAAATGGATAATACTAAATTTCCTTTCTCTCACCATGAAATACTAACCAAGAGAACTTTAATTTCTGGATTTCTTTATGACTTTGACTTCAAACATGTTTATTAAAAACATTATTAATTAAGCAAGCTGAATCTTTCCCCTTATTTTCCTTATCTCCCCATCCCAATCTGGCTCATTATGTGTTGGACCAAAGCCAGTGCTGTCCATAAAGGTGGTAAGTTACCCTCATTCAAATCCACATGGAATTAGAGCGTTTACAGCCACTTTCCTCTGGAATTTTCTGCCAAGTTGCATTACTATGTATTTCCCCCAATGAACCAATGAACCACCTTGTAGATGATTAAGAACAAGAATACTCTGAGGGACTTCCCTAGTGGTGCAGTGGTTGAGAGTCTGCCTGCCAATGCAGGGGACACGGATTCGAGCCCTGGTCTGGGAAGATCCCGCATGCCGTGGAGCAACTGGGCCCGTGAGCCACAACTACTGAGCCTGCGCGTTTGGAGCCTGTGCTCTGCAACAAGAGAGGCCATGATAGTGAGAGGCCCGTGCACCGCGATGAAGAGTGGCCCCCGCTCGCCGCAACTGGAGAAAGCCCTCGCACAGAAACGAAGACCCAACACAGTCAAAAATAAATAAATAAAAATTAAAAAAAAAAAAAGAACACTCTGAAATACAGATCTGTAAACTACCAGGAGAAAAGATAATATAGATTTTTAAAATGTAAAGTTTACAAGGCTCTAAGCATCTACAAGTTTAGAAGTAAGACAACTCCAAAATGAATAGATGTCTTAAGCTCATTTTCTAAACCCACAATGACAGAAGAGAAGACATGAAGATTAGAGACGGTAACGCTGAGCCCAGTAGCTAGCTCACCTCCCCTGCAATTCTGCCTGTCCGGGTCCCCGGATGTTCGCACTGCCTGCCCCTTGTCCTCAAGTCAGGTGAGAATCCCTAACAAGCGATGGAGCTGGGGCTTCGGCAGAGCCGGCTCCACACTGGGGATGAGTACTCAGAGCTGGAACCCTGCTCACCTGCAGAACTGAGCAATGGACTTCGCCTTTTTAACAACCGAATGACTCTACATTTTTTTTTTTAGTGTAGAGAATATGAAAAATTACACTAGAGTAAGACATTTTTACGACTCGGAAAAGATCAGATTTATGTTACTATAATTTTATTCAGTAAACTTGGATTCTCAACTGGTAGCTCTCAACAGAAGAAGAATCCAGTTTTTAAGCAAGTTGGTCGAAACAACTCTTTAAATCAGGTATTATCCCTTCACTAGACACCCCTCGGACACTAGGGGCTACCTGGACATAACTTAGGAGGTCTGTAAATGCCTCACTGTAGGAAAAACTCCTTGTGTGAATGAAGTGTGTGTTTATATATAATCTGTGAAGAAGCTCCACAGCTTTCACCAGATTTGCAAAGGCATCTCTGCTGCCAGAACCCAAACAAGGCTAAGAACCACTGCTTTCGAGAATAAAAATAAATTAAAAGATTTTTGTTTTGTTCTTACCTTGGAAGCATATCGAGAATTCACAAACAGGGAATTTAAAGAATAGATAAGACCGGGTTTAGGAAAACAACCCACAAGGAGCTCAGAAAATCCTACTAACAGTGTTACATCTGTTAGCGCACCTTCAGAAAGGGACAGCTTCCTGTAGAGAAGGGACACGGGCAATTTTAAGCCCTCCGGCCCTCCCTGTGAGAGACAAAGATGAGAAGATGCCTCTTTCCATGTGGAAAGAAACACAAGGAAAACAAAAGCACATTTAATGTTAAAAGCTAAAAGACAATTATCAAAGACAACAGAAACAAAAAGAACTGTGTAAAAATAAAAGCTTATGAGTTTCAAAGAGGACATAAATGTCAACGAAACAGATAAAAATAATGTTCTGGATCCACAGAACCCCGCATTCTGCTCTGACCAGGTCGTAGTTTCTCTAGAATCCCTCCCATTTCCACGAATGCGCTTTAGAGGGTCCTGCCTTGGAGAGGAAAACAGTGGAATTGCCCAGACTCCACTGGAGTCACTCAACCAGTGAGGAGGAGCCTCAAGGATCGGTTAACACTGTCTCTGAAACTTCTCCTGCTGTGCTATGGCCTCTGGCCCACCACCTCCACCGAACCCGCTCTCCTGCTGTCCGCCGTGACCCCTGGAATGCACCAGGCAGACAGGTGCGCCTTGGGAACTCATCTCTCTGCAGCGCTAGACACTGCTGAGCACCCCTCCTTACCAAAGCTTTCCTAGCCTCCACCCCAGGACGACTTCCTGATTCTCCCACCTCCCTTCGCCCTGGACTTCCTTCCATGCATGTTTCCGCCCCACGAGGCACTATCCTGGTTCCTCTCCACTTGCTGGTCTACCTGTTCTTCTTGGGTCGCTTCCGCGGCTGCGACCTTCTCCCACACAAAGCTGACTCCCACCTTCATCACCAGCTCTGACTCCTCTTGCTAAGCCAGGCTGGGACTTCCAACTCTCTTCTTCACACTAATGCCCCGGGCAGCTCAACCCTCACCCACTGTGGTCCCTTATCCATGTTTACCACCCTGAGAATGGCAACACTGGCCCAGCCACCTACTTGAGACGTGCACGCCTTCCTGGGAGCCCTCTCTCCCTTTCCCCACCCATTCCTAGCCAGCCTGTCATCCAGAGTCCTTCTTCCATTTCCTCTGTCCCATTTCTGACCCTCACTACCCCTCCTTTGGCCCACGGCAAATGACTCCTTACTAGACTTCCCAGCTCTAGACTCTCCTTTCCCAGGCATTTTTTTTTTTTTATACTTTATTTATTTATTTTATTTATTTATTTATGACTGTGTTGGGTCTCTTAGTTTTCGTGCGAGGTCTTTCTCTAGTTGCGGCAAGTGGGGGCCACTCTTCATCGCGGTGCGCGGGCCTTTCACTATCGCGGCCCCTCCCGTTGCGGGGCACAGGCTCCAGACGCGCAGGCTCAGTAGTTGTGGCTCACGGGCCCAGTTGCTCCGTGGCATGTGGGATCTTCCCAGACCAGGGCTCGAACCCGTGTCCCCTGCATTGGCAGGCAGATTCTCAACCACTGCACCACCAGGGAAGCCCCTCCCAGGCATTTTTTAAAATGCCATCCTTGAGTTCTTTCTTACAAGATTTCATCATGTCATTCACCTGTGCAGCCTCAACTCCTGGCTACTTTCCACCTTCTAAACTCTCGAGCATGTCATTCTATCCTTCCCTTCTGGTCCCACCTTCCATGATTCTCCTACACACGTTACCTACAGGCAAGCTACTCTGAGACATCGTGCCACTGTCCCTATATTTTCATGCTTCCAACTATTTGGTCCCCTTAAATCTTCCCAGAATGCTTTCCCCTCAGTTCTTTTCCTAGTAAACCCCCATTTGTCCACTCAGTCTCAATTAAAATGTCACCATCTCCCTGAAATCTTTCCTGATTTTCACCCTGGAATAAATTTCTCTTTCCTCTGTTTGCATAGCACCTCTCTAAAATGGCAATTACTATTGCTATGTTGCTCCTAGTTATGTATTTGTCTTCCTTACCAGATCGCTCAATATGTGCATTTAAGTTTGCTGAACTAATAGAAAAAATAAGGATATTTTTTTGTTCGAGGAATTGTTACTTTTTCACCTTCAACTAAATTTCTATATTGAGGTAACAATAATGCATAAGTATATTTCTTTCTATTATTATTACAAACTAAAAATAATCTGATTTTAATGATACAACAATTTTAGGACACAGTAAAGGATATGAACCATACAAAAATGGAGTCAATAACAGCTAAAATAATGTCAGCAAATACAACAGCTAAATGGTTAGAACCCTGAAAAATAAAAATAGGGAAAAAAATCTGAATGTAAAAGTTTCATTGTATTATAATAATTATCATCTGATGTAGAAAAACAATTTATCTCATATCATCATTTTATAAAAGGCCACATAAAAGATGTTATTGCCTAACAGAATTGTGTTTGAGCACATGGAAGTTATCTGTTTTGGTGTCAACAAATGTTTGTCATCAACTTGTCCCGTGATAACATAAAAGTGTACGATAAAGTGGCAAATAAAACACAGCGCGTCCCACCCGACTCAGGTCAACTATTTCAATCTCTGCCCTCTCCGCACCAAACCTGCAGCCATGGCTCCTAAAGAAATGGACTCCTCTTCATCCCCACGCATGTGAAAGGACGTGAAAAAAGTAAAATAAGGAAGAGGAACTGTGTGGAAGGGTATAAACAAACCATAGGTTGGATGCGTACTCAAGAGCTGACAGAGAATCATATTTAAAACGGTCACGTCTAAGATGCTGACTGTGTAAAATTTTAAAGAAATACAATGCAATCTATCCGTGCGATGTTTATCCTTTCCATTTTCTTTCTAGCAAAGATGAGTTTTCTGTGAATTATACATGTAAATGCAAAGTTCTTCCTTATTATGTAAACGTAAAAATAAATGCACCTTTCAAGGAGCAGGTGTATCTAACCCAGAATGCAGATGTGTCAAAGACACCAGAAGAAAAGTGAAGCTTTTAACATTATTGGACAAATGTCCTGTTTTAAGGGTCAGATCAACCTACATGAAGTAGATGTTACGTGGCAATATACAGATTATTCACTCTGTACACAGTGATCTGATTTAAACATCTAATCCAAAAGACGTTTTGACTAAAAATTACAAGGTTCTCTGAATCAAGTAAAAATATAATAAGCCTCTTAATCACTCGGTCGTCAGCCATATTATTAAGGAAAACCGAGAGCTAGAAATGTAGGGGTCTTCACAAATACAAATATTCGCTCTTCTCGAGAGTAAAGCACTGCTGCCCATGTTGCTAGAGCCGTTTCTCCCCAGAACGCGACCTCCTCCTGGTTCTTCCAAGCGTGGAGTCTGCTGAATCCCCCAAATTCTGAGCCCACAAGAGTCAGGGAAAACTTACAACCAAAGGAGACTTTAAAAAGCGATGACGCGTAATATCTGTATGCACACGAGGTAAGATGAACTTTCTCTTCACTTACACGTTTAAACCAAGGGTTAAGGAAGAAATGAATGTGCTCAGACTGCATAATGATAAAGATGAATGTTCTTCGTAAAGAACAACCACGAACATTTTTGAGATGGAGCTAATTCCTAGGATGACGTCACGTGGTACCTTCATAACCACATCATTTTACAAAGTGCTCTGTTTAGCCTTATACGTTCAGGACGTATTTAAAAAGGGAAAGAGTCCACGGGGGGGAAATAAACTCAAATTGGGCCTTTATCACAAATTTCCTATCTTTAAAAATTCATCTCAGGAGATAGAAAGTAAAATCATATTTCACAGCAACAACAAAAAAAGTGCAAGTGGAATGATGTAGTTTTTACCCCAATGACTCTTATCACGCTTTCAGTAGCCGCAAAGATAAAGTAAAGAATCCCCAGTCCGATGACCCGGTGCACGACTGTTCCTAGACGAGGCCTGGAACAAGCAGGAGCAAACAGAAAAAAGAAGAAGAAAAAGCAAGGTAAGTAAAACGTTATCTGACTACAGTAACCGGCCCCATTTCCAACACCAGGGATGTCACTATCCAATCACGTCAGTCCCTTCCCGCCGTGGAGGTACTTCGTTTTAGGAAACAGCATTATTTCCTGGGAAGAAGGCAGAAACAGGCTCAGGGAAATCTGGCCTCCTTCTCTACGACATGAAGCTGTACTGATGCCTAAGAAGCAATATTTTTGAGGCCAGAGGATCTTGCTGCCGAAATCCAAGCAATATGATTAACATAACCCAGGTACTATGTCTATAGAATGGACGAGAAGAGTGATGAAACCTAGGAAGTAAGTGCCAACTTCTAAGTGTCACTGGCAGAAATAATCATTTAATTCTTTCACTAACAGAAATTGTAAAGTGTTCTGAGATGTGTCTTGTCAGCGATAATCCACTGATTCTATGACTTGGGCAGAGAAAGAGCAGGATGTCAGGAGATCGAATCCCACTGCCTTCCTCTCTCAATACTCCCAAACGACAGTCCGAACAGACTCCAGCTTTCATTCTTCGAATTGAAAAGAATTAAAATAACAGTTTTGATTCTTTGAAAGTATAAATGAGTTGAGAACATGCAAAGATGATGATTTTTGAAATTAGTCATTTGAAAATAGAACTGAAATTTCGAGAATTCCCTGGGGGTCCAATGGTTAGGACGTGGCGCTTTCACTGCCGTGGGCCCAGCTTCAATCCCTGGTTGGGGAACTAAGGTCCCTCAGGCCACACAGCGTGGCCAAAAAAAAAAAAAAAGAACTGAAATTTCATGACACTTGCAAGTCAGAATTTATTGTGAATACGTTTTAACTCAAAAACCCTCCTTTCAGAGTAATTAGAAGAAAAAACTGGTTTTGAAAAAAAAATACTTATGATAGTCATTTTAAAACAAATCTAAGTAAAAACTGAACTAATACCCATAGCTCATATTTCAGACAATTTATCTAATTTAGTTAATCTAAATTCTGATTCACTATAGCCAGCCTTCTGGAACCCTGCAACAGCCAGAACTGTTACTGCGCTCGCTTTGTAAGGGTTGAACACAAGTTGACAGTGAAGGGATTCAGTCAAAAAGGGCTGAGCCCTCACCCACCAGCTCAGTCTTCTATCCCTTTCTCAGCCACCGCCCTCTGCACCCTGGGACCTGATGGTCATAACTACAGCTGTGAGCTGCCCCTGGGACCCAGAGGGTTTTGTGTTCTCTATGTACTAAGGCCAAAAACACAAAAGAAAGCAAAACAGATGAAAAGAAGGTTTCCTCGCTACAGTCTTGGTAACTGCACCAGTCCGGAGCTCAGAAGCACGTGTGCGTGCATTAGTGCACGGTTACTGAGTGCACGCTGTGTGCCGCCCAGCGCACTGGGGCCTCGGGATACAGCAGGACACAATACAGGGAAGTCACACGCAAGTGGGGGGAAGAGACAACAAATGCTAAGAAACACGTCAAAAGGGATGAGGGGCTACAGCGATGGAGGATGGGCACTGATTAGGGTCCCAAAGGGCCATCCTCCCTGGGGGCGGGGGTGATGGTGAGGCAGAGAACTAAAGGAAGTGAGGGAGCAAACCACGCCTGGGATCCGGGGGAGAAGCTGACAAGCAGAGGCCCTTCCTGCGCTGTGAGCCAAGTGTCTGCTGTGTTTAAGGAACAGTGAGAGCAAGAAAACCAGCAGGAGGGGGCAGAGTGTTGGGGAGGAGAGTGGCAGGAGATGAGGTCAGCCATCGGAGAAGCCGCGAGATGGAATTTGGGCTTCACTGAGTGAAATGAGCAGAGAAGTAATGAAATTGGAGTTACAGTTTAAGAGAATCATCTTGGCTGCTGCTGTGTTTGAAAAGACTGACGGGAGACCCGGGCAGAAGCAGGGAAACCAGTTCGGAGGCTACCGGAGTGTAGTCCCGGCAGGAGAAGCTGGTGGCCTGGACCAGGGTGGTAGCTGTGGAGGGGCGGGATGGGCCCATTCTGGACTCGTTCAGCAGCCAGAGCCACAGAAGTGGATGAGAAAGCCTCGGGGATGCCAGTCACTAGAGCAGAGGTCTGGGGCCTGAGCCCAGGGCCCCCCAACACTGGAGCTCGGGAAGACGAGGGGGCTGCAGCACAGGAGACCCTGAAGGAGCCTCCACCTCCTGAAGGGCACCTGCACGGGGGCTGAGCGGGGCCCTGCGATTTGGCAAGGAGAGGTCAAGGTGACCTTGACAGGAGCAGTCTCAGTGGAGGAATGGGGCCAAACCTCACAAGGACAGAAAATGAGGGAAGTGGAAGTGGCCAAGTACAGACAACACATCGGAAAAATGCTGCTGCACACCCGGGAAAAGCAATGAAGGAGAAGCAGAGGAGAGGGCCATCTGGGTTCAAGGGAGGGTTTGCTTCTGAAGATGACAGAAGTAACAGTGTGCTGATGGGAATGGCCCACCGGAGAGGGAAATTGACGCTATCAGAGAAAACGGACAGACTGCTGGAACAGCTTCTTTGACAGAGGAGGTAACAGGACCCAGGGCACTAGGGGAGGGCGGGGCTTAACCACACACAGGGATGGTCCACGCCTTACAGGAGCAGAACACGCTGCGTGTGGTCCAGAGGTGGGGAGGATGACACAGACCTGACGGCCCCAATTCCCTTCTGATGGCTTCTAATTCCTCAGTGAGAAAAGAGCCAAGATCAGCTACGATGGATGAGGGTAGGGAGGTGTGAGGAGAGAGAAGGGGTAAGTGGTCTTCCGCAGTGAAGAGTCAGAACACAAATGGCAAGGGGATCGAGAACTGCCAGCAGCACTCAGGGCGCCCTTCAAGTTCAGGGTCATGAAGTGAACTGAGCCAGGCAGTGGGGTGGGGGGTGTTCTTCTCAGGCTGACTCTGCGGCCCCGGCTGAACCTGCGCAGATGGAGAGCTGGATTTATCAAGGGAGGCTGACAAAGGAAAAGGCGGAGGGCCTCAGGGGCAGCAGGGGTGATCAGTGCCCTGCCGGACCGTGGAAGGCGGTGGGATCAATAGGCCGGAGGCCACACCAGGGACCAAGAGTGCCTACAGCTGACATATTAGAGAAAGTAAACAGGAAACGGGGGAGGCTGAAGAGTGGATTGCTTACACGTGCCACCATGGAGAGGGTGCCGTTATACACAATAATAAATAAATAATAATCAAGTCTAGAAAATGGCCAGGGGACTCGGTAGTTGAGGGGAGGTGACAGGTAAGAGCGGCAGAGGTGAGGAGGTGAGGTCAGGTTTCTTAAAGGATCCTCAAACGGATACTGAAATCACAGGGAATCCTGACAATGAAGTGCTGAGGAGAAAGACAGTAAAGCAAGTGCTCGGAGCGGGGAGGGATGCGGGGAAACCTGGCAGCTGACAAGGCCTGCCATCAGAAGATGGAGCTGTGGTCCAGTGTGAGGGCTTGAGTTTCTGGGAGTCAGAGGGTCTTAGGGAACAGGCTCTTCCAAGTTCACACCCAGGGACTCAAAGGTAAGAGGGAGAAAAGATCTGCTTGAGAGGGTCCCGAAAGCGGGGCCTCAGGCGACTGCCAGGTTTCGGCCAGAAATTCTGCTGAACCTGGTGTTTAATCAGAGCGTTCTCTCTTACAATATCTCATACACAATCATGACCCCTAACTGTGCTGTCTAGGAAACAGAAAATGGTCTGAACTTCGAGAGTCATTTAAAATGTTCCATTATCCTTATAGTTGATTATTCATCTAACTCTAAAGTTACTGGAATTCAAATTCAGGATCTTTATCGGAGAAAAGGATAAAATAGCCAGTGCATGGAAATCTTTTAAAAACACGTCCTTGCAGGTATTTCCCTCTGGGGTTTGTGTTACGATACTGAGAGGTGTCGGGTTTCACAGGGGTCACAGCGGAGATGGATGGGATCACAGGATGGGGATGCAGTGTCTTTTCCGGGCCCTGGTACTTACTTCACAATGCCGGTACTTACTTCACAATGCCGTATCCCAAGCTCACGATGATCACCAGGAGGCGAGCCAGCGTCCTCTTAATCGCAGATATCAACTCCGCAAAGATCAGTAAACCTTGGGCTGAGGGGGACGAAGGAAAATCACTCGCTCTGGGTCCATCTGGACGCCTACCTCCAAGAGTCTAAATGTGTACTGTGTACAGTTACGTCCTGACCTCAGACGAATTAGCCACATTTAATTTAAAGGTCTTCTAATCCAAGTGATGTTTGAAACCTCAATGAAGGGGATTCTGATCGGCTCTACTGGGTACAGCTTTCTCACGTCCACTGCAAATCTGTCTCCCCGAGCTCCCCTCTGTTCTTATTCTTCCCTTGAGGCTGCAAAGAATTGGAGCCCTTTCCTGTCCTGTAAATATCTGAAAACCATAATGCCTTCAAGAGCTCTCTTTTCTCCAGGTTGCCCTCATCATTTACTCATTCACGCTCCTACCGTGCGGCTATCACAGTAAAAGACACACCATGTTCCCTGCCCTTGTGAAGCCTGTACTCTGGTCGGGACAAGTAAATGGACAGAACTCAGCAAGTGCTGGAGGTAACGCTGTTATCTCCCAGGATTGTGATGAAAGCGACCTAATCCACACAAGGCAGGAAAATCTTCTCATAGGAAGTGACAGCTACACCAGGGTTTGAAGGCTGAGTAGGAGTTAACCGTTTGGAGGAGGGAAAGGGGAAAGCAAAGGAAATGGCACATGCAAAGGCATGGAGGGAAAAAGAGACAAAGCAAAATATGCTGCAAGAAGTGAAAGTTCGGCATGTCTGCAGCAGAGCGTGTAACGAGGGAGGTCAAGAAAAGAGGCTGGGGCAGAGGTAGGGCCCAATCACCTCAGTTTTAGGCCAGGCCACGAGTCAGGGCTTGTTGCTAAGGGCAGTGGGAAGTCAATGATAGTAAACAAGGGAGTGAAAAAGGAACTAGTAAACTACAGCCCATAGGCCAAATCTGGCCCTACATCTGTTTTGTAAATAAAGTTTTATTGGAACACAGCCATGTCCATTTGTTGTCTGTGGCAGCTTTCATGCTCCAATGGCAGTAGTTGAGAAGTTGCAACACAGACTACATGGCTCGCAAAGCCAAAAATATTTACTGTGTAGACTTTGCAGGAAAAGCTTGCTGACCCTTGGAATAAAGTAGACAGCTTTATTTTATCAAGATTGCTCTACTTAATGGCTTGGAGAGGAATAGACTGTAGGTGAGGAAAACGCGCAGGAGTCTACTCCAGAATTTAGCCAAGACATGATGAGAGTGCTGGCGGTAAAGATGGAGAGGAGAAAGCCATCCAGAAACTAGTTGTGAATCCACCTAATATTGTTTTCAGTTCATGTTTCTCTGCCTTCTCCAGAAGAAACCACAAGAGACCTTGCCCAATACCTTGAAGAAGTGCAGATATACTAAATTTATTACATTTGCCTAACTGCCAATCTAGAAGCACAAAACAAAGAAGTCAATTGACACGACCTATTCTTAATGTATCCTTGCTGGGTCCTAACAATCACTAAATCATCACTGCTTGATTTTTCTGAAGTCTATCCTTCCAGGACGAATGCTAAGCAAGACAGCCTGGGTTACAGAATTTACGCTTGGGAAAATCAGAAACAACATGAGCCCAGACCCCGTCTGGCGCCTCTCCTTTCCACAGGACTCCTCAAAGACAAGGAAAGCAGTCTGGGGTCTCTCTTCCAAGGGCCTTCTGGTGTCATCTCAAAGGGCTTGAAGGCCCTGAGGACGACAGATGGTCTTTCCTTCTCTTCATGGATCTCAGGCTTTTGCTGCCCCTCACCCAAGTTCACGCCACCCTCTTCTAGACAGAGACCCCCACCACTGGCAGCAAAGGAGCTGATCCGCCTTCTCTGACATTCAAGAATGCTTTAACCCCCAGTAATATGCAGCAGCTCTATCCTTCCTTCCTTCCTTATCTGGTTTAGGGCAGGCACACACACATACACACGCACACACATCACTAAAACTTCTTGTAGGGTAATAATACCTCTAACGTGCCTCCCTGGATGTTTGTCTTATCTTTATTGTTTTGTACATGTCTTTTTAAACTTTTTATTTTGGGAAATTACAAACATTCTCCAACACAGAGAAAGCGATATAATGAACTCCCATGTACCCGTCACTCAGCTTCCATAATTATCAACATTATGCTAAATTTGTCTCATCTATTTTCCAACTCACCCTCTTTTTTTCCCGGAGTATTTTAAAATAAAGAGCAGACACAACTACACCCTTTGAAAATCTGTACCACGATCATTTGTAACTGACCGCTCAGAAGCACATTCCTGAGGGCTTTCTATCCATCTGAGCTATCTCCCTTTTGAAGGTTCAGTGATGGAATTAATTGTACCTTTACTTCTCTGGCCCTTTTGAACTCTATCTTCTAGAAGTCTGGGGCACCCATCTGAGGATGCCCCACTATATGCCCTGCCTGCTTCCCACATTCCACTGTGTAAGCTGGGATGGTATCTCCCACGGTCACATGAAGTTCTTTGCAAAAAGGCTGCAGTCACCATCCATCCCGGCACTACTGATTTTACTCCCTGTGGCCAAATTTTCTTTTCTTCTTTGGAGGGGAAAGGAGAAGAAAGAGGATGAGGAAAAAAAACAGAGAAATATGTTAAAAGGATTAGCAGCACCCTATGTCCCCAGTCCAGAACTTCGTGTTGTTTAAAGCCAGTCACGGGTAGCTGAACCTTAGGGAATAGGAATTTTCTTTTCCCCAGGAGGGAAGTAAGGGAAAGTCAGCAAGAAGAAAACAGAAAATGAAGACAACACACATGCTAGCCTGGATCAGAGTCCTACTCTGATATTCTCTTCTTGGCTTCCCTCCTCGTCATCTATATGGTTGTTCCCAAACCATTGTATGAAGGTGGGGCGGGGAGTCCCCACAGCTCTGCTCACAAATGCTAGGAGACTCTTGGGTCATACCATATTCATGGACACAGTCACCACTTACTTGATAACCCAGTGCTGTTGATGTTTTGGTATTCAGCATAAAAAACTGCTTTTTCAAGCATTCCCAGGAAAATAACAGCTGCAATCCAGAACTGGATTCTTAATATATCTTTCCAATAGCAGGCAGACCACATCAGCCAGAGTATGCCATATAAGATATAAACGATACACATCACCATGTAGAACTGTGGGAGGAGAAGCAATTTTAGTCAGTTAAGCCTTTTGATCATTTGAAAATTGACATTTCTACACTTAAGTTTGCAATCCTTTATTTTCCAGTCACCATGGAACCAGAAATAGAGGGTATGTCAAAGTGTTAGCTACTAAGGAATTACCACCACTGAGCTCTTAAAATGTTTAAATGTTCCAGTTAGGATACAAAACTCATTTTTTAAAAAAAGGAAAAAATGATAAGAGATACTCACAATCATCAGAGGCCAATCTGATGCAGAGATATACCCATGAGGCCCCATCGTAGAAAGAGAAACTGGTGAAGGCAGGGTGGGGATAAAGAAATTAAGGCATTAAAATTAACAACCAGTTTTCCTTAAGTTTTTCAATGTAAGCTCATTTTAAGACTCCAAGAATACAAACCAAGTTAACAAATGCTGAATTTTTACCTTTGATTATGTAACTGTATGAAGATATCTTTATGTATTTGTATACATGCTCTTGTAAAGTGTGGGTCAAGTCAGACCTTATGCAGACAGCAAAGTAGTCCTGGTCTGAGATTGGCCCTGGCTGAGTCCCTGACCTAGCTGAGGACTCTGTCTTTCTTAATGTAACTTGGATAAATTACTGAACTCCAGGGACTTCCCTGGTGGTCCAGCAGTTAAGACTCCGAGCTCCCAATGCAGGGGGCCCGGGTTCCATTCCTGGTCAGAGAACTAGATCCCGCATGCCGCAAGTTAAGATCCCACACGCTGCAACTAAAGATCCCGCACGCAGCGACCCAGCGCAGCCAAATTAATTAATTAATTTTAAAAATTAAAGAAAAAAAATTTACTGAACTCCAGAATCTAGTTTGGGTTGTTGCCCGAGAGCAATAACAAACAGAGTGCCGAATACGGTGCAAGACTTGCCAGGCTTAGCAACTGCGCCAGTTACTAACCAGCAGAAGCTTAAATCTGCCTGCTGGTGTCAGAGGAAAAGACGCCACACCTGGGAAGGAAGGGTGCACAGGCTGGGGAGCAGGATGGAGGCAAGGCCCCTGCTCCCCGTGTGGCATGGTCTGGGCCCATTACAGCACTTCCGGGAGGAAGGCCTGCTTCACACTCTCCAGAGCAGCCCCTCCACCAGCTTCCCCGTGGAAGACCAGCTCTGGGCCTCCTCTGCGGCCATGCCTGACTCACCTCACTGCTTTCTCCCTCCTCTCTGGACTGGGTGCCCCTCAGAGACAGAGGCTGGCTTCACTTCTGTGTCCCAGTGGGTGAATCAGAGCAGTTTGCAAATCACCAGGATCCTCACATGCTGCTTGGCTACTGTCAGCCGAGCAGATACCCAGTCTAGAAAATGACCGCTAAAACAATTCCAGGACCCATGGAAGTATTCGCTCCCTTGAAGACCGCTTAGTGTGAGCCCGCTCTCACACTGGGCACCAGGAACTATGGTTTCACGAGGTAAAGAGCATCTACCTTACGGGCAGGCAGGGGAGCTCACAGAACACAGAAGCCACAGTTGCCAGACATGCTACTTCTACTCCTAGGCTACAAACAGATTCTTTTTTCTTAAACTTTTTAAAGAACAAAAATTTTAAACCCCTGATGATGGCCATTTTCAAGAAACAGGATATAATCCACTTCAAGTACGAATAAGGTGTCGCCTACCCATTTCTACATGTTAAAAAAAATTTTTTTTTAATCTGGAAGGATGGAGAATTTTGTATCCCTCTATGAAGTTTAAAACTTTTTAAATTTATCTTTTTTTTAAAATTCACCCTTTTATTTATTTTATTTATTTTTATTTTTTTCTTGGCCACGCTGTGCGGCTTGTGGGATCCTAGTTCCCCGACCAGGGATTGAACCCTGGCCCTCGGCAGCCGAAGCACAGAGTCCCAACCACTGGACCACCAGGGAACTCCCAAAATTTACCTTAAATTAATTTAAAATTTCCATTCCGTTAAAAAATAAATATTAGAGTTAAGAGAAGCATAAAGTTCTAAGTACCCCAAATAAACATATTATTCATTTTTGTGATTAACAGAAAATCATTTTTGAATAACGTGTTTTAACAGAGAATGTAGATTTGGGTTAATGACAAAAATACAGAATACAGTAAAAGCAGACAATAAAGCATGCATACTGTTTAACTATACCATTCAAATTCCAGCTTGCATCTGTTTTTTCTGTTTTAACAGAAACAATAAAGATATGAAACCCATCTCTCTGTGTTTTGGCTACAACATCCTGAAACAGAAAAAGAAATCCTTCATGTTATTTTTTTAAATTGCTATATAAGATATAGCTAAACGATTGTCCACCACATTTTAAAACAACTTTTAAGAATTGAATTGGGTTACTTAAAAAAAAAAAACACAGATAAAAGGAATGGTGGGCTGTGGAAGGATAGCGGGTAGTGGAAGGATTTCCTCCATTTGTTTTTTTTTTACCACCATCCTCCCACACCCAAAGGGATGGAGGAGGAAAAAAGCCTTTTCCACTTGCCAATGTTTTCTACTTTTTATATTTCTACAGGTTTTCCCCCTAATGTTACCATTCTATGTTTTATTTAATACTACCTTTCAAATAGTTTTTCTAATATCCTAGTATAATCAAGCATTCAGTTATTTATTTATTTATTTATTTATTTATACTTTTTGGCCACGCCCTGAGGCATGTGGAATCTTAGTTTCCTGACCAGGGATTGAACCCGCACCGCCTGCATTGGAAGCACGGAGTCTTAACCACTGGACCACCAGGGAAGTCCCAAGCTTTCAGTTTTTAAATGTGTATTTTTTTTAATTGAACTGGGGGAGAAAGATGTCAGGTAACATTGCTGGAAATGACTCAGATTTGGTGTATAGGCTAAAGTATTTAAATTCCTTAAGGCACTCTGTTGCTAGCAGTCTCACTGAGGCCTGAAACTGCCCCCTGGCGCTGCACCAAACTTTTCACACTCCTCCTTCCTGAGTATTTCCTATCCTTCCCTCTCATTTCCTACTCCTCCACCTGTGACAGTCTGTGCAAAGCAAAGAGTTGGTCCACTCACTGCAGAGTTGGTCCATTCACTGCAGAGTGAATGCCCTTCCACTATCAGACTACTCTGTAAGATGGCTGGAGAAAACAGTATAAAAGCAGAAGAGCCCCAGTCTAAAGGCAAACATCAAGCTCTTCTAAATCCACTTTCAGTCCCTACACTCAACTCCTTGTAATCCTCTCAACCTCTTAGTCTTCTGACTTTGAGTAATTTCCCCAAATTCCAAATTTCCCCTCCCCCTCGTGCTACATCATGGTTTCTATCTATTTCTTTACTTCCTTAAGGATGATACAGATCAGCCCACTGCTGTGCTGTCTCAGGTATTTGGCAGCGGAATTTTATTTTTTAAAATAAAGAAAGACTACATAGAAGTTACCGTTAAATCACACCTTTAAAGAGATTTTTCAACAAAGACAGAACCAAGTATGTACAAAATTCACACAGACATTATGTAAGGAAATATACTGTTTTAAATAATGCTTCTTTTTTCTTTCCTAATTCTACTAACCCTACTTTAGATCACTCTCTGAGTATCTGTCCATCAACAGATTCTGCTCAGTCTTACTCTAACTTGTATGTATTTGATTTAAAGGCAAATAAAATGACTTACCGCTGACCCTTCCTGGTTTGAAACATTTCCGGTATTTGTTATTAGTTCTTTATTCTGGAAAAATAAAATAAAATAATTTCATTTTATATTGTTGCCTTTCCATAAGGAAAAATACTTTTAACAATTAAGAAAAAAAAATGTGTTATGAAAAAAGTAAAGATTAAAGCTGAACACCAGAGAACAAATCTCACGGTATCCCAAACATGCGTAACAAAATCCTACTTTTGAAAAATTACTTCCTTAATCAGGGCAGTGGTCACCGTCGGCAGGGAGGGTAGTAGGAACTCAAAGGGAGCTCGAGGTGCTCAAATGCCCTGTTCTTGATCGGGATTCACACGGGTGGGTTCAGGTTGTGAAAATTCATCAAGCCCTACACTACTGATATGCAAGCTTTGCTGTAAATTTATGTATATTTATTATACCTTGACACAAATTTTGAAAACAACCCTTTAACATTTTTATTAAAGACATTTTCATTTCAGAATTTACAGGACAAAAAAATCAGTTAAAATGATCCACAGCCTCACTACCCAGAGATGACTGCTGTTAACATTTTAGAATCTAGTCTTCTAGGCTAGGAGGAGAAAGTGCACAAAGGAGAGTGTTCAAGTGTGTTAAACGCTGGTAAGTCAAGTACACTGACAGACCTTCAGTAGGAGTAACAGACCTAGGGATCTAATGACATGGAGGTCACTGGTGACCTTGACTAGAGCTGTTCTGATGGGATGATGGGGGCAAAGCCCTGACTGGGGTGGGCAGAAGAGAGACGAGGGATGGAATGACAGAAAATCATGAAAGGATGATAAAAGGACCCTCTTTCAAGGATACTGCTGCAAAAGGCACAAAGAAATGGAACAACGGTTCCCCTTATTATGTACTGCCGCACACACAAAAGAACTAAACCTAAAAATTGACAAATTAAGCACCTTCCTTTATCAAAATACTGATAAAACAGGCGTTGATACTTGCATTCACTGGGAGAAACATAAATTCTATTTCAACATGGCAAGACAGGTACTCACATTCAATGAGGGAAACACCTGTAAATCACTGTTGCAATCTAAGTTTTCACTTTTTGTTGTCCAACATTCGCTGTTCTTGAAATAATGACCACAAAAGTCTTCACTGACACTAAGTTCATGTTTTTGTGACAGCTCCTATGCAAAGTAAGATTCTATGTCATAATTTATTTCCACGTAATATCTAAATAATACCAAAAAGTTATTCAGCTTGGAACACTTGAAACATGCAATAGAACAAAATACCGAAAAGAAAAAGTTTTGAATATAATTTTCAGTACAACTGAGGTAAACATAACATTTTAGCCATTCTGATGTGCTCAGGTACAGTAATACATAATATAAGCATTCTCTTACAGTAAGAAAAGTGATTAAGATGTTACTACAAGGAAATGGTTCACAGAGAAATACAAAATACTTTGTCCTGGGGCTACTTCCATTTTACTCCAGGTATAAAAGACTTTACAGAGAAAGAAAGCAGCACTTAATTACAAGGAAAGATAAACCAAACACTTAGTAACATAAAGCAAAGATGGCAAACCCAACTGAGTGCAGGGGGAACACTCATTTACACATCAATGAACAATGAGGCTCCTAGATGGATGAATAAAACCACGCTCCTAATGGCAACTCCCAGGCATGAAGAAAAGGTTAAGAGGCTTCCATTGGCCAAATATGGGACAATTTGAGCAAAATACATAAATACAGTAATATATTATAACCCACCCAACAAAGTTAAAATCAATGAGTCCATAATGATAATTGATTGACTGACAGACGGATAAGAGAGAGGAAAACAGCGTATCCTCATGGTTGAATGCTAATAAATGTAGAAGAAAACATGGAATTAGAAAATCATTGTTTAGCAATCATCACAGTGGTAACTGTGCTTTGATTCAGGCAAGAATCAAAGAATGTTAAAACAAGGACTGATGAGAAAACAGGATATTTACACATAAATGCAAAAGTATTTCTTCACAAATTATTGTTAACAACAAGGAGAAAAGTAGTAGCTTTACAGTGGAGAAACCTGGCAGAAACTTCCTTAACTGATCAAAGTTAACATCACCAAAAATGGGACAAAACAGTATATTTTCTGGTATGCCTGCCAAAAATATAACCTGAATTGAATCACGAGGAGACGTGAGAAATATTCAAATTGAGGGACATTTTGTAAAAATAACTGGCTTGTACACCTCAAATATATCAATGTCATGTCACGAACCACCCTCAACACCTCCACCCCCCCCAAAAAACCTGCAGAAATACAATGTGATCCTGGATTGGATCCTGTACCAGAAAAAGAAAAGAAAAGAAAAAAAAAAGCTGCTAAAAAGGATGTTGTTGGGACAATGGCAAAGTTTGAATATGGTTTATTAGCTATTACGTCAATTAGCATTGTATCGCTGTTAAATTTCGTAAATCTGATCACTGTACTGTGTAATCTAAGGGAATATCTTTGTTCTTAGGAAATACACACTGACCTAACCCGGTCTCTTTTTCCTCCTCTCACACTCTCCCCCTCCTTCTCCCTCCTCACCTCTTTCCGAGGTCTACTTATACTCACTAAATCTACTCATACTCGCTGAAGTTCTAGGTTCCCTATGACTAATTATTTGAATGAAGTGAAACTTTTACATTTCTTCTTTAAATTGAGTTGGTTTTCATTTGTGCGTGACCCACAGTCCCCTTTATCAATGGTTTCCACAACTCTGATTTAAATATTTACTAACATTTTTCATAAGATCCAAGGAAACCAAAAGATCTGTATTCTCAGAAAGCATATACTTTGATATATTTAAGGCATTTATTGCCTAAGTCCCCAAATCTGTGGTACTTCTCTATTTCTGGCCTCCTCACTTGATAAAAGCTAATAAATCTTTAAACTCCTAATTTTTCCTTCATAGCTTTAGACACATTTAAAATTTGTGTTTTACTTACTTCCAGCTCAGAATATTCATGGTGACAGGTATGATGCTCCAAAAGCCACACTATGGTAAACTTCACAGGCCCAGAGCAACTGAATGACTTCACTGTTTAGAGAAAGAAAGTCTCATTTTAGAACAATACTATATATACTCTAATATAAACTTAAGGTTTCCAAGAACGCAATTTAAAATAGACTACTTTGGACTTCCCTGTGGCGCAGTGGTTAAGAATCTGCCTGCCAAGGCAGGGGACACAGGTTCGAGTCCTGGTCTGGGAAGATCCCACATGCCGTGGAGCAACTAAGCCCGTGCGCCACAACTACTGAGCCCATGTGCCACAACTACTGAAGCTCGCGCGCCTAGAGCCTGTGCTCTGCAACAAGAGAAGCCACTGCAATGAGAAGCCAGCGCACCGCAACAAAGGGTAGCCCCTGCTCGCCGCAACTAGAGAAAGCCCGCGTGCAGAAACGAGGACCCAACGCAGCCAAAAATAAATAAATGTTCCTTTAAAAAATAAATAAATAAAATAGACTACTTTAAGGAAACAATGAGTAAAGTGTTACCTAATTTCTCCAAAAAGTCACTGCAAAATGAGACAGTTAAATTCCTTAAATTAAATTATTACGGTTAACCAAGGCTGAGGCTGGTAGAGTTTCTGGGGCAGAGTACCCAAGAGGTGGGAACTACACAGAGAAAGGGTCAATGAAATCTGCATACAGATCCTTGGTCTCTGGCTGCATAACAGCCTGCCCGTGCATAGGGACAAGCTGAAAAATTCTCAGAGTTCACACGGGGATGGGAACTAGCCAGAGTCTGCACTAGCCAGAGTGGAGAGGCCTCATTAAACACACCTAGCGTTTGGGAGAGACGCAGAAGAGTCACACCTTAGGAGTGGTGCTAAGTTAGTTCTAGAGCAAAGGCTACTCCTGGTCCACCCTAAAAGAAATTAAAAACAAAACTGGAAAGGATCGAACTGACCCCAAAGAAACTTAACTGTCTGCCAGAACAAAGTTGTTCACGGAATACAACATTCTAGTACTCAAGAATGTAAAATTCACGATATCCACTATCCAAACAAAAGTGCTAGATCTACAAAGCGGGAAAAGTTGACTGATAATTATGACATGAATCAGTGAATTTGACAACGATGTGCACTGTTCTATGTGTCTATCACAGTTCCACAGTGTTGGGATTACCATAGCTTCATGTTAAGTTCTGAAATCAGAGAGTAAAAGCCCTCCCACTTTGTTCTTTTTTAAAACTGTTTTGGCTATTCTAGGTCCTCTGTATTTGCATACAGGTTTCAGAAACAGCTAGCCAGTTTCTATATAAGTGTGCCTGGATTTTGATTGGGATTAATTGAATTTATAGGTCAATCTGGGGAGAATTGACAGTATAATGTTAAGTTATAGATTTAGCATAGATGCCCTTTATCAGGTTGAGGACATTTCCTTCCATTTCTAGTTTTCTGAGAGTTTTCATCATGGATAGGTGCTGATTTTTTTCAAATGCTTTTTTGTATATATTGAGATGATTATATGATGTATTGCTTTTATTCTGTTAATATGGTGAATTACACTGAGAGATTTTCACCAGTGGCTCCACATGACTGCATCTTGAATGGAGTAGCTAAGAGGGGTCACCTTAGCTCTCCTTAGGGAAAGCAAGGCATCTGATCCACAAAACAGCATGGACACATACCCAAGGGACCAATGCTTAACTTTGTAGGCACTAAAATTTGGCTCTGGGACTTCCCTGGTAGCACAGTGGTTAAGAATCCGCCTGCCAATGCAGGGGACACGGTTTCGAGCCCTGGTCTGGGAAGATCCCACATGCCATGGAGCAACTAAGCCCGTGCGCTACAACTACGGAGCCTGCGCTCTAGAGCCTGCGAGCCACAACTACTGAGCCCATGCGCCACAACTACTGAAGCCCGCACGCCTAGAGCCCGTGCTCCGCAACAAGAGAAGCCACCGCAGTGAGAAGCCCACGCACCGCAACGAAGAGTAGCCCTTGCTCACCACAACTAGAGAAAGCCCGTGCGCAGCAACGAAGACCCAATGCAGCCATAAATAAATAAATTAATTAATTAATTTTTTTAAAAAGTCATTCCTAACAAATATTTTTTAAAAATAATAATAAAATAAAATGTGGCTCTGGGAGAACTCAGAGACTCAGTTTCATCTTTCACACCACGGATGTAGATGTATAAACCAGAATGCCTAATTACTCACTTAAACAGTAACTATAAAGTAGATGTATAATGATCAACTAACTCTCTTTCTTCAGCACACTTTCCTGAATGTCCATTGTGATGAGAAGGCTGCTTGGTGAATATGGCAGCAGAACAAGGAGGCTCAGGTGGGCACTTCATCCACCCCCGCCAGCCACAATGTTAGAGCTACGGTCGTAGTTAAAGAAAGACCTCTCTCCCATCAGTGCTGGGACACTGCCAGCTTTTACCTGACTAAACCCTCATTTTTTTTGTTACGCTTTTGTTCCTAACTCCCTTCTGCTGCCTCATTTTTCTTTCTTTAGATATGTTAATACTAAATCGTGGTCTACTTTTAGGCTGATCTCGGACATTACATACTGATTTAAAAAAAAAATCACATTCTGCGTTTCAGTGGTCCATATAACTTTTTATTCCCCCATGTAATTTTTTTGTCTGCACCAGTGTTTTAAATCTTGTCTAGACAGTGAGACATGAATTTATTAAAGCATTGAGAGGCCAAAATTTTTTCCTAACCCACCTTGGGCTTCAATTTCCTCTTACCAAGCTCTTATCACCACTGATGATCTATATCACGAAGCTGCTTTGAACCACCTTTGCTTTCTAGCTGATGGCTGGCCTACTTCCATCAGCAAAGACCACACATGGCAGAATTCTCCAACAAATGATCAGAGGATGGTGTGAGAGATAAAAGGGCCACAGCTGTGGGTCCCACGAAGCCAATTCGCTCTACCCAACAAAAAAACTACTCCTTACCCCAAACTTAACTCTGGCAACCAACTGACCTAGTCAAGTTACAGGAAACACCTAGAGGGGTTAGTGCACAGTAAATATGATCCAATGTAAACTCATTAAAAATACTGCAAACCTCAAGATCTATGACTTGGTAGTCATGACACACCAGTATTTACATAGACAACACAGTCCCTAGCAAATATTTTCAATTTCATAAGCTCCAAAATCCTAATTGTTAGTGTCTAATAATTTTTATTTCATACTGTGATCATGTGTATATTTAGAAAATTTTCAGAAACACAAAGGTTTCATCACAATCATGGCATTTCATATAACCATAAAAAGAATTTACTGAATTTTAAAAGGGATTCAGAGTCAAATTTCGGAGGTCAAATACTTTTTTGCTGAAGACTACTTTATTAGGTTTTAACTATAATTTTTAAAGAATGATAAAGAATGATTCACATTACATTTTCTGAGACAGGATCAGAAAAATTCATTCTTGAAAATAACTATGACCCGACTAGAACAAAAGAAACCCTTAAAATGTTAGGATCACTTAAAAATATTTGCCTAGTTTAAAATATATAATATTACAATGTGTTATGTTAGTTTATATTAAATTAATGCATTAGTTTATATTACGTTGCTCATTTATAATTTATTGTTATTTTACTGTTATATTAGTTTATTATACTTACCAGAAAACTTGATCTCAGTAGAGTTAAACATAGTTTTCCTAAATATCAAAGGTCCTGATTTCTATAATGAAAAACAAAGAAATACAGAAAGCTCTTGTTAAAAACATTTCTCTCTACTGTTTAAGAGTATAGTTTTATCCTGGAAAATACATAGTTCTAATCCTTTAACTTCTATGCCTGGAGTGATTATTCTTTAAAAACGTAAATCTGGGACTTCCCTGGCGGTCCAGTGGTTAAGACTCCGTGCTTCCACTGCAGGGGCCACAGGTTCAATCCCTGGTCGAGGAACTAAGATCCCACATGCCCCGTGGCTCAGCCAAAAAAAAAAAAAAAAAAGGCATTAAAAATGTAAATCTGATCACATCACTCACTGGCTTAGAACCTTGTCTCATGTAATCTACTCCCTGCAATGGATGTGAGCCTCCGGAAGGCTCCTGGGGCCAGCAACACACGGTGGGTGAGGGCGGCTGCCACTGTCGATGACTGTTGCTCAGACAGACAACCTGTCTGTGCATCTGCAGCTGCTCTCGTGGTATCAACATAAATGCACTTCTGATAAAACAACTGACCCTCTCCCTAAGTTATGGTTTACCGCTGTCTCTTTACAAGAGACCAAATCTCACTGCCGCTCACAGGGCCCCGCAAAACCAAGGCCTGCCCACCTCTCTTGCACCTTTCTCTCAGGTCCTCAAAAACATGACACTCCTTCCTGCCGTCAGGACCTTAGTAGTCAACCTGAAACTTACTTGAAATCCCCTCCCTGTCGCTCTCTTCATCTAGTTATTTCCTTCTTACCCTGAAAACCCAGTTCAAATATCCCCTTCCACAGGGGCTCTTCCACTGGGGCCCACACCAGGCCAGGCCCTCCCTTCCATGGTCTGTAAGACCCATTCCTCACAACCCCATGCCACAACCAAAATGAAATCTCACACTAGTTAGTTATTTAATGTCTGCCCTCACCAAGAAAAAAAATCCTGTGAGAAGGGATTACGATAAACGAACGTGTGGTTAGGAATTAAGGAAAAACACTGATAGGACAAGCAGCTCTTTCCTGATAACCTCTTCTCCCTCCTCAACAGTTTCAACATCAATAAAACCCCGGGCCCAGACCCCTCCTCTGAGCTGCACATCCACATACCCAATTGCCTAAAGGTCATGTCCACTGGGACGTCCAATAGACGGTCCACACTCACCTGGCCTAATCCAGACACCTCCCCCCCTGCTCCTGACCAGCTCTCTTCCTGCGCTGTCTACCGTGGTTGTAGGCGCTGCCACCCCCAGTCATGGCTCTTTCCCATCTCTCACCTCTGTCACCCCATCTCCACGGCATGCCTACTTTATCTCACAGGCACTTCCCAGATTTAGCTCTTTCTCTCCATTCCTGCCACCACTGCCCTAATTCAGGCCTACGCTTCTGCAATAACTGGTACCTCCGCCTCCAGACCGGAGCCTATAATTCATCCTTTGATAGCAGCCACAGTGATTAGCAGGTTATGTCTAAAACCCTTCAATGGCGTTTCCTCATTCACACCCCAAAGCTGCTAGTGGCGACCGGGGTGGGGCTAATCCAACCTATAAAAGGGGTGTGTTGGGCCCACAAGGGGCCTTTAAACGGTTTTTTTTTTTAATTAGTTGACATAATAAAAATATGGAATCTGACTTCACTTTAAAAAAAGAAAAGGAGACCTGGCAATTCTGTGCCTAGACCACCCTGTAGGATCCACCAGCTGGAGCCAGTCTGTATGCAGCCGATTCACTTCCAACTTATTCGGACTCAGTTTATGCTACTGCCCACTCACTACAGAAGCAGCATCAAATGGTAAGTGTGGTTCTCTGAGTTTTGCTTTTTACTGTTCAGAGAAATTTAACGATGAAGATACGCAGGCTCTATCACTGGCACACAAAATAGGGCACCAACCCAGAAGAATCCTGTAAGAAATGGTTGCACTGGGTCTTAAAGATTCAGAAAGATATGTACTCTCCTTCCTTTATGCAGCTTTTGTGTTATAGGAAGAATTTGTAGCCTCTGGTACTTTCTCTTTCCGGTTGAGGAAATCAAAATATAAGTTTTGCCTTTAGAATTGGGACATCGTTTCCATACATGTGGAAAATACTCATCTCAAACGGAGCTGGATGAATCCTCTGAAATCTAGAAAAGCAGGAGATAAGGCCTCTTCGATTTCCTGTCCCTCTTCAGCAAATCTTTCCAAAATTCTACCTCTGCATTCCTCCCACATCATCTCATGTAACTACTGGATGTCAAGTTCTCAAATGGCCTGCCCTGTAAAGGAAGAGTTTCCACACTCATGCCTCCAGACTAGCCTTGCAGACAGACATCCCTTAATTACACATCCTGCCCCCGCCCCCCCCGCCCACACACACTCCCGGAGCTGTGATGTCAGGAACCCAAGAAGAGGGAAAGAGGGGTGGGGTGACTATTGCATGTTCCCTTCTCACTCAAAGAAAGAAAGAAAAAAAGGCGCAAGCGCTTTCTAAATTTATGCGGAAACTGAAGCCCTGGAAAATCCACTCTGTGCCACACGGGTGTGGCCCTGTGGTTGCACCCGGGCACGAGGAGAGGTCAAATCCAAAGATGCCGCTAGGAGTGCCGAGGGGTTCAGGGCTCAGGTCTGAAAAAACGAGGACCTGATCTAGCCAGAGCATGTCGGAGCAGAGCGAGGGGCCAGGACTTCGGGAATGGTGATCCTCATGAACAGGGTTCAGAAGGGATAGCAATTCCCCAGCACACAAGCTTGACAGGTCCTCCCCACAGCCCAGGTCGGGCCGGAGGAGGGGGCGCTCCCCGCGCCGAGCAGACAAAGAGCCCAGAGAAAGTTTCAGGGGACCCGGGGCAGGCCCGGCCAGATCAACAAGCCCGGGACCGGCTCCTGGAGCCCAGAGAGCCCGGGGAGGACCTGCGGGCCCGGGCAGCACCTCGCCTGGGTCCCGACACTCCACTTACGTCATTGATCGTCGCTGCCCAGAGCCCGAGCTCGGGGACGGCGCCCACAGCCGCCGGGCCCCAGCACAGGAGGCAGAGGGCGACTCGCAGCAGCGGGCGCCTGGCGGGAAGGCGGCCGCGGGATGGAAGCCATACCCCGGCTCGGCTGGTGGCGGCCATCTTGACGCGGAAGCCGCACCTGGCGCTCCGTGGCGCCCGCCACGCCCCAGGCCCGCACCTGGTGCAGCTCCGCCCCGGGCGGGTTCGGGTCCGGGAAGTGTGGCTGGGGCATGGAGGCGGGGCTCAGGGCCGGTCGGGGCGTGGAGCTAGAGGTGGGGCCAGAGAGTGGAAAGGAAAGGGGGCGGGAGAGAAGGAGGGGTCCGAGCGTAAAGGCGGGGCCAGGCAGGGAGGGGAGCCGGGAGAGGAGGCGAGGGGCGGGGCTCAGGGTTGGGCTGGAGTGTGGAGGCGGGGCCGGGCGGGCGTGGAGGAGATGGGCGGGGCTCAGAGTCAGGTCGTGGGTAGGAGGCGGGGCCGGAGGGGAGGCGGGGCCGGAGGGGAGGTGGGGCCGGAGGGGAGGCGGGGCTCTAAATCAGGTCCGAGCTGGAAGCGGCTTCAGCACGAGGCGGGAAGCTGAGGTCCCAGAATTCGCGTGGCTCTGGTCGGATGCTTAGTGGGAAATATAGGATGGAGCTACTAGCTAAAGTTTTTCTCTGTGTATTTCAGTTTCTTGAATCCTCTGCATTTGTCCCCCAACCCCCTCAGCTCAGGGGAAACAAATTGTTCTCTAAATTCATGGTAAGTGCCTGGAAAGTGCTTTGAGGTCCTGTCTGTTGAACCCAAGGCATTGTATTGTGAGTACAATGTCTGTAGGATGGTTAATGGTTTTTAGAACAAATAAAGTTGCCTGGTTACTTAAAGCTCAGAGGGGCAGAGCTTGGGTCTGTCTTAACTGTGTACTTCGCCAGGCATTTTTGACTGTGAAACCTGAGTAAATGTCTTGCTGTCAAAGAGAACTACAGTAGTTTATTATTAAATGTAAATGTAAATAATGTCCAGAGGGAGAATACAATCCTAGTTTAACATTGTCATTAACATAAGATAGGATCGATTTATAGTCAAGAGGATCTGGCCTTATCAGTCATCTTAGTCACTTATTTAGACAGTAATTATTGAGAGCCTAATGTGTAATAAAGACGTGCATTCCATACGTGCCTTTCCCAGCAAGCAGTTGTGATCATTTCTATGTGGGTGGAAATAGTAGACTATGCCAAGGCCTGGAGGAACAGAAAGACCTATCAGATGACTAGTTATTGGTGTGAGATGGACAGTGGCAAGACTGCGAATATTTAAACAGTAGCAGAACATTCAGGTCCTCCTAAGCACTTTAGTCTAAGACATCAGAGGGGCAATGATGGTTTTTAAGCAAGGAGGATGAAGTGACCAGATTATTTTGGTTACTCTCAGTCATATGAAAACTGTGTTAAGGCGGGCAATGAGATAGTAAGTTAAGAATATTTCAATACTTTGTATGACCAGTTAAGAATAAATTACAGTAATTCAGAGATGGTGGCCTCAACCACAGAAGCTTCCATTAGAATAGAGATTTGGATGGATTCCAGAAATGTGGGAGATGGAGATTTTTAATTAAAAAACCTTGGTGATTGATTAGATATTGGAGCTTAGGAAGGAGAGGGGTTGAGGCTGGAACCAAGGTATCTGGCTGGAAGAAGTGAGGTGTGGAACATCTGGAAGAGGAGAAACGTTAGGAGATCCAGGACCAGATGGCTTCACAAAGGGGTAATTTATTTAGGTCACTGTACATTGGGGAAAGAGGGATACCCAAACAATTCAAGGAGTGTTGGACACAGAGTCTGAGTTGGTATTGGCTCTCTATTAGAATGAGAGGCATAAGGGGCCAAGTAATAAATAGAGTCTGGGCCCATAGTTGGATCCACTGGGTCCACAGACCCACATGGTGGTAATTATCCTGGTTCCAGATTGTATAATTGGAATATACATAATGAGTAGCTGAAATGACCTTACACTGGTCCTGGGTGTCTAGAATAAGAGCTGTCTTAATGAGGAAGTCCAAGTAGAAGCCTCTGAATCTGCCCCGCTGGCCAAACCATATTGTCTCCTGGGGGGAATGGCAGAAATTAGTGCTACCTTTAAAAGATGCAATGGTGGTGGCTACCATCACTTCTCCATTTAACGCCTCTTCCATTGTAGGTGCTCCCCTTAGTACAATATTATTTACGAGGATACTTTGTGTCCTTTTCCATTGATCCACTCACATCCCTCTATTCCAGATTTCCTTGTCCCAAATCTTCTGATATTTTTCCTCCCAGATTCCTGACCAGCTGGCTAAGCCATTAACCACTGCCCATAAATCCATGTATGTTTCAACTTCAGACAACTTCCCTTTCCACAAAAAGTGAATAAACAGATGCATTGCCTAAAGCTCTGTCCCTGTGCCCCACCCTGGGGACACTGGAAGGATTTCTTCCTCACCTTTGTCTTTCAAGGCCACCCCTGAGTAAGACTAGAGTGCAGCTGCTATCCTTTTTCAACTTGCCCCTACATATGGAGCTGATCCATCTATGTACCAAGCTCAGGCTTTTAACCTCTCTATCAGCTGGTCATAAATAGGATCTTCCATGCAGCCCTGGGTGTGAACTGAGGGAGAAGCACTTTTGCAACTTTGCTTGATGTCAATGAGAGTAGATAAACAACATCTATTAACTACAAAGCCCTTGATGACAGAGAAATGATTGAAAAAGTTTTCTGAGTTGGAAGACTTATTATTGTTAAAGTGCCCATTCCCCCAAAAGTGATCTACAGTTTCAGTGCAATCCCTATCAAAATTCTATTTTTTCACAGAAACAGAAAAATCCTAAAATTTGTATGGAAACACAAGAGACCCTCAAACAGCCAATGCAATCTTGAGAAAGAAGAACAAAGCTGGAGGCATCACACTTCCTGATTTTAAACTATATCACATACAAATGTACTTATTTACAAAACAGAAAAAGACCTACAGATATTGAAAACAAACTTACGGTTACCAAAGGGGAAACATGGGGAGAGGGATAAATCAGGAGCTTGGGATTAACATACACACACTACTTTATATAAGATAGATAACCAACAAGGACCTACTGTATAGCACAGGGAACTCTACTCACTAGTGTGTGATAACCTATATGAGAAAAGAATCTGAAAAAGACTGAATATATGTATATGTATAACTGAATCACTTTGCTGTAGACCTGAAACTAATACAACATTGTAACTCAACTATACTCCAATAAAATTTTTAAAAACTATATTACAAAGCTACAGTAAAAAAAACAAAAAACGAAACCCTCCCCCCCCAAAAAACAGTATGCTATTGGCATAAAACAGACACATAGATCAATGGAACAGAATAGAGACCCTGGAAATAAACCATTGCATAATGGTCAATTAATTTTCTACGGAGTCTCCAGGAATACACAATGGGGAAAGGACAGTCTCTTCAATAAGTGGTACTGGGAAAACTGGATATCTATATGCAAAAGAATGGATCCTATCTTACACCATACACAAAAATCAATGCTAAATGGATTAAAGACTTGGTCATAAAGCTGAAACCATAAAACTCCTAGAAGAAAATGAAGGAGCTAAGTTCCTTTACATTAGTCTTGGTAAAGATTTTTTGGATTTGGGACCAAAAGCAAAAATAAATAGTGGGACTACATCACACTAAAAGCTTCTGCACAGGAAAGGAAACCATCAACAAAATGAAAAGCAACTTATAGAATGAAACTACTTGCAAACCACACATCCAATAAGGAGTTAATATCCAAAATATACAAGAACACATACAACTCAATAGCAAAAAAACCAACAACAAATAGCCCAATTTAAAAAATGGGAAAAACACCTGAATAGACATTTCTCCAAAGAAGACACACAGATAGCCAACGGGCACATGAAAAATGCTGAACATAACTAATCGTCAGGGAAATGAAAGTTAAAACCACAATGAGGGGCTTCCCTGGTGGCACAGTGGTTAAGAATCCGCCTGCCAATACAGGGGACACGGGTTTGAGCCCTGGTCTGGGAAGATCCCACATGCCGTGGAGCAACTAAGCCTGTGCACCACAAATACTGAACCTGCGCTCTAGAGCCCACGAGCCACAACTACTGAGCCAGTGTGCCACAACTACTGAAGCCTGTGTGCCTAGAGCCTGTGCTCTGCAACCAGAGAAGCCACCGCAATGAGAAGCCCATGCACCACAACTAGAGAAAGCCCGTGCGCAGCAACGAAGGCCCAACACAATCAAAAATAAATAAATAAATAAATAAAAATTTAAAAAAATTACAATGAGATATCACCTCACACCTATTGAGATGTCTATTATCAGTAATAAATAATAATAAGACATAAATGATTAAATAAATAAATAGGAGAGAAAGAAAACCTCTTCCTTACAGTAGGACACCAACAAATAAATATAGAATGAATGATGGAGTTAGAAAATCGTCATTTGGTAACTGTCATACTTACACTTGACTCAGAAAGGATCATCAATTGGATTCTAAAATTAGTAAAAGTTTGTTGAGGAAGTATCTGCCACAAACTATATTAATTACAAAGGGGAAAATAGTAATTTTATAGTAGAGGAAGCTGGCAGACACCACCTTAATGATCAAAGTTAATATCACAAGGAGTGGGACAAATTGACATGATATGTCTCACGCTGTGATGCCCTGAAAAGAAGCAGCATCACTTCTGTGGTATTCCTGCCAAAAATGCATCAGCTGAATTGAATCATGGGGAAACCTCGGATAAACTCAAATTGAGGGACATTCTACAAAGTAACTAGCTAGATTGAATTTCTAACAGTTGCTTTTCACAAGAAACTTGTATATCATATAAATATTTTTCTATTGTGTCAAAATTTTATTGTTTACTAATGCTTCATACAGACCCCTTGTTATACAACCATTAAAATTGAAGAGCACTAGGAAATAGAATTGTTTCTAGAACACTAGCCAATCCTCACCAGTAGGTGACACTAGCAGATTGAAGATATTTTATATAAAATACTGTCTACTCTAAATGACTTTTTAATCCAGAGTTTTCATCTTCCAACTTCAATTGACGATGCTATATATACCTCTAATTTAAGCCATTAACACCTTAATCAGTCAGCAAACATTGTGTGCCTTAGTGCTAGGTATCACACATTTGATTGCTGGTAATGGACTCAACAGGGATTTTACATTATTAAAGAACAAGTGCTTTTATGTGTTATTTATTTATTTATTTATTTATTTTTACATCATCATTATTAAGCAAAATAATAACAGCATTTATTTTATTTATTTATTTTTAAAACATCTTTATTAGAGTATAATTGCTTTACAATGGTGTGTCAGTTTCTGCTTTATAACGAAGTGAATCAGTTATACATATACATATGTCCCCATATCTCTTCCCTCTTGCATCTCCCTCCCTCCCACCCTCCCTATCCCACCCCTCTAGGTGGTCACAAAGCACTGAGCTGATCTCCCTGTGCTATGCGGCTGCTTCCCACTAGCTACCTATTTTACATTTGGTAGTATATATAAGTCCATGCCACTCTCTCACTTTGTCCCAGCTTACTCTTCCCCCTCTCCATGTCCTCAAGTCCATTCTCTACGTCTGCATCTTTATTCCTGTCCTGACCCTAGGTTCTTCAGAACCATTTTTTTTTTAAGATTCTGTATATATGTGTTAGCATATGGTATTTGTTTTTCTCTTTCTGACTTACTTCACTCTGTATGACAGACTCTAGGTCCATCCACCTCACTACAAATGACTCAATTTCGTTTCTTTTTATGGCTGAGTAATATTCCGTTGTATATATGTGCCACATCTTCTTTATCCATTCATCTGTCGATGTACACTTAGGTTGCTTCCATGTCCTGGCTATTGTAAATAGAGCTGCAATGAACATTGTGGTACATATCATACTGTTTTGATGATGGTAGCTTTGTTTTTTGTTTTTTGTTTTGGCTGCATTAGGTCTTTGTTGCTGCGCATGGGCTTTCTCTAATTGTGGCGAGTGGGGGCTACTCTTCATTGTGGTGTGTGGGCTTCTCATTGTGCTGGCTTCTCTTGTTGTGGAGCATAGGCTCTAGTAGGCCTGTGTGCAGGCTTCAGTAGCTGCAGCATGTGGGCCCTAGAGCACACGGGCTTCAGTAGTTGTGGCTCATGGGCTCTAGAGCACAGGCTCAGTAGTTGTGGCACACAGACTTCGTTGCTCCACAGCATGTGGGATCTTCCTGGACCAGGGATCTAACCTGTGTCCCCTGAATTGTCAGGTGGATTCTTAACCACTGCGCCACCAGGGAAGTCCCTGTATTATATTTTGAAATCAGAGAGCATGATACCTCCAGCTTTGTTCTTCTTTCTCAAGATTGTTTTGGTTATTTGTGGTGCTTTGTGTTTCCAAGTGCCCATTAATAGATGAATGGATAAAGAAGATGTGGTATACATATATATATATATATATATATACACATATATATATATGTATATATATATATATATACATACAATGGAATATTAGCCATAAAAACTAATGAAATCTTGCCATTTGCAACAACATGGATGGACCTAGAGGGTATTATGTTTAGTGAAATGTCAGACAGAGAAAGACAAATACTGTATGATTTCACTTATACGTGGAATCTAAAAAGCAAATGAACAAACATAGCAAAACAGAACAAAGTCATAGATACAGAGAATAAACAGGTGGTTGCCAGAAGGGAGGGAGGTGGGGGGAGGAGAGAAATAGGTGAGGGAGATTAAGAGGTACAAACTTCCAGTTGCAAAATAAATAAGCCATGGATATGAAATGTACAGTGTGGGAAATATAGTCAATAATTATGTAATATCTTCGTATGGTGACACATGGTAACTAGACTTATCCTGGTGATCATTTTGAAATGTATAGAATTATCAAATCACAATGTTGTTTAACAGGAACTAACATAGTGTTGTAGGTCAATTACACTTCAAAAACAAACAAACTCATAGAAAAAGAGATTAGGTTTCTGATTTCCAGAAGTAGAGGGTGGAGAGAGGGGGAACTGGATGAAGGCATTCGAAAGGTACAAACTTTCAGTTATAAGATAAATAAGTACTAGGGATGTAACGTTATACATGAAATGTGTTAAGTGAGTAAATCCCAAGAGTTCTCAACACAAGGAAAAAATTTTTTTCTATTTCTTTAATTTTGTATCTATATGAGATGATGGATGTTCACTAAACTTATTGTGGTGATCATTTCATGATGTGTGTAAGTCAAATCATGATGCTGTACACCTTAAACTTATACTGTGCTGTATGTCAATCATATCTTTATAAAACTGGGAGAAAAAAAATAAAAATTAGGTTGTCATTTTACTGTTGAGTTGTAAGAATTATTTATAAATTCTGGATAAAAGTTCCTTTTATCCAGACTAATGATTGCTGACTTTGGATTGGAATATTTAATCCGTTCACGTTTAGTGAACTACTCATCACTGGCTAAGCAAGAAACACTGGGAATGCTAGTCAGACTTGTAAACTTCCTGAACTTGGAATATATTATCCAGGCTACAGACAGATCCATAAACAAAATGTGGAGGCCTCATTGGCCCAAGATGTTTAAGTACAACGTCTGATCAATGATTGGCTTACTACTAAGCTCTGCTTGACTCAGGGATGACCCCTTAAAAGCCAGACTTAAAAATAAAAACATGAATAATTTTTAAAAAGCAACTGAGCAGAGGCACCAGTGTTCAAACATTGCAGGAGAAACACAATCTGCAGGATTAGTCCAGGCAAACCCCTAAAGAAACAGTGAGAACAACAACCCCTGGAAGGAGAGACAAATTAGAATCCATAGTTGTTGCAATATATGATCTGAAATATCCAGTTTCAACAGGAATAGATTAAATGGGTAAATAAACAAGAATATTAATGCATACACAGGAAAAAAGTAGTCAATAGAAACTTTCCCTGAAGGGATCCAGATGTTGGGCTGAACAGACATTTTATTATGTAAGAAAGCATCTATTTATAAATATGTTCAAACAATGAAAGAAAACCATTTTTCTTTTATCAAATAGAGAATATCAATAAAGAAAGAGAAATTATTAAAATAACTGAATGGAACTTCTGGAGTTGAAAAAATACAATTACTAAAATGAAAAACTCACTAGAAGGGCCCAATAGCAGATATGAGCCAGCAGAAGGAAGAATCAGTGAACCTGAAGGTAGATCATTACAGATAATCTCACCTAAAGGACAGGAAGAAAAAGAGTTGGAGAACCACACATTTTTGAATGAGAAACTATCTTCTGTCTTCGGAGAAACTATGTTAAAACAAGCCTCATGGAGTTAAGTACTCATGGAGTACTCCATGGAGTTAAAGAAGCAGCCTGCATTCTCTTGTTCAGACTTGTAACATGATGGAATTTTGGTTTTCAAATGCCAGCTGATGGCCCTTTAATTTTAAGTCAAATGGGGCTGGGCCTTAGAGCCTGCTTCCAGGGAAAGCGTTTGATCTCTAGCTCTGAAGTTTGTTACAGAGTCTGAACAGCATCTGCAGGCCTGGCTGATCTGCTTTACTGTGGTATTAATAGACTTCAATAAAATGTGCAAGTCAGAGCACTCTAAGAATATTCTTTAAAAGAAAGTATTCATTTGAAGCCATCTATTCCCTCTTCTGGACTGTTATACAAGACAGCAAGGCCTAGATTGCTGTGCTTTGCAAATCCCAATGTCCCAGTTCTCTTCAGAATATAGTCACTAATATTCTCAGTGAGTATCAGTTGAATGGGTGAGTTGATTGTATCCTCACATGGCTGATGTTCAAAAACACTTTTTTTTTTTTTCAAAAATACTTTTTTGGTTAGAATTTGTAGATGTGCAGTTTCTGTAAATGCACTGATTAATTTAAAATTATTGTGTCCTTAAGAGGTAGGAAGGGTTAATATACATAACTCTCAAGTGTCTCTTTCAAATATCTATGCATGGAATCCTATTTCAATAAAAGATATTATACATGAAAATATTCTAAAGTAGTGGTCTTTGGGTTACAATTTCTGGAAATAATCATTACATTAAAATACAAATAAGTTAGGTAACTTAGTCATGCTTTTTTAAGTTAAACAGGATTGGCAATTTTACTTCTATTCTTAGAGCTTTAAAAGGGAGAAAATAAAACCTACATATAGAAACATCGCACGTTACTGAAATGTTCATTAAAGAAAGCAAAACTTCCCGTTTTCCCATTTGTCACTCAAGGTACCTAAATGTCTTTAGAGAAGTTAAGTTGCTGTTATAACTGGTTTATTTTGGGGTGAGTTACTTTCCCACCGACTCAGCAGAAGTTCCAACTTGCTTTTTTCATTGACCAGGAGAAGTTACAAAATTCTTTACTTTCATGAGTCAGGACAAGTCTGGCCAGAATCGACCTGATTTGTAAGATAAGAGCTGTGGTTTGGCCTGTTTCCTGAGAGGGAATCTCTGCTTGGTCTGGGGGACATGGAAGCAGAGGGAGGGTCTCCTCCTCTCTGGAGGGCACTCTGACACCTCAGGTCCCCAAATCCTGTTGGTAAAGTCACCACTGCTTGCCATCACCCATATATGGAAAGAGAATGGTCACCGAAGCTCAAATAACTAAACTCCAGGATGAGACTGATAGGAGAGGTATCTGGCATCGCTGTGTAGGGAGCTGCCTGCCTCTGGGGGATGAGGGCCACTCTCCTGCACTCTGCCAACTTCCCCTACTGTGTGCATCACTGGCAAAGATTAAGTCTTTTTCTTTTCCTCCTCTCCTCTCCTCTCTCCTCTCCTCTCTCCTCTCCCTCTCTCTCTCTCTTTCTTTCTCCCTTCCTCCCTCCCTCCCTCCCTCCCTTCCTTCCTTCTTCTTTCTCTCTCTCTCTCTATTTTCCTTATTTTTTTTTTTTGGCTGTGTTGGGTCTTAGTTGCGGCACACGGGATCCTTCGTTATGGCGCTTGGGCTTCTCTCTAGTTGTGGTGTGCAGGTTTTTCTCTCTCTAGTTGTGGCGCGAGGGCTCCAGAGCGCGTCGGCTTTGTAGTTTGTGGCATGCAGGCTCTCTAGTTGAGGCGTGTGAGTTCAATAGTGGTGGCATGCTGGGCTTAGTTACCCTGCAGCATGTGAGATCTTAGTTGGACCAGGGATCGAACCCACGTTCCCTGCATTGGAAGGTGCATTCTTTACTACTGGACCACAAGGGAAGTCCCTTTTTCTTTTCTTTTTTGAATTAGTTTGCATTATTTTGGAGGCAGTTGATAACATAATCAGGGACAATATTTCTACTATGACAAATGGTGAGTTTGTACTGCATAAGCAAGGAAATTGGGAGAAGCCTCTGATTGGGAGAAGCCTCGATAACAAGCATAAGGTCCTTTCAAGGACCTTGCCACCTCCCCTTCCTACAGGGGGTTGCAGGAGAAGGTGTTGCAATCTTTACTGTACACTGATGGACACTTGGGCTCCGGGAGAGCAAAGTGACCTGACCAAGATTGCCCAAGGAAGGCTCACAGGACTGCTTCCTGTCCAGTCTTTGCTGCTGGCTGCGTGGTCTGACTCCTGAGGCCCTGATTCTTCTCGCTTCTCCTTTCTACTCAGAAAGAAAGGCCAGAAAAAGGAATGGAAAGGGGGGTGGGGGGAGGGGAGAAAAGAAAAGGAAAAAGGAAAGAAGAAAAAAGGAGAGAGGTGGGGAGGAGGAGTGAGGGAGGGAGGGAAGGAAGGAAGGGAGGAAAAAATAACCCTCCCAAGGCAGAGCTAGTCTCACCTGTAGGTCACAAGTATTTCTGGTATTTGTTTATTTCTCTTGCTCTCCCCAGCCCTGTCCCAGCCCGGCTGAAGAGAATGACTTGTTTCTCCCTGTTTTCTCTCCCAGACTTTTTGCCCATAAGAGCCACTTACAAAAGTAATTTGAGTTTATACAAAAAAGAACTTGAAGGGCTGTGTTCAGTTCATACTCAGAAGTCTATACAAGACTTTGCCAGGGATCGGGTCCTCTGAAAGTTACTTCTTTCAAACATTCCAGCGTGGCTGAGAGAAGAACATGGTGGTACCGATGGTCTCAGCGAGGAGACTTTAAGTGTCGGAACAAGGGTAGTCCGGCTCCATTCTCCTGGTGGGAAAAGGAGGCTGGGATGGGAGTTCTGCCCATCACGCCCCATCTACCCAAGGCCCTGGGGCATCGCTGTGGGGTTGAAGTGAATTTCTCTGCCATGTTTGTTAATGTCTCAGGAAAAGCCAGAAGTCACAGCTTTCTCTCTACAGCAGAACTGGCCCAGGCTTTCCAGCCCTTCTCAGGCCACATGGCATATACTGAGCAAACGGGACAGGATTTGGGGGGCTGTGAGCATTTGATGACCTAGTCATTATATATTTGTTTACATTATGTAATTAAAATTAGAAACACAAAACAAAAAGTGTATTAGTTTAGACATTTAATATTAAATGTGTATGAAACTCCCAAGTATGTTTTTCAATTTGCTTATTTATCTTACAGATGCAAACATACCTTTTTTAAAAAAATATTTATTTATTTATTTGGTTGCGCCGGGTCTTAGTTGCAGCAGGTGGGCTCCTTAGTTGTGGCTCATGGGCTCCTTAGTTGCAGCATGTGTGCTCCTTAGTTGTGGCATGTGTGCTCCTTAGTTGCAGCGGTGGGCTCCTTAGTTGTGGCTCATTGGCTCCTTAGTTGCGGATCACCAGCTCCTTAGTTGTGGCATGCAAACTCTTAGTTGCAGCACGCATGTGGGATGCAGTTCCCTGACCAGGGATTGAACCTGGGCCCCCTGCACTGGGAGCACAGAGTCTTAACCACTGTGCCACCAGGGAAGTCCCGAACATACCTTTTTTTTTTTTTTTGTCTGCACGGCTTGCAGGATCTCAGTTCCCTGACCAGGGATCAAACCCACGCCCCTTGCAGTGGAAGCACGGAGTCCTAACCGCTGGACCACCAGGGAAGTCCCCACGAACATACCTTTTTACCTTGGGTTTTTTTGCTTGAACTAGCCAGTCAGTTCCTGATCAAGACATTCTCAATAGTTACCACCAGTAGGAAACTTTATTTGCACAAAGTAAAAAAATAAAATATTTCTATTGATTTTCAAATAACCATTCAAAAATTTCCAACAGTAGAAATGATCTTTATAGGCTCTAACAGCCTTTTGTTTTTTTCCTTTCACGGATAAAATGTGGTGCTGGCATTTCTCCTAACAATGCAGCTTCCTTTCCAACCCTCAGAACCTTCTTGTCTGGAGCATTTCACAGTAACAATAGAGCTGGCAGACTCTGGAGACTGGGGCACCTGGGCTGGCATCCAGGACCAGGACCCAGACTGTGAGGGCCACACACTGATCCCTGCAGGCTGCAGTGGCTTGGGTGAGGCTACTCACAAATGCAACAGACCTGGGGATGCCAGTGGCCCTGCGCCTGCGCGGCTGCCCCGGGGGCTGAAGGGATCAACACTGAAACTCACCACATCAGTCTACCGCTTTACCAGCAGAGTAAGTGAGCCTCCTCTTGCCTCAGTCTGCCCATCTGTGACATGGAGGTAACAGGAGTACCTACCTGGTAGGGTTGTTATGAGGATTAAAGAACTGCCAGGCCTGGCCACATAATAAGTGCTACCTATGTGTTTGTTAAATAAAGTTAAAAGGCTCTAGAACAGACCCCCAGATCACATGCTTAGAGCCAGCCAGAACTGGATTCCTTCGTTCTGAATTCTGGCTCCCGCCCTCTCTAGACACGGGCCATAGCAGGCCCTCAACCTTTCCAGCCTCTGTTTCCTGGCCCATGCGTGATGATGGCACTGGTACCCACGTTAATGATGTACAGATTAATGTACAGTTCACATAAAGCGCTTGAGACATAACAAGTGCTCAACCAGCAATGGCTGTTATGACCCAGCAGAGTCAGGACATGAACTCAGGGGTCCTAAGCTCTAAGCTTGTTCCCTGTACACTGCCCGCATCTCCCTCCTACGAGTCTCGCCTTCCCACAGAAAAGCGCTTAACCTCTTGGACTCTCTTCTAGAATTTTTTTTTTTTTTCGGCTGTGCCACGTGGCGTGCAGGATCTTAGTTCCCTGATCAGGGATTGAACCTGTGCCTCCTGCAGTGGAAGGGCAGAGTCCTAACCACTAGACCGCCAGGGAAGTCCCTTCTACGATTTATTTTAAATCTTTCCACTCAGATTGTATTTTTCAACCCTCTAATGTTTTTTTGTTCTTCATCTTTAGGCTCTCTGGAGTGGTTTTTCCATATCTTTAAAAAAGCAATGTCAAGAGTGGTCAGAGCAATTGCATCGAGGGCCAGGCATCAAGGGAATTCCTTTGCAAAGGCACTGAGGCAGCCAGTGGCCATGTCTTTCCAAGTCTCAAGTAAGTACCACGCATCTTTCCTCATTCATATTTTATTAGGAAGCCAGATCAGAAAATTCATCAGTTATAAAACTTTAAATATGAAATGAATCACTCTTATCAAAGAGATGATTCAGGTGGGAATACCAGATTTTTCTTAAGAGCAGAAGCAAAGGCAAATATGGCATTTTATTTTACAAATATTTAATAGTCATGAAAAAGGAAAAGGACTTTAAAAAAACAACTTTGTGCCAACGTGAACATCCAGGAACTGCTGTGGAGATGGGGCTGTTAGAGCTTAAATGTTAAGATCATCCAGAAAAGTGACATGAGTCATCTTTTATTAAAATAGAATATCTTTGTCTCTTTCCACCATATACATATAGATATTTTCTCTTTAAATAAATATATGTTACGTATTCTAAACGATGACTTACTTGACAACATTCACGTGGTGCTTTTGGGCCAGGGCATTGACTTGGTAAGGAAGACAAATACCAAAAACATCGAGTGTACGTGGGTTCTTGTAAGGCGGAATTTCCAGGACTTGGGAACGTGTCTCAGCTCTCCTCACATGAGGACTTCTGAGTCTTCTGAGGAGTCGTCGGCAAATAGGAGTTCATCTGACGCTGGGCTCCCCAAGGGCAGCGTGCTGCACTGGGACCAGGAGACCGCATTCCTTACCAGCCTATCCTCCAGTAAAACACCGTTCCTTCCCGCCGTCCCTGTCGCCGGGGCGGCGGGAGCCTGCTCTTCCCAGCCCTCGCCGACCCCGTTCAGGATGTACCTTCCCTCGTGAGGTCTGTTGTCATGGACTTCTGCGGTGACCACGCTGACGGTGGCGCCGGGTGTGCAAGAAGCAATGACCAAGTCGGGATGGGTATTCACGTCCAGCAGAGCAAGTGCCGAGCCCTCGGCCGGGCCCTCGCGGCTCTCCGGAAACTGTGTGTTGACGTAAATGATGTCGGCTTCGTCCTGAACTTCAGGCAGGCTTTCCAAGAGCTTTTCTAGCTGCAGCCTCAGCATTGAAAAGGTGGGGCGGTCCAAGGGCTCAGCTCTCCAGCAAGAGTGCATGACTTCATACCTAGAAGCAAAGAAGAGGGTGTTATCTCCTGGCGCAGCATGCACAGCCCAAGTGCAATGCGCCCCTGCTTCTCCCACTCAGGTGGGAGTGGAGGGGCTGGGGGGAGGGGGAGGGGAGCGGGGGGGTCCTGGGAGCAGACAGGTGTCAGCACCAGCTCCACACTCACCATCGTTCCAGGCCTTGGGAGGCTCGAGGAATGAAATCGAGAGGGGGGCTGGAGTGGGCAGGTGTGTGAAGAGTAAGGGCAGTGCTGTGACAGTGGCGGGTGAGCCCTGGGCTGGGACAGCCCCTGATTTGAGGCGGCCGCAGCTTCGTGGCACGTGTGGGGCTGCTGAACCTCGGCCACCCGATGCTGCTCCGTGAAGGAGAAACGCTCTGGGGCCCCTGCTCTTCTCCGTGACCTCGACCTCCTCCAGTAAAACCAATAACCGCCGACCTGTCATCGGCATTTACCATCTGACAGCCATCGTGTAAGGTACTTTTAGAGATACTAGCACAAGCTAGCAGCACGAGCCCACACACAGGTACTGTGATCCCCATTTTACAGAGGAGGACCCTCAGAGCGTGATGCTTGGCCCCAGGACGAGGCTGAAGCTGTGACCCACATCAAAGAGTGTCTGACGCCAGAGCCCATGTTCTTAACCACTGAGCAGCCCTGCTTGCCGTGGGTCAGACCCTGACGGGTTTAGGTTCTACCCTGTGGGCAAGGGGGAACCACAGAAAGATTGTGCTTTGGTGCATTCCCATGACCAGATGATAATTTTAGGAAAGTTGCTTTGGATGTCACCCAAAGGATGTATTAGGATCCTGGGGGTGATGAGAAGAACAAGACAGGAGACAGAGGAGCCCGCACTCCCCTGGAGGAAACAGGGACCCGCTCGTTCACGTACATATACTGTGGACGTCACTGCGCCAACGTTCCCACAAGTGTCACCACCCCCAGGCCCCGCCAAGCCCTGGACCTCTATGGTCTGACAGTACTAGCAGACCCCGTTTTATTGCATTTCGTTTTATCACACTCCAAAGATACTGTGTGTTTTTTTGTTTTACCAGTTGAAGGTTTGTGGCAACTCTGCATCGAGCAAGTCTATTGGTGTCATTTTTCCAGAAGCATTTGCTCACCTGGTGTCTCTGTGTCACAGTTTGGTAATTCTGACAATATTTCAAACTTTTTCCATTATTGTTATGTTTGTTAGGGTGACCTGTGATCAGTGATCTCTGATGTTACTATGATAATATTTTTGAGGCGTCACAGACTGTGTCCGCGTAAGACAGCAGATTCAATCAACGGACGTTTTGCGTGTTCTGACTGCTCCACCGACCGGCCATTCCTCTGTCTCTCTCCTTCTGCTTGGGCCTTTCTATTCCCTGAGACACGACAATAGTGAAATTACGCCAATTAATAACCCTACAATGGTTTCTAAGCGTTCAACTGAAACGAAGAGTCACAGGTCTCTCACTTTAAGTAAGCTAGAAATGATTAAGCTTAGTGAGGAAGGCATGTCAAAAGCTGAGACAGCCCGAAAGCTAGGCCTCTAGTGCCAAACAGCCCAGTTGTGGATGCAAAGGAAAAGTTCTTGAAGGAAATTAAAGGCGCTACTCCAGTGAACACACGAATGATGAGAAAGCAAAACGGCCTTATTGCTGATGTGGAGAGTCTGAGTGGTCTGGATAGAAGATCAAACCAGCCACAACATTCCCTTAAGGCCAAAGCCCAATTCAAAGCAAGGCCCTAACTCTCTTCAGTTCTATGAAGGCTGAGAGAGGTGAGGGAGCTGCAGAAGAAAAGTGTGAAGCTAGCGGAGGTTGGTCCACGAGGTTTCAGGAAAGAAGCCGTCTCCATAACAAAAGTGCAAGGTGCTGGTGTAGAAGCAAGTTATCCAGAAGATCTAGTTACGATCATTAATGAAGGTGGCTACACTAAACAACAGATTTCCAATGCTGACAAAACGGCCTTACATTGGAAGAAGATGCCACCTAGGACTTTCACAGCCAGAGAGGAGAAATCAATGCCTGGTTTCAAAGCTTCAAAGGACAGGCTGACTCTCTTGTTTGGGACTAGCGCAGTTAGCAGGTGACTTTAAGTTGAAGCCAATGCTCATTTACCATTCCAAAAGTCCCAGGGCCCTTGAGAATTATGCTAAACCTACTCTGCCTGTGCTCTATGAATGGAACAACAAAGCCGGGATGACAGCACACCTGTTTACAACACGGTTTAATGAATATTTTCAGCCCACTGTTGAGACCTACTGCTCAGAAGAATGGATTCCTTTCAAAATATTCCTGCTCACTGACAATGTACCTGGTCACCCAAGAGCTCTGATGGAGATGTACAATGAGATGAATGTTGTTTTCATGACTGCTAACACGACATCATACTGCAGGCCAGGGATCAAGGAGTCATTTAGATGTTCACATCTTATTATTTAAGAAATATATTTTGTAAAGCTAGACTTGCCATGGATAAGAGATTACTCTGATGAATCTGAACAAAGTAAATTGAAAACCTTCTTGGAAAGATTCACCCTTCTAGATGCCATTAAGAACATCTGTGATTCATGGCAAAAGGTCAAAATATCAACATACACAGGAGTCTGAAAGAAGTTGATTCCAACCCTCATGGATGACTTCGAGGGGTTCAAGGCTTCACTAGAAGAAGTAACTGCAGATGTGGGGGGAAGAGCAAGGGAACTAGAATTAGAAGTGGAGCCTGAAGATGAGACTGAACTGCTGCAATTTTAACCTGTTTTTTTTTTTTTTTTTTGGCTGCACAGAGCAGCTTGCGGGATCTTAGTTTCCCAACCAGGGATCAACCTGGGCCCTCAGCAGTGAAAGTGTGGAGTCCTAACTACTGGACCGCCAGGGAATCCCCTGAATTGCTGCAATTTTATGATGATTATTTTTGTTTAATTTTTTTATTAATTAATTTATTTATTATTTATGGCTGTGTTGGGTCTTCGTTTCTGTGCGAGGGCTTTCTCTAGTTGCGGCAAGCGGGGGCCACTCTTCATCACGGTGCGCGGGCCTCTCACTATCGCGGCTTCTCTTGTAGCGGAGCACAAGGTCCAGACGCGCAGGCTCAGTAGTTGTGGCTCACGGGCCCAGCTGCTCCGTGGCATGTGGGATCTTCCCAGACCAGGGCTCAAACCCGTGTCTCCTGCATTGGCAGGCAGATTCTCAACCACTGCGCCACCAGGGAAGCCCTATGATGATATTTTAATGGATAAGGAGTTGCTTCTCATGGATGAGCAAAGAAAGTGGTTTCCTGAGATGGAATCTACTCCTGGTGCAGATGCTGTGAAGATTGTTGAAATGACAATAAAGGACTTAGAATATTACATAAACTGAGTTGATAAAGCAGTAGCAGGGTTTGAGAGGACTGACTCCAAGTCTGAACGAAGTTCTCCTGGGGGTAAAATGCTATCAGACAGCACTGCATGCTACAGAGAAATCGTTCATGAAAGGAAGAGTAGATCGATGCAGCAAACTTCACTGTTGTCTTATTTTAAGAAACTGCCACGGCGACCCCAACCTTCAGCAGCCCCCACCCTGATCAGTCAGCAGCCCCCAACATCGAGGCAAGACCCTCCACCAGCAAAAGGATTATGACTTGCTGAAGCCTCCGATGATGGTTAGCATTTTTTAGCGATAAAGTGTCTCTTTAAAAAAAAATTTATTTATTTATTTATTTGGCTGCACCAGGTCTTAGTTGTGGCACGCGAACTCTTAGCTGTGGCATGTGGGACCTAGTTCCCTGACCAGGGATCGAACCCGGGCCTCCTGCCTTGGGAGCACAGAGCCTCAGCCACTGGACCACCAGGGAAGTCCCCACAAAGTGTTTTTAAAATTAAGGTACGTACACCAGTTTCTAGACGTAATGCTATTGCACACTTAACAGACTACAGTATAGTAATCATAACTTTTATATGCACTGGGAAACCAAAAAATTCCTGTGACTCACTCTACTGCAGCGCTCTGGAGCTGAGCCCGCAATATCTGGGAGGCGCGCGTGTACTGGGGGAAGGAACGGTGGGGAGGGGGACCCTGAAAGACATCTGCTGGCTGAGGGGACCCAGCGGGATAAGAAAGAACAAGGTGGCTCCCGCGTGTCACCCTGGAGACGAGGAGACCGAGTGCCAGTGCCACAAACCACAGTGGCTGCAGCTGGGAGGCTGTGAGTTCGGCCGAGGAAAGGTCCCCCGGAGGTGATGGGGGCTCCACCCAGAGCGGCCTCTAGGGTGACGGGGACCTGGTCATTCAGAGGTGGGGGTGATGCTGTAAGAAGAGGTGGCCCTCAGCGGGCAGGACCGGGGAGCGGGGCTCCAAGCACACCCTGTTATTTCCATTGCTGTATTTCTCAGGGTTGACTGTAAAATGACCGAGGGGCAACCAGACACCGGAGTCAACTCCACTAAGGTGAGACAGCAAACAGAGATGCTCAAAAGTATCTGCCTCAGTTTTAAAAGAAAAGACCCCAGATATGGAAATGCAGAGAGCCCTCTGGGGGATGCTGTCGTGGGCCAGCATCCAGACTGGAGAGGGGACCTGGGAAGCGGGCCTGGCTCACCAGAGCCTCTGCGAGCCCGCGGTGTGAGCAGCCAGCCTGGGGGTGGGGACCGCAGAGCCGCTGCTTCCTCCGGCTGTTCCCCAGCCTCCCTCCCCCAGCCGCACGGCACTGCTGACGCTGCAGCGCTTTCGCCTAAAAAACCACCTCTCAAACACCGAGTCAGCATTCCCTCGGCACGGCTCTACACGCAACGTCTAAAACCACAACGTGACACAGCTTAGACCCTGCTAAGACCCCAGATAATCAACTTCTCCTGGAGCACCAAAGAAGCCAAGAAAGAAACAGCCACAAAAGTCTCCATTCAATATTGTTTGACAGAAATGGCTTCCTCATTTGCGGAAGCAAACATTTCATTCATGTGGCCCTTTCAGAAACGACCGTGAAGCCCCAGATCTAATTGAATTAGGATTTCATGATGTTTCTTTTAAAGGGCTTATGATTTCTGTTTCTGTTCTATATGTTACGGATTTACAACCATAATCACCACCACCACTACCACTGCCCACCCCCAAGCAGTGTGAGGCCCTGATCAAAAAAAACTTTCCTTCTGTTTGGCCACGGTGGATCTGGGAGGCCCATGTGCAAACTGACCGGGGCCTTCTCACCGGCGCGAGGAAGCAGGGCCAGAGTGTGAGTGTGGGTGTGCGTGTGTGGAGTCCTGCACAGGCCCACCTGCCCGAGCAGCGCGGCCCGGCGTTCCACGGCGGAGCCCACGCAGGCCCACGGTCCTGAAATGTTCTTGCTAAATAAACGTGGTGCGAATGCCCCTCTCCGAGCCCGTGACCCCTGTTACGTTGGGGAGAGACTCATCATTAGGAAGGTTCAGATCACCGAGCTAGAGGCAGCACCACAAGAAATGATTTTTTAAGTCGGCAAGGTGTTTGGGAGGGGATCGACTTGTAAAGATGTTATTAATCACGGGCACCATATGTGACACTTAGCGTGCGTGCTTCCTGCAGGCTGAGCTCTCCACACACTTCTTTGTTAACCCTCCAAATACCTCTGCAGAATACGTGACTATCCTTTTTTGGTGGCTGATCACGTGGCACGGAGCGGTCAAGTCAGCTGCAGTGGCCACACACGTGGCTAGTTAGGAGGCAGAGCCTGGTCTCTCTGACTCCAAGTCCCAGGCCTCTCCCCGTACTGTCCACCCCGAAGAGAGAGGGGCCTGTTGGGATGGGAAGGGCACTGTGGTCCTGCACGCTGGGAGCTGGGGGGAGTCTCACGCCCGGCTGAGTGTACAGTCTCCCTGGGATAGTTTTTTTTTTTAACAATATTATTATTATTACTTTTATAAATTTATTTATTCATTTAGTTATTTTTGGCTGCGTTGGGTCTTTGTTGCGGTGCGCGGGCTTCTCATTGCGGTGGCTTCTCTTGCTGTGGAGCACGGGCTCCAGGGGCATGGGCTTCAGTAGCTGTGGCACGCGGCCTCAGTAGTTGTGGCTCGCGAGCTCTAAAGCGCAGGCTCAGTAGCTGTGGTGCACAGGCTTAGTTGCTCCACAGCATGTGGGATCTTCCCGGACCAGGACTCGAACCCGTGTCCCCTGCGTTGGCAGGCGGATTATTAACCACTGCACCACCAGGGAAGTCCATCCCTGGGATAGTTTTAAAACATACATTTCTGGGCCTGCTCTGTACCAAGAGAATCACAATCTCCAGGCACAGGGCTGAGGAATCACGTTCTTAGAATATCCCCTAAGCAATTCTGATGACCAGCCTGAAAGCAAAGTCACTGGCTTAGATTTCTAAATTTCCTGATTCAAGATATTCCTGTTGATTGGTTTGTTTAAGATGCTGAATGAAAAGAGAAGCATGACTGCAGCAAAAGAGGGCAGAGAATCATCCAAGTACCTCATGCATTGTAAAGCAGACCTATTTACCTACAGGATATATAGTCATCCCTCGGTATCCATGACAGATTGGTTCCAAAAGCCCCAGCGGATACCAAAATCTGCAGATGCTCAAGTCCCTTACAGTCAGTTGGCCCCCCGTATCTGTGGGTTCTGCATCCACCCATACAGAGGGCCGACTGTATTTCCTAGAGGGGCTTACAGAACTTCAGAACACGTGCGGGCTCACTGGAGACGTGCACACACCACTTCCCACACCAGGAGAGGCTTCTGGCCCGGCCATCTGCGTGTGTCATCTTCTGCCCACACCCGCCCGGCTGAGTGTCCCCACCCACTATGGCCGTGTGTCCCCAGGTCTTTGCAGGGCGCCCCGAGATGGAGAGCAGCTGACTCACAGTTCATCCAAGCAGTCCTCTGGCTGTTTCAGCCTGTGGCCGTGGAGAAGATAGTCATATATTTCGTGGTTCTGGACGCCGGGATAGGGGGTCATTCCTCGTGTGGCTATTTCCCACATGGTCACGCCAAATGCCCACTGAGGACAAAGCGACAACGTCAGGATGCAAGTCTTTCCAGAAAGGCTGAATGGACTTTTTCATTGGGAAAGGTCATTTCCTTAGAGCCCCGGCGGTCGTGCACAAAGCTGACAATTATGTTTGAGATACGCTGCTCTCCCAAAACGGCAATAATGTGGGGCCGGAACGTCACAGTTCCCCATTTTTACTAAAGCTGTTTGGGAAATGAGACAAAGGCAGATCTAGCCCTGTGTCACATCAGTGCTCTGTTTAACGTTCTGTTCCTACTGTTGTCAGCAAGTGTTTTCTTTTCCTGATCTCTGGTTAAGGGTATCAATACACAGCACCTTTTATACAGCATCTTAGTTCCAAACAGCCATGGGATGAATTCATTTAATTTAATGTGAATATGAAATATCTTAGTTGCAGGCAATGAGTCACTGTACTGTAGCAGAGGAAAGTGGAAATAAATTAAGGGCCTTTGCCATCCTCTGAAGGTCAGGCTACTTCACCAGAATCTAATGTTCCGCCTGAATTAAAGCATCTAGCGATAAATAAAGAGAAGTGTGAGCATGCCCCAATCCTCAGTTGATCAAAGAGGAAGATGTCCTGCAGCACCAGCTTAAGTCATCTCTTTCAGCATGCCTTCATCTTTGCAATGCGGGGCCCCGGATCAAAACCCTGTACGTACGTACCACGTCACTTTTACTGGTGTATACTCGGTCCGCGAGACTCTCTATGGCGATCCATTTCACAGGCATCTTAGCAATGCGGCCCTGGCGGTAGTAGTCGCCACTGTAAATCTTCTTAGAGAGGCCAAAGTCCGCGACGCAGACAGTCATGTCATCTCGCAACCTACAGAGAGAGACAGAGTGAGTTCATGTCCTCAGCGACCTCAGAGGCAAAGCCTTAAATCACAGGTCTGCACCCGATGCAGCTGAAAACATTCACGATGAGTAACCAAAAGAGAGAGACCCCACAGCCTGCGAGGGTCCTGCTTTGGGACCAATGGCAGAGCAAGTGAGGGGGAACCACATGAGTTATACCTTTCTACCCTTCTGGTCTGTGTGGCAATCTGGACCAACCAGGGCACCTGGGCACAGAGGACGGAGTCACCTGCAGGAACAGAGGTGCACGGGAGTAGAAAGAGTAGCAGCTCCAAGCCAGGGCCCCCTGGTGGACTCATCTAGAGCCCAGTAGCCTTCCTGCCTGACGTCTGGAAGCAGCACTGGCTCTATAGATTAAGTAAGCCACTTAGACAGCTTGGGGGAGGTGGGGAAGCACGTGCTGTAAGCGGGGGACACCGGACTTCCTGCTAAGACGGTGCCAGGTGGTACCTGAGGAATTAACTGGAAAATTAAAGGAATACAATTGCATTTACAGCCCAAGCAGTTAAAATTGATCTTAGACAAGAAGGAGAGGAGGAGGAGGAGGAATGAGCGGTCTGGAGGTAGGGCGACTACCTTGTCCCTGTTTGCCTGACACTGACATTTAAAACTAAAAGTCCCACATCCTGGGAAATCCCTCAGTTCTGGACAAACCGGACAGCTGGTCACCCTACCTCGTGGGAAAAACATGAAGGAAATGTTAAGGGGAAAAAAAGGTTTTCATGATTCTCCCTCCATGGTAGACAAGTTATTTAAATGAAAAACAAAACCAAGACCCTTCTGGGTTTTCAAAAGTGAGGTGAAAGTGATAGAGGGCCAGGGGGCAGGGTTGGTTAGGAGGAGGGAGGGGACAAGCTCCACTGTCACATCTCCAGTGAAGAAAAACGAACGACAGCAATACATTTAAGGAACACTCTCTCTTCTTGCAATAGTAAATTTCAAATCAAGAAATAGTTATTGTTTTTGAAGATATACATCAGATAATGGCTGTTGAAGCAGACTGAAGAGATGGGGAAGGGGAAGTTCGAAGTTCTTGTATAAGCCCTCGTCTCTCTGCTGCAAAAGGAAAGCTCTGGTGTAGTCAGGACCAAACTACTTCACAAGGCAGCATCATGGAAACTCAGGGACGAAACCATTATGATTTTCATTACTGTCTTCATGATCAGCTGACTTATATGTAACTCTGGATCCAAATAAGCTGATGGCAGTTGGGGAGGATCCCAAAGTTCACACCTAGTATTCCTAGCTGAGTGAGAGTGTGAAAATAAAAAAGTAGTCACACATAAACACACTACTATACAGAAAATAGATAACTAATAAGGTCCTACTATATAGCACAGGGAACTCTACTCATTACTCTGTAATGGTCTATATGGGAAAAGAATCTAGAAAGGAGTGGATATATGTATATGTATAACTGATCACTTTGCTGTACACCTGAAACTAACACAACATTGTAAATCAACTATACTCCAATAAAAATTAAAAAAAAAAGAAGTCACAGGGGAGTTTTGGAGGCCAGCCAGACTCTTAGAGGCAGAGGTAGTGAAAACCTGCAAGCAAACACCCAGTCATGTGTCAGGGCGGTGGAAACCCCATCTCCGGAGCCTGCCACACTGTCGCCTCCCAAGCTTAGTCCTCCTCCATACTTTAACATCAACAGGTCACCCCACATGCCCACAAATATCTACCACCATGAGGTCCAACCCACTCCAGGATGGGCCAGGACTCTTACATGCAGTTTCGAGCAGCTAAATCTCGATGAAGAAAGTTCCTGTTGCTCAGATACTCCATTCCCTGGGCAATGTCCACCATGAACTTCAACAGTGTCTGCAGAGGAATATGCTAGGGGGTGAAAGACACAAGGAGACAGATTATTATTATTTTTCTGGCCACACCGTGTGGCTTGCAGGATCTTAGTTCCCTGACCAGGGAATGAACCCGGGCCCTGGCAGTGAAAGCACAGAGTCCTAACCACTGGACCACCAGGGAATTCCTGAGAGACTATTATTATTTTTTTTAAATAACTTTATTTATTTACTTATTTATTTATTTATGGCTGCATAGGGTCTTGGTTGCTGCGCCCGGGCTTTCTCTAGTTGCGGCAAGCAGGGGCTACTCTTTGTTGTGGTGCGTGGGCTTCTCATTGCGGTGGCTTCTCTTGTTGTAGAGCACAGGCTCTAGGCACGCAGGCTTCAGTAGCTGTGGCACGCAGGCTTCAGTAGTTGTGGCTCATGGGCTCTAGAGCGCAGGCTCAGTAGTTGTGGAGCACAGGCTTAGCTGCTCCACGGCATGTGGCATCTTCCCAGACCAGGGCCCGAACCTGCGTCCCCTGCGTGGGCAGGCAGATTCCTAACCACTGCGCCACCAGGGAAGTCCAGGATTATTTTTTAAAAGGAAACCAAGTTACTTCCATTTGAGGGGGTGAAATGATGGCTTTATGACTTAGAAGCGTGGCCATGAAACAAGGAAATTTCCATATCACTAATGTCACAAATAAGGTTTTAAAAAGGAATGAAAAACAAACAAAAACCAACAAACCCTAAAACTTCTTGGCAAGTATCGCAAGTTTTCTTCTCCTTGTGTTTAAAGGTATTTTAAAAAATTAATTTATAAATTTAATGCAATTCCAAAGATACCACCAACAATTTTTTTTGTGTGTGTGGCCAGTTAATAACATTCTTTTCACAAGTTATGAGCTCAAATGCGATCCTTGTGTCCTTCTGAGTGGCAGTGGGACAAAGAGGGGAAAAGAAGGGGGGTCTGGCTTCAGTGGGGGAGGATCTAATGTTCTGACAGCAAAAAGCCCATGGAGAAGGAGCTGTTCCCAATTATGCACCCACATCTGGTATCATTTTATTTTGCAATGTTTCAAAAGAGACTTTTTTTTCTTCTGGACAGAAAGTAGGATGGTCTTTACCCCTTATCATGGGACCAAAGTACCACAAGTAAGTAGTCGGGAGTTTTCATTTTTGTTTCTCTACGGCCTTCCTGTAAGTTTTAACAGCCTAATGTTTTTTTTTTTCTATGTTGTAAAAATCAAACCAGACTGCGTGTTGGAAAACCTGCCGTGTTGGGACTGATTACGAGGATGATGACGAATGAAGACTTCTGTGTAGTAATTCAATGTTGTGGTGCAGTCAGAGCTCTAAAGAAAAGGGTTCACAAAGTCCCTAGAAATCGTAAGTGGGTCCACCCATGATATATTCTTCCCCAAGGCGTTGGATTTATGGTTTATTCTATGTGGCACATGAGTCTTCTGAAGTGGTTCACGTGAAGACACTGAATTTTTTTAAATTGGGCTGTGCTGGGTCTTAGCTGCAGCATGCAGGCTCTTAGCTGAGGCATGCGGGATCTAGTTCCCTGACCAAGGATCGAACCCGGGCCCCCTGAGTTGGGAGCATGGAGTCTTAACCACTGGACCACCAGGGAAGTCCCGACACTGAATTTGTAATGATTTATATTTCTCAACTAAGACACGTGTCAATCACAGACTGTATATATAACAAAAATGCTTTATCCTTTACCCTTACATAATGGAGTTGTTAAAAAAAAAAATGTAAGTAAATCAGGCATGAAAGCCTTACGCCTCTGTTCTGTATATCTGGGGCATTTGATGTTCTGGATGCTAATTTCCAGGAAAGGATTTGGGTGCTAAGAAATATCAAATCTGCTGACATTCATGAAAGTATAATGAATATCAGGTGCTATTCATTTGTGTTCTTTTTTTCCAAGCAGAACTATGTTAATCTTGCAGACTGTGACCAAAGGTCATTTAAAGGATCATTGTGTGGTAAAACTAATAAATGAGGTCAATAAGGTTGCAGGATACTAGATTGACATACAAAACTCAACTGCATTTCTACACACTAACAATGAACTGTCTGAAAATGAAATTAAGAAAACAACATCTACAAAAGAATCAACAACAAAATACTTAGGAATAAATTTAACAGAAGTGCAAAACTTAAACTCTGAGAACTACAAAAGGAAAGAATTAAATTAGTTTCTAAATAAATGGAAAGGTATCCAGTGTTCATGGATTGGAAGAGCAGGCGTGCTATTCACACAGAGGACAGAATGGCACCCAGGTCCTGCTGAAGAATCACATTTATATGACTGAGACCTAGTCTTGGGCCACTCTAGCAGGACCAGAAGGTATTTATTGCCAAGGAACTGACTGATAAGGCAGCAGAGATTTGAATAAAAGCCTGATTTTCTAGTTTGTCTGTGATGCATTTTGTGACTTTCAGCTTTACATGTGGCTACAAAGTGTCAAAATATGAAAATACATTCCTTTTAAATTTTTATTCCTTTTAACATTAGATCCTCCCCCACTGAAGCCTTTTAAATTTTTATAAAACCTGGGAGTTTCCATCATTGGAGATATACTTTATATTTTTGCAAATCGAAACTATTCATTAGTCAGTAAGATGCTGTGTACTTGTTTCCTTGTTATTTTGTTCAAAAGAACATAAGATGACAGCAGTACTTTTGGCAGACACAAACTGATTCTATAATTTATACAGAAGGGCAACAAAACTAGAATAGCAAAAACAATTCTGAAAAAGTAGGATAAATTTGGAGGAATCACATTACCCGATTTTAAGACAATAAAGTTACAGTAATCTCAATGGTGTGATAGGGGTGAAGGGTGGCACATAGCTTAACGGAACAGAACAGAGAACTCAGAAATAGACCCACACGTGTACAACTGATTTTTCACAAAGGTGCAAAAGCAATTAGTGGATTAAGGATAGTCTTTTCACAAATGATGCTCGCCATCTATATGCAAAAAAAGCAACAAACTAAATTTCACACCTTATACAAAAATTAATTCAAAATGGGTCACAGACTTAAACGTAACATGTAAACCCACAAATTTTTAGAAGAAAATCTTTTTTATCTGGAGTCAGGCAAAGAGTTCTTAGAAATGACAGTGAAAGTATGATCCATTAAAAGAAAAAACTGATGAACTATACTTCATCAAAATTTAAATTTTTTTGCTCATGTTAAGAGAATACAAAGACAAGCTACAAACTGGGAGAAAAGTCTTTGCAAATCACATATCCAACAGAGGAACTGTAGCTAAAGAACTCTCAAAACTCAACAAGAAAACCAACCACCCAATTAAAAAATAAACAAAAGACTTTAACAGACACTCACCAAAGAGGATATAAAGATGGTAAATAAACACAAGATGCTCAACATCATTAATCATCAGGGAAATGCAAATAAATTTCATGATAAGCTATCACTATACACCTATCAGAGCAGCTAAAAACAAAACAAAACAAAAAACTACAGATAATACCAAGTGCTAACAAGAATGCAGAGCAACTGAATTTCTCATACATTCCTGGTGGAAATGTAAAATGGTATAGCCATTCTGGAAAGTAGTTTAGCAATTTACTATAAAGACAAACATACATTTTCCATATGACCTAGCATCCCATTCGTGGGTATTTAGCCTAGAGAAATGAAAAGTTATGTTCACTCAAAAACCTGTATGTGAATTTTTACAGCAACTCAAAACTGTCATAGGTCCTTCAATGGGCAAATGGAAAAAGCAAACTGTGATACAGCCATACAATAGAAGCCTACACAGCAATAAAAAAAGCAATGAACTACTGATACATGCAACTTGGATGGCTCCCAAAGGCATAATGTTGAGTGAAGGAAGCCAGTCTCAAAGAATTACAAACTATATAATTCCATGTATATGGCATTCTCTAAAAGACAAAACTATAGTGATGGAGAACAGATCAGTGGTTACCAGGGGTTAGCCATGTGGGCAAGGTGTAACTATAAAGGGGTAGCAGGAGGAGGAGTTTTGGGTGACGGAACTGTTCTGTATCCTGATTGTAATGGTAGTATATGAATCTATACATGCATTAAAATTTATACACTTTCTGAAACTGAGATGGCTCTGCCACTCAGTAATTTCAGAGTGAACAATCTAAAAAGAGGAGACTTTCAAGGAAAGAGACCACTCTGACAGCAAGAGGGGCCCACTATGCTCCACTCCCAGCCGGCTTCTCCCTCACATACAACAGGAATAATGAAATCTATGGGCAGGCCGGCTATGAGGACCACATTTCAACCCCCAGGGTGCACAGTGGGCACTGAACAGAGGCCAGTGTCCCCTCCTTCCCTCCTTCATTTTCTAGGTTAGACGCTGGTGTTGTCCAGGCCCTGTCACGGGAGCCCCAAGCACTGTTCAGAGGCCATGCAACTGGGTGATTAATTACCTTTGGTCCTGTCTCCAATCGGGAATAGAGTAAATAGGTGTGCAGATCCCCGTATTTCATGAAGGGTAAAATCACCATGGGCCTGGGGATGCCTTGAGGGCTAATTTCTATACACACACCTGGAATTAAAAACAGAGAGTAAGTTACAAAGAGCCCTTGTTACCAGTGGCCAGAAAAAGCACTGCAGAAGCACTGGCCAAATTGAAAACATGTGCTCTCAAGTTAGCGGTTAAAAAAACAAAAGAAAACAAAACCCTCACAACTCACACGCTGTATTCTAGAATATGGAACACACACTGGGTCCACTTCTTGGTATTTCTTTTTCTTTCAGACTAGTGCCAATCTTTGCGTGAAAGCTCTCAAAAATTAATCAAGTACAGCCATCTATAAACCCGTGGCGTTTTTGTTATACTGCGTCTAAGTGAGGGGTAGCGACTGCAGCAGAATTCAAGGGCAAACTAGTTTCATGTGATGGTTAAATACTTAATCGTATGAAGAAGTCCCCTGCAACCAAATGCTTAAAACTATTGGAAGAATTCTGAGGGCCAATAGGTGAAATTCACATCTCTAAATGTTAACACATACACGGGGGGGAAAAAACATCATTTGTCATGGATGCTAGAATCAGAGCCTGTCTGTCACCTGAGATCAAGCTTACAAAGCTCTTGCACATGCTGGTACAATTACAAAGCGCCATTGTTCTCAGAGTCTGCTGAAGTCAATAGTTACAAATGACCAACAGTAGTTTCTTTGACATAACATTGTCTCCAAACATTAGTTTTCCCATCTCTCTGCAGTGTCCATCATAATAAAACTTTGAAAGTTCCCCAAAGAATTTAGCATTTATCAAGTCACAGGACAGCAAAAAAAAAAAAAAAAAAAAAAAAAAGTCAGCAGAATATTCAATTATTTTTAGGTCACTCTTCCCTCCTGGAATAGTATCACACAGCAACCACTTGATACGGGCTCTCCATTTTGTATTTTTTAGCAAACAGTGCCACAAAACCAAATTCTGCCTATTAAATCACTGACTCAAATCACTTAAATCAAGTCCCATGAAACTGTCAGTGGAGATCCCAAGAAATCAGTACTTGAAATATGTCAATAAATTGTTTCTCAAAGATGATCTATGGAATTTGTCTACTTTTACAGCTTTACTCTGCTAGCTTTTGATTCACGGATAAACTAAATCAATACAAATTATAGCATAACCAGCTTTCATGTCTTGTAACTGGAGTAACCGGGGGCTGTTTTAATCCACAATCACCTAGAACTCTGTGGACACTAAACATTCCTGGGCCCACTGATGTCCAGGAAAATGCAGGCTTATTTTTACGACCAGCCTCAGAAAATATAACCATAAAAAGTCTTTTGAGTGAAAACTCCCTTATTTTTATTTTATTTTATTTTTTGCCACACTGTGCAGCTTGCAGGATCTTAGTTCCCTGACCAGGGATCGAACTCGGGCCCCCTGCAGTGGAAGCGCCGAGTCCTAACCACTGGACCGCCAGGGAATTCCCGAAAAACCCGATGTTATAAATTGCTTCGCAGTTATACAAAGTGTAAAATTTATCTGCCCCAGAGATTTCTCCTGCGGCCCAGAGTGGATTAGCCGAGCCCCTCCGGCCACCCAGTGGTGCTATGTTTCTCTGAGTACCTAGGAGTCGGAGGACGTTTGGGTGGTTGAAGTCTTTCATGCACGCAGCCTCACTGAGAAACTCCTCAATCTCTCGCTGCGAAAAGTTGTCCACTAAAAGAAAAGACAGAAAATGTTAGGCACGAGTTATTTACTCAGAGAAGGGGAGGGGGCAATAGCAATTTTGTTCTTTAAAAGTAAAATCAGGAAAAGGCAAAATGATAGCAACAGTGAACAGATGAGTGGTTGTCAGAGACTGGTGGGGGGAGGGATGAATAGATGGCATATGGGGATTTTAGGAAGGTGAAACTTCTGTATGACCCTGGAATGGTGGACACAGGGCATTATGCATTTGTCAAAACCCACAGAACATACAACACAAGGTGAACCCTAATGTAACCTATGAGTTTCAGTTAATAATGTATCACTACGGGTTCATCAATTATAAAAAGTGTACCACACCCATGCAAGATGTTAATAGGGGAGACTGTGTGAGGGGAGGGGGCATATGGGAACCCTCTACTTTCTGCCCAATGTTTTTTTTTTTTTCAGCTGAGCTGCAAGGCATACGGGATCTTAGTTCCTTGGCCAGGGGTCAAACCCATGGCCCCTGCAGTGGAAGCCCCAAGTCTTAATTACTGGACTGCCAGGGAAGTCCCTGCCCAATTTTTCTATAAACCTAAAACTGCTCTAAAAAATGAAAGCATATTAGTTTAAAAAAACTAAAATCAAATCCAACTGATCTGTTGCAATGATTTTTGCCTTCAAAAAAGAAAGAACACATGCTTCTCTCTCTCACCACGTTTCTTGCAAGTCTGGTTGCCCAATCACGCCTTGTGAACTAGATGCAGTTTCATACCAAGTTTTTGGAATTAAGGCAATTTAAGAGAAACATTTAAAATTCTATATTATGGTAAGTGAAATAAGCCAGTCACACGAGGACAAATCCCGTATGATTCCACTTTTATGAGGTATTTAGAGAAGTCAAATTCACAGAGACAGAAAGTAGAATGGTGGCTGCCGGAAGCAGGAGTGGGCACGGGGGATGGAGGGTTGCTGTTTAATGGGTACGGAGTTATGGTTTTGCAAGGCAAACAAGTTCTGGAGATGGACGGTGGTGATGGTTGCACAACAGTGTGAATGTACTGAATGTCCCTGAACTGTACACTTATAAATGGTAAGGATGGTATATTTTATGTTATGTGTATTTCACCACAGTTAAAGTCAAACACAAAGCCAAGCATGCCTTAGGGAATCTGTTTTAACAGGGCGTAAATGTTGATTGAAATTACATGTAAGAGCATGTAGTACAGGGTCTGTACCTCCTATGGGCTTAAGATACATTAATCTTCCTATCAAAGCAAATTTAAGAAAAAAAATTCTATAGACCTGCAAAATGTCTGCCAACTTTGCCCCAAACAACCAGGTGAAGTGGGCAAACCCCTTCCCCAGGGTCTAACCCCTCCAGGCAAATGTAGATGACCCTGGGATTCAGAGGCCAGAGACTGGGCTTTTAATCTTTGATAATTAGCATGGATGCAATTCACATACTAGTTATTCTAATTAAGTGAAAGGATAGCAGAGCCAAGGCCAGAGAGGAAACAGGTTCCAGGCCCAGCTCCTTTCACGAGGGCCCCTAAACTTTCTACTTGGTGAATTGGGATAACTGATGGAAGGAGCCTTCCCAGGGACACACTGAGAGGTTAACAGAAAAACGAGAGAGGCAGGAAGGATGCTGACTGTGGCTTGATACCCAGACTCGGCTCCACACCGGGTTCAGCTCCAGTAAGTACTCTAACTTCGGGTTTTCTCAGTCTATGGAGGAGATTACCCACACCTACTTCCTAGTTGTACTGACTTCCTGCTCCTGCTGTACTGATGAAATGTGGGAATAACTGCAGTGCCCTTTGGCACACAGTAAGAATTACATAAGTATTGGCCATTATTATGTATACAAAAAGCTTGAAAAAGCAAAAAGCACCAGCCCGTCTGACTTATTGGTTATTATGGTTACTTTTATATTTAAATTAAAACTTCAGCCTCCAATTCTGGTTAAAAAGTCTCAGTACATGCTTATAATCTAACTGATGCCTTAATGCCCAATAAACAGTGGATTTAAATTTTAGGAAGAAACCAGTTTTACTTTACCCCTTGATCAAAAATAAAATTGTATATATACAAGTGGTAAATGAGGAAGCAATATTAAGAGCATTAACAAACACAGCACCGAATAATTTTCCTCTGTATGAATTGTGAAGACAACTGCAGGTGAATGGTGTACGATCATGGTCAATTTCATGGGTGCCCAGCTGGACACCTGAAGAACCAAACTTAGACAATCATGTGTCTCCAGGCCCTGGAGATGCTTCCTGGAGAAGGGCATGGGGGGACCCGTTATCATGTTCCGCCATTGCAGTCTGGTCAATCTATGGTGAGGAAAACTCCAGCCCGACCCTCCTCCTTTCTAGCTATTTGATTTGGACAAGTCACCACCTTTCTGAGCCTTAGTTTCCTTGTCGAGATGGACATGGGCACAGACTCTGAAGGGCTCTAACTGGCATCTGCCACTATTTTTGTCAACACTGTAATTCGTTCTCCTCCATGCTGCAACCAAAGTGAACTTTCTAGAATGTAATAATATGCTCTTGTCCTCATTTGCTTAAGACTCTTAATAGCACTTTACTACTTGTGGGATGAAAACAGATTCTGTGTGATGACTTATCAGGCCCTTCCTGACCCAGATGTAAGCACTCTTCCCAGCTCCCTTGGAGACTGCAGTTTATGATCATAGCTCTTGATATGCCTTTAACCAAAGAATATTTCTCCTCTCTCTGGGAATCTTACCTTCCAGGCAGTCCACAGCTTCCTGCAGACCACACAACCACCCTCAAGTGAGGAAGTGAACCCACCAAGCTAAGCCAGACCAATCCCTGGGGTCAGATGCTGCTACCAGCTCAGCCCTGCCTTGGAAATTCATGCTTTACTTTGGAATCATTATCTCTACTAAATGATAAGAGAGGGGGAGGGAGAGAGTAAAAATAACAAATGTTATTGCCTTGAGTGTGCTGGGGCTCAGGGTGGGCCACCCCAAAATATGTCACAATGGCATATTGATTATTTTGAATTACAGTTACTTAGGAAACGGCCAGTGCAAGAGGGACACTCTGACACTCCTTTCTGTCTTCCTGAAAGCAGGAAATAACTCTCTCATGTGAAAGATGAAGGACACCCTTATCGCCAGAGACAGGGAATTCTGGCTGAAGAAGCTTGTATAAACAAACCTTGTTAGCTTTCTTTCTTTCTTTTTTAACATCTTTATTGGAGTATAACTGCTTTACAATGATGTGTTAGTTTCTGCTTTATAACAAAGTGAATTAGCTATACATATACATATATCCCCATATCTCCTCCCTCTTGCAGTCTCCCTCCCACCCTCCCTATCCCACCCCTCTAGGTGGTCACAAAGCACCTAGCTGATCTCCCTGTGCTATGCAGCTGCTTCCCACTAGCTATCTATTTTACATTTGGTAGTATTTATAAGTCCATGCCACTCTCTCACTTCGTCCCAGCTTACCCTTCCCCCTCCCGTGTCCTCAAGTCCATTCTCTACATCTGCGTCTTTATTCCTGTCCTGCCCCTAGGTTCTTCAGAACCATTTTTTTTTTTTAGATTCCATATATATGTGTTAGCATATGGTATTTGTTTTTCTCTTTCTGACCTACTTCACTCTGTATGACAGACTCTAGGTCCATGCACCTCACTACAGATAACTCAGTTTCTTTTCTTTTTATGGCTGAGTAATATTCCATTGTATACATGTGCCACATCTTCTTTATCCATTCACCTGTCGATGGACACTTAGGTTGCTTCCATGTCCTGGCTATTGTAAACAGAGCTGCAATGAACACGTGGTACATGACTCTTTTTGAATTATGGTCTTCTCAGGGTATATGACCAGTAGTGGGATTGCTGGGTTGTATGGTAGTTCTATTTTCAGTTTTTTAAGGAACCTCCATACTGTTCTCCATAGTGGCTGTATCAATTTACATTCCCACCAACAGTGCGAGAGGGTTCCCTTTTCTCCACACCCTCTCCCTTGTTAGTTCTTTAAATTGACTACCCCAAGCCCAAACTTTGAGCTTTGCTTTGATTCTTCACTTATTGAGCACCTAAAACCCAGTACGCGGGATCTTAGTTTCTTTGTCTTGTCAATTCCTCACAAATTTACTGTTTCTTTGTCTAAAACGTATAAAAGCTGCCTCTTTGGCCACTTCGTAGGTCCCATTTCTTTGACATTTCCTGCACATGAATGAAAGCTTATTTTTTTTTTCTGTTAATCTGTCTTGTGTCAATTTTATTAGGCCAGCCACAAGAACTTAAAAGGAGTGGAGGGGGAAATTTCCCCCTCCCTGACAAGTGTAAAGAATATATAATATTCTGAATCACTTTGCTGTACATCTGAAACACTGTAAACCAACTATACTTCAATAATAAATAAATACATAAATAAATAAAACCAAACATTAAAAAAAAAAAGAATATATGATGCAGGTATGAAGAGCTCATTACAGTAACTCTCCATCTGTGACCTTAACAGTGCTCTGGATGGCCTTCTGACCCATTGGTGACCGAGACCATGACATAGGAACTCCATCATTCATCACTGGCCTGATGAAGCACCGGATACTGAAGCAGCTGCCCACGCCTAGAAGAATGGGTTTCATCAGGGTTAACTCACACTTCATGGTTTTCACGGCCACCTTCTGAGAGGTCCCATCCTGCTGATTAAGATTTCCTTCCATGACAGACCCAAACTCTCCTGCGAAGTAAAACAACATCTATATTGACCTTGTGCAAAATCTCTCTTGCCCACAGAAATGCAATAGCACCGTAGCTGCTGTTTTCACGTGGCTCTGCTGTGACCCCAACGCAGCAGCCGGGCAGAGCTGGCCAGGTCACCCACACTGGTAAACCCAGGGCACAGGCCATGCCCTAGCCTCCTGCTTGTCACAAGCTCGGTTGGCTCAGACTTAGCTCAGCTCATCACTTTATTAAGCATCCTAACTGATTCAAGAAACTTACAAGACAACATGGAAATTGTTACTGACATGCATCAAGTACAAACTCTTAATACCATTATCATTTATCCTAAGACCATTTTGACAAATATGTAGTTTCACCTCTGTTCCTATTTAATTAGGAAGGTGACAAGAATAGTACACTTAAGAACTAGAGGAATAAATTGAAAGTATATAGGAAGCCGACCAATGAATTGCATGCATTTTAATGAAGAAAGGAAACTAATATTTTTCAAGAGCCTACTGTGTTTGTTAGGCTCTGCAGAGGCCCTTTTCATAGGCCAAATCTGAGTTTCAAAAATCACTCTTTACTTTTTCATTTTAAAAGCTATAAGATATAGAACTATTTGTATTATAACTTAAAGTCACAAAAATGGTATTTTATTTAATAAATATATATTTTTTAAAATGACTGTGAACTGCTTACCTTCTTACTCATATTTTAAAAGAATTAAACTGCTTACCTTCACCCAGAATTTTTCCAAGAATTAGAAGGTTCCTGTCAATCACGACATCCTCTAGTTTATTTTGCAGTTCCTCACTGACTCCCAAGCTATGTACTATAAAAGGAGTCACAGAACATACATGACCTGTCAGTATGCTTCCTTTCATATGAATATAATTAAAATTGTATATAAAGTATAAAGTCCTATAAAAAAGTTAAACATTTTTCTCATTTTATATCCACAGCTCTCCCCCCAAAATGCCAGTAGTAAAATATCACACTTAATCCTACTTAATGATTAAACTGAGTAAAATGAATCTTTCAGGGGAAAATTAATCCTGAAGGATTATAAAAATCAGAACCATATTTCTCTTCCCATTGCGTGGTAGCAGCAGCTGGCAATCAGATTCATGCAGGGGAGCTTTGCCCTTGACTCAAAGGAGTGAGGAAGGTAAGTCAATATTTTTTTTTAAATTTTAAAATATTTATTTATAAATTTATTTGGCTGCGCCGGGTCTTAGTTGCAGTACGCGGGATCTTAGTTGCCGCGTGAGGGATCTTCGTTGCGTCACGCGGGATCTAGTTCCCTGACCGGGGATCAAACCGGGGCCCCCTGCATTGGGAGCTCAGAGTCTTAACCACTGGACCACCAGGGAAGTCCCAAGTCAATATTCTTTCTAGTGGAGCATTTACTAGTATACCCCTAACTGTGGGATACAAAAAAGTCATCAGGACACCTCGCCTGCCCTCCCATGCCAGGGAAGGTGACACAGAATCCACAGGAAACATGTAGAGAACAAGGTAGAGTTTGTTTTACATATGGTATATAGAACCTCATTAGAATGACATAGAAAGTGCTAAATTGAATACTTGGTGGGGGACTGAAGATTAAGATTTTCTATGAGGTGTAGATATGCAGCACAGACAATCAGTGTTATCAATAAAAGGTGTTAACCAGGAGAGGGAGACCAATTCAATAGCCATTTGGCAAATGGTTCAGTTTGTGCCATAGTTAGGGAATGACTTTGAAAGAAAAAAAAATGTGGTAATTAGAAAGGACACATTAGCTCTTAGTGGAAAAATTTTCCCCAAATAGTGCTTCAATCAAGGAAAGAAATTGGTCTAAATGACAGATTTTTTTAAAATGCAAGAATAGACATCTAACAGGCAAAACTTCTAGATTAGAGAAGTAATAACATCCTACATCAAATGAGTTTTTGTTTCATAGTAACCTGCCTTCCATCATCCTTATATTTATTTGTTGTTGTTTGTTTTGTTTTTTGGCAAACATCCAGAAGCTTGAATTTGATAATATTCGCACACTTCCAACACTGTTTCTGAAATTATTCAAGAACACAGCTATCTGTCTATTCCCATTCTTTGAAACTAACAAGAGTTCCCACTCTGATTCAGCAAAGCTCAAACCATAACTGTCACAAAGTATGCTAGCAAATTGTTCCCTGACTTGGTTGCCAGGAAAAAACAGGAAATGAGCTCAAGATTTTGACAGTTGCTTTGCTGTTTCCTTTAAATCCCTCTGCCCACATCTTCTCCTCTCACCCTGAGAGTTCCTTCTTCCCTCCATGTTTCATGGCATCAGGAGTCCTTAAACCAGGTCACTTCACCGTGGGTCCAGCTCCAGACTTCCAGGAAACCGGCCAGTAGGGAAGCCCAGGGCCATGTCTGACTCTCTACTTGTTGGTTTCCAGACACATTTTGCACATTAAAGATAGACATTCTTTGACTCCTTTGGCTTTTGTTAGAAATCTATCAATTAATTTGTGGTTTTCTTTGCTCTCAACTATTTTAACTTTTGCCAAAAAAGAGAAATGAGAGTCAACTTACAGGTGAGTTCAAGGGCTCGCCGACAGAAGGACTTCTTTGCTATGTAACTGACAACCAATTCTGAATCCTCCTCTGTGAAGGCGCTCCTGGGTGAATGAGGACAGACATCTCACACAAGAAGCAGAAGGCCACCCAGGCTGGGGCTGGTTCCACAAGACGCTACTAAGCTGCTGCCTGTTAAAAGGGCTCTTCTAGTACAAAAACCTTTCTCACTGGGAGAAATAGGCTTCTTTCCTTAGATCCATTTTAGGCTTACCTGGCAATATCAAACAACCCTGTCTAGGAACCATCAAGAGCTGAGAACAACTGATAAGCTCCCAATGGCCAAAGCTGTGACAATCTGAGCAACACGATAAAATCATATCGGATTATAACCCAAAGTATACAATGAATATCCACGAGTCCAGGCTGATAATATATATACACACACACACACACACATGCATGTGTGTGTGTGTATATATATATATATGTGTATAAATAAATAAATAAATTGGGGGAAAGAGAGAAGTCTCCTGTGCAGAAGAATTCCAAATATTTTATATAGATACTCTGTCTTTAAGAGATGGGGGTAGCGTTAACTCCTTACCCTGTTAAGTGTGAGCTGCATATACTGACTTGCTTCTTATTAGTCCAGTATAAAAAGGGAGAAAAAATAACTATGGTAGAGAAACAAGGCAGACACCACCCCAGCCACGTGATCAGGATCAACATCAACAGTGATAAATCGTGTTGACAGCGTGTATCCTTGATGTAATGGGATGAAGATGGCGCGCTACCTCTGTAGTCTTCCACTCAATAACCTGTAACCCCAGTCTAATCATGAGCAGAACATCACACAAATCCCAAGAGAGGGCATCCTACAAAATACCTGACCAGTACTCCCGAAAACTATCAAGTTCAACAAAAACAAGGAAAGGCTGGGAAACAAGGAAAGGCTGCCATGGCCAAGAGGAGCCAAAGGAGACATGACAACAAAATGTAATGGGGTGTCCTGGATAGGACTCTGGGAAAGAAAAGGGATATTAGGCAAAAACAAAGGAAATCTGAATAAAGTATGGACTTCATTAATGATAATGTATTGATATTGTTTGACTGATTGTAGCAAATATACTGTCCTAACATAAAATGTTAATAACAGGGGACCCTGGATGTGATGTATATGGAAAGTCTCTGTACTACCTTCTCAATTTTTTCTGTAAATTTAAAACTTTTCTAAAAAATAAAACCTATTTTAAAAAATCCATTTAGTCACTGTGTTAGACTAATTGGTGGAAAGTACTATGAATTCATGAGTCTAAATTATAGACTTAACCTCACATTATCTTGCATATATAGATTATTTTAAAAGAGAGAACACATTTAAAAAATAATATATTTGTATGCAAAATAAAGAATTTGGAAGGATTTATGCCAAAATAGCAACTGAGACCAGGTATAAACCCTGGAGTTACAGGTGGGTTTTACTTTCTACTTTCAACTATTCTATATAATTTGATTTTTAAAAAAACTATAAGAATGTTACTTTTATAAGTAGAAAATAAAGGTATTTTCATTAAAAAATGAACAAGTGAAAGGTGCTTGTACAAAATGAACAAATGGACAGGGTGTTGCAGGGAAGACCCAAGGAAACTGACTTCAGTACAAAATAATGTATAAAATAACCTGTGATAAACTTTTCACTTGTTTTCAGCTTCTGCTCATCTTAATGGTCCTTGGAGATAATTTTATTTCTACATATTTGAAACAGTACTGGAATCTTATTAATATATCTGCTGTACTTTGCAGCCCCACTTTTTGCTAAGTTTTAAAACATTCAACCTTAAACTTCTCCAAATTATTACAGCTAGGGTTGAATCAGATAATATCTAAGATCTATTTTGGTGGTAAGCGTTTGGGTTCTGTGGAACCATGAGTTAGTGGAGGACTGGTTGATAAGAATGTTTTCACATGGAGTATTTTCTTCTGCACTTCTTAACTGCTAGACTATAAGCTACAGCCCCATGGGGGCAGCCCCATGTTTGTCTTGTTCATCTCTCTCCATCCAACCCCTAAAACAGGTTCTGTTTTTTGAACATTCCTTCCTTTCTCCACAGTTTTGAAATGCAATTTTCATTGTATATTCTATTCCCACACACGTATGGGCGGCCTGTGATGTCCATACACTGAGTTCTCACCAATACCTCACTGTTCTAATCATTTAACATGTTTTTATACCTAGTAGGATTAGCCCTCTCCACCCAAACTTTTGTGCTTTTCAAAACTGTCTTGGCTGTCTCTGCTTATTTACTCTTCAAGGTAAATTTTCTTTCTTTCTTTCTTTTTTTTTTTTAAAGATTTTTTTTGAGGTGGACCTTTTAAAAAGTCTTTATTGAATTTGTTACAACATTGCTTCTGTTTTATGTTTTGGCTTTTTGGCCACGAGGCATATGGGATCCTAGCTCCCTGACCAGGGATCTAACCTGCACCCCCTGCATTAAACCCACACCCCCTGCATTGGAAGGCAAAGTCTCAACCACCAGACTGCCAGGGAAGTCCCTCAGGTAAATTTTCAAATCAGCTTTTATCAACAATCCTGCAGCAATTTAGATGGTGATTATATTGAATTTATGGTTAACTTGGGGAAAAATGATCTCTTGACAAAACTGAGCCTTCCCATCTATGAACATGGTACACATCTTTCCATTTATTTGAGTTGTCTTCTGCAGTGTCAGTAAAGTTTAATAAGTTTTTCCACAAAGTTCTTGTACATACATTGGGTTTCTTCTTAGGAACATTATATTTCTCATGCTATTGTGGATGGGATGTCATTCTAGCACTTTGACTTTAATGTATTTTAAAACCAGAATCAAACTATTTTCACAACATTTAATGTCCTAAAAAATATTAAGTTTCCTCTTAAAGGAAAACAAGAAAGGAGGAAAGCAAGAAGAGACTTTAGAAGAAGTAAAAAGCTTTCACTATTGTGCCTGCCTTTGTGGCACTGGCCTAAGTAAGGAAGCTGCCTCCCCCGGGGTGTGCATAATACAGGGACCCAGCTGGGTACCGGAGCTGGGCCAGCAGAAGATGCATTAACGCTTGGCATAGCAACTTCATCGATACCACTGAGCAAAACATTTTAAACTGAGAAACTTACCCAAACTTTGTCTCCTGGAATCTTTTCCTGATGGCCAGAGATATATATAAAGTCAACCCAATCAAAACAAATCCACAAAAGCAGCCAAGGACGATGAGCACAGGATCTTTGTTGCCAGGTGCTGGGGTTGACGAGGGGGCAAAATCTACCCAACCTGGTAAAATACCAATAGAATCAATTCAAAACATCTCTTTGGGATTTGGGATAGTTGATTTACAATATTGGGGAACTCTCTTCATGTCAGTTATAAATGTATAAGCAATTGAAAAAATAGTAAAACTAATATTTAACTGGTACGCTCTAATTTAAAACACTAGAAGTATTGAGAATCAAAATGCTTTATTTCTTTGTAAAAAAAAGTATCAAGAGTAGTTTGAACACTCCTTGCCAGCTTCTAGCCATATAGCTTAGGATATAGACAGAATGTATTTTCCATGCCCTGACAAATGTCATACTCCTTTCCAAGTTTGGATCAGCTTCCAATGTTTTATCCTTTGCGCTTTCAGTGTTGTAAAACACCTCTGTGAGTTCCTTTAATGTTGTGATGAAAAGGCAGAGATTTTGAGTTGCTGCTGAGGCATTTTCTTTTAAAAAAATATTTATTTATCTATTTACTTATTTGGCTGTGTCAGGTCTTAGTTGTGGCACGTGGGATCTTTTGTTGTGGCGCACGGGCTCTTTGTTGTGGTGTGCAGGCTTCTCTCTAGTTGTGGCGTGCACGGTTCAGAGTTCGCGGCCTCAGTAGTTGCAGTGCGTGGGCTCTCTAGCTGTGGCGCGCAGGCTCACTTTCCCCTCGGCATGTGGGATCTTAGTTCCCCAACCAGGGATCGAACCTGCGTCCCCTGTATTGGAAGGCGGATTCTTAACCACTGGACCACCAGGGAAGTCCCTGCTGAGGCACTGTACAGTATGACAACCCTGCTTACAACCCAGTATGACAATTCAGAGTCTGGGCATTTCGATAAGGATCTGAGCTTAGGAGTCCTGCTGCAAGTTCTCGCTTTGCTTTTCCGGGGGCACCTTTAAAAATAACCATTTAGAGTTGAGCTCCTGAAAAGTTAAGTACAGGCATTTTCTACCCTCTCTCTTCCGCCTGCTCCAACGTGGGATGAAGGACCACCCTTGCCCTGGCTCTCCCACCTCCTCCCCCCACACCCGCGTCTGGGATCTGTAATAGATCTTGTGACTCTGCTTCCTTTGTGTGGGTGTATTGAAACTGCACAATCAAAATGACCCCAGGGTTTTCACTTCCCCAAAGTGGCAGCTCAGATGCCGAGGGAACTATCTGCCCACCCCACGTGGGTGGTGTGTGCTGCTCATTCAGTGGGCCGTAATCTGCATATTCCCAATTCAGTACACCAGCTTCGGGGCCCCTGACACACATGTGAAGACTGTGGCCGGTGTAACTTCCTCTGGGACATCTTTCTCCTTTTCAGCACGACCAGTTCACTCACGTGGGTAAGTCCACCTTCACCGAGTTCCCTGGCTGCACATCTCATGGACCAAATGGCAGCAGCAACAACATGCCCACAGTCAACTAGTTCTTTCGGAATTCCACACACATTCAATTCAAATTCCACTTCCAACACTATCACTTTTTCTTTCTTCTCTACATTTCATCGTTGTTCACCAGCTCCGTCTTTCAATTATCTGCTTTTGTGAAATGTCATGTGGGTTCGCCCCTGCGAGACAAGGAAGTAACACAGCTCTATGCCTGTTAGATGCATGTGAACTGAATAAGGAAAGCACGGTGATCAACCACAGACAGACTTTGAAAGAAGTGACCCAACTGGTTACAACCAAGATGCCCCTGTTATTTATGGAGAGATTTGTGCACTGAAGAGCTGGCGGTGAAGTTTATACAATTACTCACAGTTCGTATATGCTAGCACCTTAAATTTGAACCATATTGTTGGGGAACAGGTGTGATGTAACTAAACTGTGGTTACTGAAATGTACGCAGACGGGAACCATGCAAAGCCAGGACTGCCAGAACAGCAAAGCTTTTTACAGTTTTGGACAGTTTATTATGAATGAAGATGAAAGCTCTGTCATCTTAAACTCTGACTTTTTTTTAAAAAATTGAAGAATAGGACTTCCCTGGCAGTTCAGTGGTTAAGACTCTGTGCTTCCACTGCAGAGGCCGTGGGTTCGATCCCTGGTCAGGGAACTAAGATCCTAGATCCCACATGCCACAAGGTGCGGGGAAAAAAAAAAAAAAAAAAGAAGTATAGTTGATTTACAATGCTGTGTTAGTTTCTGGTGTACAGCAAAGTGATTCAGCTGTATGTATGTGTGTGTATGTGTGTGTGTGTGTGTATATATATATATAATATATATATTCTTTTTCATATTCTTTTCCATTATGGTTTGTTACAATATATTGAATATAGTTCCCTGTGCTACACAGTAGGACCTAATTGTTTATCTATTTTATATGTACTAGTTTTTATTTGCTAATCCCAAACTCCTAATTTATCCCTCCCCCACCCCCTTTCCCCTTTGGTAACCATAAGTTTGTTTTCTACGTCTGTGTTAAACTCTGATTTTTAACCTGTGCCTCTAGAATCAGAATCTCATTGTCCCTGAACTTCTGCCAGGTAGGCACGCCTTGTGTCCCCAACACCAGTTACTAATGTTCCCTTGGGACTGGGCTTATGGGCTGTAGGAGCTGTAATATGGATCCAATTTGGCACTAAAAAGGAGAACATATTTGAGGGTCACTGGGACAGACATACGGGGACTCAACCGTCTGTTCCCAAGTCCTGTCTGCTACGGCTACAAAGGCTATATATTTGGCAAGAACTTGTAAATGCACAAATCATACCCATATAGATGTCTGCGTAGAGTTTATGGTAGCAGTTCATTACCAAACAACCTAGGGCAGGTCAGAGTCAGAACAAAGGCGGCTGCCCTGGTCTACAGAAGCAAACACAGCTTTTGGGCCACTTGGGGCACCACGGCGTCACCTTGCTTAAGGCCACTCCAACGACAAGCAGAAGCCAGCACGCAGGGATGGGCATTTAGCTGAGCGAGCCCAGCGCTGTGTAAAGATGGCTTCTATAGGAAACGCTTCTTGTTCTGTACCAATCAATCACAAAGCATGTTACCTAAGGTTTGAATGACTACTAACAGAGCAAGCTGCACCGCTTAAAGCAAACACTAGCAAATAAACAAACACTGCCAATTATAGAGAGCTGAGGATTAGCCACACTGCCTATCCAAAATTCAGTCATGTAGTTTGGATACATTTAAACTAAATTCAATACTATATATAAAATAGCTAACTAATAAGGACCTATTGTATAGCACAGGGAACTCTACTCAATACTCTGTAATGACCTATGTGGGAAAAGAATCTAAAAAAGACTGGATATATGTACATGTATAACTGACTGACCTTGCTGTACACCTGTAGCTAACACAACATTGTAAATCAATTATACTCTAATAAAAGTTAAAAACAAAAACAAAACACCTAAATTCATTAAGTCCAGTCAAATTCTGGGTTCTGAAAGGATGAATCTTCCTAGGAAGTTATTACCCTGGATAGTAATAGTAGTGGGAAGACTCAAGGGTATCGACAGCTCTGTGATCGACTATCAACTATCCTCATCACTGCGAAATTTCCTTTTGGTCTTTATGCTTCATTCTTAAACAAGCCGTCCATGCCACAGGCTACTCTCCGGCCACCTGTGTGTTGCCCGGACTGATGTTCCGTCAGTCAATCGGGCACCAGCTCTCACCGTGTGCAGGGACAAATATTTTCACTGGGTCACTGAAGGGCCCGACTCCCCCTTTGGTGATGGCTGCAATCCTCACGGTGCACGAGGCGTTGTGGACTTGAACAGAAAGCTGAGCAAGACTGTCGTTCTGGCCGACGTCTTCTGAGAGCTCTTTCTGGGGACAGAGAGGAAAGGAAAGGAAAGGAAATACTGAGGCACCAGGGGCCTCGTCGCCCGAGGGAAGTTCTTCCGAGGGAAGCTGCCCCACCCACATCCCAGGGGCAGCGGCTGTGTTTCCACAGCGTCCCTTCCGCACTCAGGCCACAGCCAAGGGAGCCAATAGGCGGGCAGTGATGCAGGACAGGCTGGCAGCATCCTCAGGTCCTGGGGATCTGGGCCTACTAGGGTCGTGCGAACATGGTACTTAGAGGGGTCAGTGAAGAAACCTCTGGAAGAAAGGGAACATGTGGCAGACGCACCCGAAGGCAAGAGCAAGACTGTCTCCTCGACACTCCCGCCCTCAGAACCCCCAGAGAACACTGCCCAGGAGCTGCACTGAACCTTGACATTGACCACCTGCCAGCTTCCTTGAACCAGCACAAGTGGGCTCGTGTTCCTTGCAATTCTAAGAGTTGTGACTACAGTCTACATTTAGAAGGGCACTGACACTCTTTCTTCCAGCGACAAACACACAACGTGCTCCATTTTCAAAAATCTGGCTTTACTTATTTTGTTTTAAAGACATTGCTGCGCAACTTGACCCATTAAAACATGGGGAATGGGGGAGATTTTTGAAAAAATAACCAGGGGAAAAAATACTTTCCCCTTTGTTTCCAAACCTTGACTATCATGGTGTTCTCTGGTGCGGGAAACTAATTTTGCGTTTGGGATTGGCTTTTCAAATAGGAACCATAGGGCTGGTGAAGGTTGAAATGTAGCACTAGGAACATGTCTTTAATTCTAAATTATGGAGGTTTGTTTTCACAGAGAGATATCACACATGGAGCACAGACAGCATGGATCAGCAATGGATAGCAGGGGCCTGGTCTGGGTGGTAACTTCCTTCCCTGGTCACTCATGCTGGTCACTTCTCCCAATGGTGCTGGGTGGAACCAGCTCGGCCCTTATGGAGAGGGCAGTCCCATCACTCATGACCGATGGGGACACCTGGGTCAGCTACCTGGAGACTGTTTATAATCTAAACAGGCAGTGACCATCAGGACCTAGAAACGTCCCCAGACAAGGGATGAAAGGGAAAACTATGGTCTTAATTTTTTTTTTTTTTTTGGTTTTTTAACCCCATTGGACTCAGTGCCTAAAAGATTTGCCATAGATTTTTTGTTAATTAGGTAGACAAATTGGTCTTTTTTTTTGATATATCAAAAGGCGTTTTCTGTATGGCTAACCCAGTATTGATTATGTGTTAGTTGGTCATTCTCTATATAATCTGGGGAGGACAGAAAATCATCAAGTAGAGTAACTTCATTGTCAAAGCCCTCACAGTCACGGAACCTTGACTGGCAGCTGAGAAATGGTGCATATACCCCACAGTTTAAAACCTAACAGCTTAAAAAAACAAACAAACAAACAAAAAAAAACCTAACAGCTTGGGCTTCCCTGGTGGCGCAGTGGTTGAGAGTCTGCCTGCCAATGCAGGGGACGCGGGTTTGAGCCCTGGTCTGGGAAGATCCCACATGCCGCGGAGCAACTGGGCCCGTGCGCCACAACTACTGAGCCTGAGCGTCTGAAGCCTGTGCTCTGCAACGGGAGAGGCCGCAATAGTGAGAGGCCCGTGCACCATGATGAAGAGTGGCCCCTGCTTGGCACAACTAGAGAAAGCCCTCGCACAGAAACGAAGACCCAACACAGCCAAAAATAAATAAATAAATAAAAACAAAAAAAAAACCTAACAGTTCTTCAAAGTACAAAAGACTTCATGCCTGACAAGGAACATGGGCCCTGCTCCTGGTGTCACACATTTTGTCTGCAAAGATTCAAACGTAATACCTTGTTTATGAGAAAAACTATCTTAAAATAAGGGGACACACACAGTTTTGGAAGAATTCAATCCCAAGAAGAAGAGAAATCCCAACAAAACCAAAATTATCCTTTTGGAAATGAACATAAAAGCAGTTGATAACACCTATCCCCATAGGGCCTATAACTCCCTATGAAACCCCAGAGGAGTTACTTTTTAATTTCCACCTCCTACTCTTTGAGTTAATAAATGTAAGGAGTTAATCTGTGTGAAGTACTTGAAACAGTGCCTGACCCAGAGCAAAGGTTACCCAAGAGTCACAATGGCCACCATCACAGTTGGCATTATCCTGAATCTTTTTTTTAATCTTTTTAAAATTTAATTAACTAATTAATTTTACAAAATTATTTACTTATTTTTGGCTGCATTGGGTCTTCGTTGCTGTGCGTGGGCTTTCTCTAGTTGCAGTGAGCGGGGGCTACTCCTTGTTACAGTGCACGGGCTTCTCATTGCGGTGGCTTCTCTTGTTACGGAGCATGGGCTCTAGGCACACTGGCTTCAGTAGTTGTGGCACACGGGCTCAGTAGTTGTGGCTCGCGGGCTCTAGAGCGCAGGCTCAGTAGTTGTGGCGCATGGGCTTAGCTGCTTCGTGGCACATGGGAACTTCCCAGACCAGGGATCAAACCCGTGTCTCCTGGTTAAGGTGGATTCTTAACCACTGCGCCACCAGGGAAGTCCTATCCTGAATCTTGAAGCATGGAAATGATGCCAGCCACCGCTCACTGGGAACCCATTTTGGAAATACATAAAAAATCATCCCACTTTAGGGGTGGAATTGTAATCAATGTTGAAGTAGTGATTAGAAAGATAAATGATAAACACTTAGTGGAGGTGTCCAATTTTCTCCAAAAATGTCTTTAAATAGTAACCTCAAATATAATTTAAACATGATTCCCAATGTTAAAAATTGATGTAATTTATTCATACCGCTTTGATGCCAAATACGTAAAGAAAGGTGTGACCACATCCATATCCCCAAGTATTTTAGTCTTGATTTTGAAAGTTGGCAGAGATCCATCTAATTTCAGACAGCTGCAGGAGCCCCCGGCTCACCCCCCATGTGTTATGTCTCTTGCTGTCAGGGTGCAGACTGCCGAAGGAGGGGTCATCTCATGGGCACAATGTGGTCTGGCCACAGGACACAGGTCATGGGTCAGCTGCACATTTCTCATTTAGTGAGCTTTCAGTTTCACCAACACAGGCCCATATCTCTAAGAACTTAAAACCTAAAGGCATTGTCAGGTAATGAAATCAGTTTGACTACAACTTTACTTACACAGAAAACATATGGACCTTGCCTGTTGGGGAAAGTAATAGCACATTTTCGGAAACACAGTTTCTTTTTTCTCATTGTGTGGCTTCAGTGTTGGTCAGGGCAACTGGATATTTGTTTTCACTTATCAAAAAGACCTTAATATCTCCAACTCTGTAAGAATTCACAACCCCATAATTTTTAACTGTAATTAAGAATATAGGTAATTCCCTGGCGGTCCAGTGGTTGGGACTCCGCGCTTTCACTGCCGAGGGCCTGGGTTCAATCCCTGGTTGGGGAACTAAGATCCTGCAAGCCATGCAGCACAGCCAAAAAAGAAAAAAGAATATGGCCCATTTCAAAATTACTCAGGGGGAGACCGGTTCAAGATGGCGGAGTAGAAGGAGGTGCGCTCACTCCCTCTTGCGAGAGCACCGGAATCACAACTAACTGCTGAACAATCATCGACAGGAAGACACTGGAACTCACCAAAAAAGATACCCCACATCCAAAGACAAAGGAGAAGCCATAATGAGATGGTAGGAGGGGTGCAATCACAATAAAATCAAATCCCATAACCGCTGGGTGGGTGACTCACAAACTGTAGAACACTTACACCACAGAAGTCCACCCACTGGAGTGAAGGTTCTGAGCCCCACGTCAGGCTTCCCAACCTGGGGGTCTGGCAACAGAGGGGGAATTCCCAGAGAATCAGACTTTGAAGGCTAGTGGAATTTGACTGCAGGACTTAGACAGGACTAGGGGAAACAGAGACTCCACTCTTGGAGGGCACACAGAAGTGTGCATCAGGACTGAGGGGGAAGGAGCAGTGACCCCATAGGAGACTGAACCAGACCTACCTGCTAGTGTTGGAGGGTCTCCTGCAGAGGCCGGAGGTGGCGGTGGCTCACCACGGGGACAAGGACACTGGCAGCATAAGTTCTGGGAAGTACTCCTTGGCATGAGCCCTCCCGGAGTCTGTCATTAGCCCCACCAAAGAGCCTGTAGCTTCCAGTGCTGGGTCACCTCAGGCCAAACAACCAACAGGGAGGGAACTCAGCCCCACCCATCAGAAGACAAGCGGATTAAAGTTTTACTGAGCTCTGCCCACCAGAGGAACACCCAGCTATATCCACCACCAGTCCCTCCCATCAGGAAGCTTGCACAAGCCTCTTCGATAGCCTCACCCACCAGAGGGCGGACAGCAAAAGCAAGAAGAACTATAATCCTGCAGCCTGTAGAATGAAAACCACATTCACAGAAAGATAGACAAAATGAAAAGGCGGAGGACTATGTACCGGATGAAGGAACAAGATAAAACCCCAGAAAAACAACTAAATGAAGTCAACCTTCCAGAAAAAGAATTCAAAATAATGATAGTGAAGATGATCCGGGACCTCGGAAAAAGGATGGAGGCAAAAATCGAGAAGATGCAAGAAATGTTTAACAAAGACCTAGAAGAATTAAAGAACAAACACCTAGAAGAATTAAAGAACAAACAGAGATGAACAATACAATAACTGAAATGAAAAATACACTAGAAGGAATCAATAGCAGAATAACTGAGGCAGAAGAACGGATAAGTGACCTGGAAGACAGAATGGTGGAATTCACTGCCGTGGAACAGAATAAAGAAAAAAGAATGAAAAGAAATGAAGACAGCCTAAGAGACCTCTGGGACAACATTAAACACACCAACATTCACATTATAGGGGTACCAGAAGGAGAAGAGACAGAGAAAATATTTGAAGAGATTATAGTCGAAAACTTCCTTAACATGGGAAAGGAAATAGCCACCCAAGTCCAGGAAGCACAGAGAGTCCCAGGCAGGATAAACCCAAACAGAAACACAGCAAGACACACAGTAATCAAACTGACAAAAATTAAAGACAAAGAAAAAATATTAAAAGCAGCAAGGGAAAAAGGACAAATAACATACAAGGAAACTCCCATAATGTTAACAGCTGATTTCTCAGCAGAAACTCTACAAGCCAGAAGGGAGTGGTACGATATATTTAAAGTGATGAAAGGGAAGAACCTACAACCAAGATTACTTTACCAGGCAAGCATATCATTCAGATTTGACAGAGAAATCAAAAGCTTTACAGACAAGCAAAAGCTAAGAGAATTCAGCACCACCAAACCAGCTCTACAACAAATGCTAAAGGAACTTCTCTAAGTGGGAAACACAAGAGTAGAAAAGGACCTACAAAAGCAAACCCAAAAAAATTAAGAAAATAGTAATAGGAACATTCATATCAATAATTACCTTAAACGTGAATGGATTAAATACTCCAACCAAAACATACAGGCTCGCTGAATGGATACAAAAACAAGACCCATATGTATGCTGTCTACACGAGACCCACTTCAGACCTAGGGACACATACAGACTGAAAGTGAGGGGATGGAAAAAGATATTCCATGCAAATGGAAATCAAAATATAGCTGGAGTAGCAATACTCATATCAAATAAAATAGACTTTAAAATAAAGAATGTTACAAGAGACAAGGAAGGGGTTTCCCTGGTGGTGCAGTGGTTAAGGATCCGCCTGCCAATGCAGGGGATACGGGTTCGAGCCCTGGTCCGGGAAGATCCCACATGCCACGGAGCAACTAAGCCCATGCGCCACAACTACTGAGCCTGCGCTCTAGAGTCCGTGAGCCACAACTACTGAGCCTGTGCACCACAACTACTGAAGCCTGTACACCTAGAGCCTTTGCTCTGCAACAAGAGAAGCCACTGCAATGAGAAGCCCGTGCACCGCAACGAAGAGTAGACCCCACTTGCCACAACTAGAGAAAGCCCACATGCAGCAATGAAGACCCAATGCAGCCAAAAATAAAATAAATAAATTAAAAAAAAAAAGACAAGGAAGGACACTACATAAAGATCAAGGGATCAATCCAAGAAGATATAACAATTATAAATATATATGTACCCAACATAGGAGCACCTCAATACATAAGGCAAATGCTAACAGCTATAAAAGAGGAAATCAACAGTAACACAATAATAGTGGGGGACTTTAACACCTCACTTACACCAATGGACATATCATCCAGACAGAAAATTAATAAGGAAACACAAGCTTTAAATGACACAATAGACCAGATAGATTTAACTGATATTTATAGGACATTCTGAAAACAGCAGACTACACTTTCTTCTCAAGTGCACATGGAATATTCTTCAGGGTAGATCACATCCTGGGGCACAAATCAAGCCTCGGTAAATTTAAGAAAATTGAAATCACATCAAGCATCTTTTCTGACCACAACGCTATGAGATTAGAAATCAATTACAGGGAAAATAAATGTAAAAAACAAACACATGGAGGCTAAACAATACGTTACTAACTAACCAAGAGATCACTGAAGAAATCAAAGAGGAAATAAAAAATTACCTAGAGAGAGATGACAACGAAAACACGATGATCCAAAACCTATGGGATGCAGCAAAAGCAGTTCTAACAGGGAAGTTTATAGCAATAGAATCCTACATCAAGAAACAAGAAAAATCTCAAATAAACAATCTAACCTTACACCTAAAGGAACTAGAGAAAGAAGAACAAACAAAACCCAAAGTTAGCAGAAGGAAAGAAATCATAAAGATCAGAGGAGAAATAAATGAAATAGAAACAAAGAAAACAATAGCAAAGATCAATAAAACTAAAAGCTGGTTCTTTGAGAAGATAAACAAAATTGATAAACCTTTCGCCAGACTCATCAAGAAAAAGAGGGAGAGGACTCAAATCAATAAAATGAGAAATGAAAAAGGAGAAGTTACAACAGACACCGCAGAAATACAAAGCATCATAAGAGACTACTACAAGCAACACTCTGACAATAAAATGGACAAACTGGAAGAAATGGACAAATTCTTAGAAAGGTATAACTTTCCAAGACTGAACCAGGAAGAAATAGAACATATGAACAGACCAATCACAAGTAATGAAATTGAAACTGTGATTTAAAATCTCCCAACAAACAAAAGTCCAGGACCAGATGGCTTCACAGGTGAATTCTATCAAACATTTAGAGAAGAGCTAACACCTATCCTTCTCAAACTCTTCCAAAAAGTTGCAGAGGAAGGAACACTCCCAAACTCATTCTACGAGGCCACCATCACCCTGATACCAAAACCAGACAAAGATACCACACAAAAAAGAAAATTACAGACCAATATCACTGATGAATATAGATGCAAAAATCCTCAACAAAATACTAGCAAACAGAATCCAACAACGCATTAAAAGGATCATACACCACGATCAAGTGGGATTTATCCCAGGGATTCAAGGATTCTTCAATATACACAAAGCAATCAATGTGATACACCATATTAACAAATTAAAGAATAAAAACCATATGATCATCTCAATAGATGCAGAAAAAGCTTTTGACAAAATTCAACACCCATTTATCATAAAAACTCTCCAGAAAGTGGGCATCGAGGGAACCTACCTCAACATAATAAAGGCCATATACAACAAACTCACAGCAAAAATTCTCAATGGTGAAAAACTGAAAGCATTTCCTCTAAGATCAGGAACAAGACAAGGATGTCCACTCTCACCACTATTATTCAACATAGTTTTGGAAGTCCTAGCCATGGCAATCAGAGAAGAAAAAGAAATAAAAGAATACAAATTGGAAAAGAAGAAGTAAAACTGTCACTGTTTGCAGATGACATGATACTATACATAGATAATCCTAAAGATGCCACCAGAAAACTACTAGAGCTAATCAATGAATTTCATAAAGTTGCAGGATACAAAATTAATGCACAGAAATCTCTTGTATTCCTCTACACTAACAACAAAAGATCAGAAAGAGAAATTAAGGAAACAATCTCCTTCACCATTGCAACAAAAAGAATAAAATACCTAAGAATAAACCTACCTAAGGAGGTAAAAGACCTGTACTCAGGAAACTATAAGACACTGATGAAAGAAATCAGAGATGACACAAACAGATGGAGAGATATACCATGTTCTTGGATTGGAAGAATCAATATTGTGAAAATGACTATACTACCCAAAGCAATCTACAGATTCAATGCAATCCCTATCAAATTACCAATGGCATTTTTTACAGAACTAGAACAAAAAATCTTAAAATTTGTATGGAGACACAAAAGACCCCGAATAGCCAAAGCAGTCTTGAGGGAAAAAAAAGGAGCTGGAGGAATCAGACTCCCTGACTTCAGACTATACTACAAAGCTACAGTAATCAAGACAATATGGTACTGGCACAAAAACAGAAACATAGATCAATGGAACAAGATAGAAAGCCCAGAGGTAAATCCACGCACCTGTGGTCAACTAATGCAAGACAAAGGAGGCAAGGATATACAATGGAGAAAAGACATTCTCTTCAATAAGTGGTGCTGGGAAAACTCGATAGCTACATGTAAAAGAATGAAATTAGAACACTCCCTAACACCATACACAAAAATAAACTCAAAGTAGATTAAAGACCTAAATGTAAGACCGGACACTACAAAACTCTTAGAGGAAAACATAGGAAGATCACTCTTTGACGTAAATCACAGCAAGATCTTTTTTGACCCACCTCCCAGAGTAATGGAAATAAAAACAAAAATAAACAAATGGGACCTAATGAAACTTAAAATCTTTTGCACAGCAAAGGAAACTATAAACAAGACGAAAAGATAACCCTCAGAATGGGAGAAGATATTTGCAAACGAATCAAGGGACAAAGGATTAATCTCCAAAATATAACAGCTCATGCAGCTCAAAATTAAAAAAACAAACAACCCAATCTAAAAATGGGCAGAAGAGCTAAATAGACATTTCTCCAAAGAAGACATACAGAACATACAGATGGCCAAGAGGCACATGAAAAGCTGCTCAACATCACTAATTACTAGAGAAATGCAAATCAAAACTACAATGAGGTATCACCTCACACTGGTTAGAATGGGCATCTTCAGAAAATCTACAAACAATAAATGCTGGAGAGGGTGTGGAGAAAAGGGAACCCTCTTGCACTGTTGGTGGGAATGGAAATTGATACAGCCACTATGGAGAACAGTATGGAGGTTCCTTAAAAAACTAAAAATAGAATTACCATATGACCCAGCAATTCCCCTACTGGGCATATACCCAGAGAAAACCATAATTCAAAAAGACACACACACCCCAATGTTCACTGCAGCACTATTTACAATAGCCAGGTCATGGAAGCAACCTAAATGCCCACTGACAGATGAATGGATAAAGAAGATGTGGTACATATATACAATGGAATATTACTCAGCCATAAAAAGGAACGAAATTGGGTCATTTGTAGAGATGTGGTTGGACCTAGAGAGTGTCATACAGAGTGAAGTAAGTCAGAAAGAGAAAAACAAATATCATATATTAACACATATATGTGGAATCGAGAAAACGGTACAGATGAACCGGACTGCAAGGTAGAAATAGAGGCACAGATGTAGAGAACAAATGTATGGACACCAAGGGGGGAAAGCGGGGGTGGTGCTGGTGGTGCAATGAATTGGGAGATTGGGATTGACATTTACACTAATATGTATAAAATAGATAACTAATAAGAATCTGCTGTATTAAAAAAATAAAATAAAATTCAAAAATAAATAAATAAATAAAACTACTTAGGCTAAGAAAAAAAAGAATATGGCCCATTTTATTGCCTCAAATAACAGTAACCTTCAGTAGGGAAAGAACTACCCCATGTGACAACAAACTTGTTCAAAGGGCTTCAAATGCTCAATCATCAGTGTAAAACCCTCACATCTTACTCTTGAAACCTGTCCTGTTTTCACTTCTTTCTGCTAAGAGGCCACGCTGTGGAATTTGAACAAGACACTGTACTGTGGAGAAAGCCAAGGGCATCTGGAGAAGAGTAGTGGGGCTCTGAAAAGCACTGGCTTTGGAGTCAGTCAGACCTGCGTTCTTATTTCAATGCTGCAATTCTAAGCTGTGTGACCCTGGGTAAGTTACTCAATGTCTCTGAGTTTCAGTTTCCTCAAATGAAAATTGAGAAAATAGTATCTTTCTCACAGCATTTTTGTAAGGGTTAAATGAGGCCTTTTATGTAAAACACTTGGCACAGGGTCTGTAAGTAATTAACACTGTAAGTAACTGATGATGGTTATTATTATTCCTACATTCCTATAGCACCTATACATTCCTACATTCCTATAAGGTGCTGTACTTTGATCTTCTTTCCCTATAACTGTAAAGCTCTAGGATAGAACTGAGCGAGTAGTATCTTTCAAGTCTTGGTGCACTAGAGAAAATAATCAAGGCTGTCTAGTTCCCAAACCAAGAATTTTATTTGACCCATTCATGGAGTTGCTCTCCATAGTAGCTTTCTCTTCCAGGCAAAAGGTACCATCCTTGATGGATCCTTGGGTTTCAGAAATGTTTCAGACCCCTGTCTGGCCTGTCTCACAAGAACCTCACCTGTTCTTTTTACCTTAAAATGACACTAGCTCGCACGCTCTGCCCTCCTGTGACAGTGAGTGAGAGGGAGAAACGAGGAAAGGGACGAGGCAGTGGGCACAACTACCCTCCAGGCATTCAGCTTGCTAGGAGGCAGGGGTCTGGGCCCAAGGAAGGAAGCCTTGAGTGCACTGTGGTTTCCCTGTGTCTTTAAAGAAGCTGGTTCTACATGTCATGTCTCTTGACCCATCAGAATTGGCTATGAAACTTCCTTCTGATCAAAGATCTCCACCCTTTCCAAACACAGTTAAACCAGCATTAGAGCCCCAATCCCAAAACAATGAGCTCTACAAGAATGACCCGTATAAAAATGAGTCTCTGTCTAAGGTTCGGGCAAATCTCGGTCAAAGGTAAACAGATTTATTTATTGCAGAACACTGGAGAACCTTGAACTTGCCAGTATACACTGTGGGTCTTCCAGAAGGGGGTATAATATGCAGTATTTTATAAACTTATCTGCTCACTGAGTTCTCACAGGTCTACTGACACTTTATGGGAATGGGACAAGAAATACCAGTCCACACTCATTAAAAGACTGTCCCATTCAGAGAGAGAAATTCTCCTGCTGGTTCAGATGTCAGCCAGGTCCATACATCAAGTTCATAGTGCCATAAATGCCTACAGAGCACGTTTAAGGTCCTGTGTTCAGATGGTACAAAGATGAGCAAGGCACAGCTCCAACTTCAAGGAGAACAGATTTTACTTGATCCTGACCTTTGTATTTTAAGCTTTGATTTGGAAGGCAAGGGATAGCAAGAAAAAGAGAGCGAAAACACATTGATGACTTCATCAAGATACAGTAAATGTCCATACAGTAAATACCAGGAGTTTCTTAGTCTGAGAGTGACCCACAGTTGTAGGATACTGAAGTTACAAATTTTGAAAACTAAATTTCCAGCAAACTGTAATAACCCACCCAAAGACGACTTCAAGAAAGTTCCGAAATTCCATACAAAAAAACCCTCCCTTATTAGAGTAATAAATAAGAATATCTTCCAAAAATATCCAATTTCATCACCTTACATAAAGAAGATGTAGTTTTAGTAACAGTTTTCTTTCTTTTTTAAAAAATATTTATTTTATTTTTATTTATTTGGCCGCACTGGGTCTTAGTTGCTGTGTGCGGGCTCTAGTTCCCTGACCAGGGATCAAACCCAGGCCCCCTGCATTGGGAGCGTGGAGTCTTAACTGCTGGACCACCAGGGAAGTCCCCAGTAACAGTTTTAAAATGAAAATGAAAAGACGACTTCGAGAGGAAGTTGTGTCTAACTCTTGCCCTTCGGAAAAGAAGGGAGTTTAGGGAACCGAAGTGATGGGTACAGAGGTCATTTCAAGCTTCACTTTGGAAGGGGGTTTTAGGCTCCTCCCGGGCTGAGCTTCTCTTCAGTGTTCTTATTTGTCTCCAGCTGCGGCTGGTGAGCTGGGAGCTTAGCTGCCTCAGAGAATGTTACCCAAAGTAAAGTGAGCCACTAAGTCTTCTGTTGTCACAAGACTGTCGTGATGCGCAAAGTAGAGCATGAGTACAACGCAAATGACCTTCCTGCTGGGGTGATCTAGCATCTCCAAGGAGGTAATGACTGGAAAGGTCACAGCCCTAACTGTGGCGGTATTGTTCTCACTACAGAGGGGAGCATTCTGAACAAAGGGCAGAGAGAATGCAAGGCTGGGTGTTAATGGCACTTGTGTGTTAGGGTCCTTGGCCACGTCATGTCATTTGTAAGGCTTTCATCACTCCTGCCCTTCAGCACGCCTCAGCTTCAGGGGTCCCCCCCTAAAGAAGTATCTTTCACCCATGCCAGGGGAGAAGGAGAAAGGATGACCTGCAGCTCTTTAAAGAAACTGGTTTGTTTCTACATCACTCAAGTGTCTGCTGAGAATCGCCATCTTCCGCCAACCAAAGTTCCTACTGAATCAGAATGCAATCACTGGACCTTCATGTATCTCTACTAAGAATGTAGTATTGTAAGCAGGAGCCATCCTCTAAGAGAGGCATTTGATTCCCCAGTGTGCAAATGTGATCAATAGGCACCTTGCACAGATGCTTCTTATCTCATAGCTGCAACTCTCTTAAGCAGGGTTTTGACTGGTACAAATAGCATCCTTTTATCATCTACTAGGAGGCTGAACCAACCATGGATTTCTAAGCTCTCTTCCTTTTCCATCACTACTGCTTCCGGCAGTCTGCTTCCTGATAGGTAAACTGAGGCAGGAAAAGAAAAAAAATAAATTCAAACTGTTTTTTTGGAAGACAGCAGTTTTGGTAAAAGCTGGGTGGTATGAGGTTAAAGGTGACCGACACAAAGCCTGGACATCATCAGTCAGTGCAGCTGTTCACCCCGTTCCTCTCTCGTGCCAAGAAATTGTGACTTTCCTGTGATACGCCCTACAGATGCCACGAGGATGCTGAAGTCTGACCTGCTGCCAGGGTTAGATCCATGAGGACTGTAATAGCACAAAAGAAGCACGCTTTCCGCAGTGGCGGTAAAGAAGAGACAGTCCTGAGGATAAAGCCAGTGCGTCTGCTCTTCTACAGATACTCTGTGTCATGAGAAGTCAGTGTCACCTCAACCCTCTTCCTTTCGCAAGTGGGAAAGGGGCCTGTCTGGGAGCTGCCTACCTAACCACACTCAGCTGTCCCCCTCACCACTTCTGTCTTGGGTCAGATGTTCCCACCATCTTTAGACCTCTCAGCAATCAAAATCAGATGGCCCTCTGGGCTTGACTGGAGTCACGTCTAACAAAGCTGTGCTATATGCAGTACGTCCTACAGGGCTGTGCTAATCCACCTGCTTGCCTGCTCAACCCTCTCCTTCGGGGTCTAGTTACTCTTGCCATCCGCTATGAGGCTGGGGGTCTTCCCTGACAATCATCTTCTGGAATTTCCAAGAGGTTATGAATTGCAGGACCACTAAGCCCGGTAACACCTCTGAGTAGTTCACACTGTCTTCCTCAAAGAGCCTAAGTTCCCTGAAGGCAAGAATCAGGTGACAACAGAGGATGAGTTCTATTCACATTGACTAATGAAATAAATGAATGGATGAAGAGTGAGTGAGGAAAGCCCCAAAGATTTCTTGGAATTTTGTTAAATTTTCAGGCACTTCTAATGTTTACTACATTGTTTATCTCCCATTGAAAGGTGCCTTGCCTAACCCAATAATATCAGGCCTTTTCACGACAAAAGGAAAGCTCCTAAAGCAGTATTAAATCAGCAAATCCAAGAAGACAAGTGCACTCTGTTAAAGTTCAGACTTACAGACGTCTCTGCATTCTGCCACACGTGAGAGATCCGGTAGCCCACCAGTTCCCCATCCTGCCGCTTAATTGGAGGCTTGATCCATTTGACATCCACCTTGTTGCTAGACTCATTCAGAAACATAGTGACATTCACAGGTGCTACGGACGGGGCTACAAAAGAGAAAGGAGAGAAGGATGAGGAAGTACGAAGAAAGGCACATAGAGAGTCATTCTCTTCTTGGTTTTTGTACGTTTGGTTTTTTAGTTTTCTATGAAAAGCACTCAAATGAGACTGAGATTAATAGTGGACTTTCATACAGTTCTATGAAGATTTATTAAGATATGGTATGTAAGTGCTTAGCACAGTGTCTAGTTCATCGTAGGCACTCAGAAAATGTTAGTTCTTCTCATTTTCCAACGCTTCCGTCATGATAAAATCTCTTCCATGTCACCTTTATTAAAAAAAAAAAATAGTGGACTTTCACCTTCTTTTCAATCGAGGACCATTAAGATATCATGAGTTTAAAAAAGTAAGCTTCATGTCTAAGATTCCAAACAAAATGATCCCTGCGTTTCCTCAAGATGTTTAGTGACAGGCTGGTAGGCAAAGCAGTCTGAGCAAGAAATAGGAAATGCAGAAATAGGTTTTGTCTTGTTGCAGATAATCTTTGCTCTTTTTAGGCTCTGTGAGCTCTGAAATATATTTTTGGGCTACTTTAGTGTGTTTGACAAGACAGCTTGATATTTCTATCAAACAAATGACTTTCATATTACAACAATCTTTGTAAGAACCACTCAAATAAAATTCTCTTAAAAAGGCCACACATACACACAAAAAGTAAGCACTATGGACCTAGAGATGATCATACTAAGCGAAGTCAGACAAAGACAAATATAATATGATATCACTTATATGTGGAATCTTTAAAAATGATACAAATGAACTTATATATAAAACAGAAACAGACTCACAGACAGAAAACAAACTTATGGTTACCAAAGGGGAAAGGAGGGGGAGGGGTAAATTAGGAGTTTGGGATTAACAGATACAAACTACTATATATAATATAGATAAACAACAAGGACCTACTGTATAGCACAGGGAACTATATTCAATATCTTGTAATAAACTATAATGGAAAAGAATCTGAAGAAGAATATATAACTGAATCACTTTGCTGTACACCTGAAACTAACACAACATTGTAAATCAACTCTACTTCAATAAAAGTTTTTTTAAAAAGTAAGCCCTTTCCAAACTAAAACAACAAAGAAGTGGAAGACAGGGAAGGAGGTAGGTAGAGCTCACGGACTCCTCTTGGGGAAGCAAAACACACACAACTCCAAGAGGATTCTCCAGTAGACACCTGTGCAGCAGAAGGTCAAGAAGGCCAGCTGGGGATCAGTTCTATGTCATTTGAGCTGTACAAGGCAGGGAACACTGCTGATCTCAGAAGGAAGCCACGTTTTAAAGTCCAGAGCCAGGTTACTAATGATCTGAACAGAGCTAATCAGTGAGTAAGTTTAAACATGTATGTGTATGTGTGCGTGTGTGAATGTGTGCGTGTGTGTGTGTGTGTGTAAGATACCTCATGAATGAAGATCAGAGGGTCAAATACTATTTGCTGGGTTAGGTGACAAAGTGTAGAATTTAGCACTGGTTTTCACTCTCTGGTTTATAGTAAATTCTACACAAGCCACATATTCACTTTATGTCAAAATGTCTATATACAAGGATAATAAGAGTTAAAGTACTTTTTAGAAAAAGTATGTATGTGGGTACAGTATGTGTACAAAATAATTTGGGAAACAAGTTAAGATCACAACTACATTCTTTTTTGGGAGGGAAGAACTTGACTGTAGCTATTAAAGCTGAAAAAAATATGCCTCTTGACCAATATTTTCTTTCCATGAATTTAATCTAGAAAATCTCCTGTAGGTAGTGTTATATTCATTGAAGCATAATAGTGACAGAAAGGAATAAATGTAATGTTCAGTCAATAATTACGATATAATAAATTCTGATAATTTTCCAATGGAATACTCACTACCCCATACTGAGAAGAATTTGCGAGACCATGTAAATTGATATGAAAGAATATCTAATGGTGGGGGGGGGAATAAAACTGCAAAAAAGTACGTATCAATGATCCATTTTAGAAATTAAAAAATAAGTATTTTACATATAGGAAGAGTAAATATGCAATAATATACACCAAACTGTTGTTGTATTTGTATTTAGGGGAGATTAAATTGTATATTTCTGATATATCTGAAAGGGAAACAAAAGGGCACTATAACCTCTTTGTCTCTGCTGATTCCAGGAGCAGTAATAATAAAGTTAGAGCAAATTTCAGCTTAGGAAATATATAGCTAAAGCTGTACCTATGAAACGAGTCACACAGTAGAATTTACAGGGAAACACAGCTGACTCAACATGTCTTTATGTCTGCTCCCTCCTAAAACCCCTCTATGATGACAATAAGAAATTTAAAACAGTATGAACTCACAGGGTACAGAGGAGCCAACAGTGGAAGAGAAATGCCAACATACGTATGAAAGCTGAAAAGCAGAGTAAGAAGGTGTAATTAACTCAGTAAGCTGATTCTCTCCGAAGAACCACAGAGAGGCTCAGAAGCGGAGGGCCCAGGGACCAGAGTGGGGACTAAAACTGGAAGATTGAAAGTTTGATCAGGAAGTAGCCCTCGAGATCCTTCTAACCTATTCCCACACACAGCTGGCAGGTATCCCTCAAATTCCCACAGGAGACAGGATGCTTTATTCTCTGAACTGAAAAGCTACTGGACTTGGGGCACCAGTAGAATGGAGGCACGATGAGGGGCTGACAACTAGGGAAATAAGTGGAAGTTCGTACACTGACTGAGGGGGACTCCACCTCTGGCTCCTCCCCACCTGATCTTAGAGCATCAGCAGCCGTGTTCGTATTCCTGAGGCAGCGGACAGGAGACTCAATTCTAGAGGAAGTAAGTGGCTCCAGGGGAAAGAAAGCCAATATTGACACTTGGGGGTATCCAAACTAAAACACTTAGGTCGCTGCCCAATCACCTGACAGTGAAGCCTACAAGCCCCACCCACGCTCACAGAACTTCCCATCAATCGCTGGTTCTTCACTCTTCAATAGGAGAGACAGTGGAAGATCAAAAGAGGCTGGGGAGGCCCCCTTCATGAATGTCAGGGACCAGAACAAAACACAGGACAGAACACTCAGAGGAGGCAGAGACAATGTAGGGAACTAGAGGAAACTAAAACACAAACAAACAAAACTAATAATTAACATACCCAAAGATAAGAAAAGGCTCTCATAATTGAGAACTGGAAAAAACTGTCAATGAAAAATAAAATTATTCTTATATATTATATTGCCAATTTCAATAAAGTATTCAATAGAAGAATTAGAAGATAAATCAAGTAAATCTCCAAAAGAAAAGTAGAATAAAATTTTTTAAAAAGAGGCCAATTTGAGGGAAAAAAAATTGAGGAAGCAATTAAAGAGTTTCAACAAATGTCTAATACAGTTATCTGGAAAGAAAAATAGAAGAACATTTTTAAAGGAAAAAATGTATAAGAAAAAGTCTCAAAACCAAAGAATTTGCATTCCTAGATTGAATGCCTATGATGATGAATGAAACAAATCCCACATCACAGCTCATTACAGCACTATGATTAAAGAGAAAAGATATTAAAAAAAATTAAAACTAAAAAACAGTTCACCTAGAAAACTCAAGTTATCAAAATTCTCTACAATGACACATGAAGCTAAAAAACAATGCAGAAATACCTTTAAAATTTTGAGGGAAAATCATTTCCAACCTAAAATTCTCTATTAGGAAAAATTACCAATCCAGTATGACAAACAGACATGCAAGGTCCCATAGTTTTTATTTATATATATATTCTCTCTAGAGCTAATTGAGAATGTGCTCCATGAGAATGAGAGACAGTAAACCAAGAAAGACAAACGCCCAGGAGATGGCAAAGGAGTCACTAGGATGACTCTGGAGGAAGACAGGAAAAGAACCACATGAAAAAATTAAAGATAAGAGTGGCTGGGCCTCATTTAGGGCCAGGAATAGTGCCTGTTCCCATCAATCAGCCTGGAAAATCTAATGATTCAAGGAGCACTGGGTAGAGTACACATAATGGTTTTGTCTCAATAGTGGGTTGACCCTAGATGAAGCACTGCTCTGGTCCAGCCTAACAAATACTAAAAGCAATGTCCAAAAGGATCAGTCTTTTCCCATTAGCTTAACTGTGACCCTAAACATGGCTCAATATTTATAAGAATACAAAAATATCTAGCACTCAACAAGGTAAAATTCACAATGTCAGGAATCCAACCAAAGATTACCAGACATGTAGAAAAACTGAAAAGTACTATCCACAATAGGAATATAAATGATTCAATCAAAACCACTCCAGAAATAAGACTGATGTTAGAATTAGCAGACAAGGACATTAAAACAGTTATTATAACTGTATTCCATATGGTCCAAAAGTTAAGTAGAGACAGGAAAGATACAAAAAAAGACAAAAATTACAATGTGAGAGTTGAAATATACACTAGATAGAATTAATGGCAGATTAGATACTGCACAAGAAAAGATTAGTGAATTTGAAGACACAGTAATAGAAACTACCCAAAATAAAACACAAGGAGAAAAGCAGGGAAAAAAGTAACACCATCAGTGAATTATGGATAACTTCAAGTGATATGATACATGGGTAACTGGAGTCCTCAAAGGAGAGGAGAGGTGGGAACAGAAAAAATATTTGAAGAAGCAATGGTCAACATTTTCCAAATGTGATGCAAACTATAGACACGCAGACCTCAGAAGTTCAATGAACCCCAAGCCCAAGGGATATAAAGAAAATTACACCAAGGCACATCATAATTAAATTGCTCAAAATCAAATACAAAAGGAAAACCAGAGACATAAGACACATTATACACAGAGGAATAAATTAAGAATTACCACAGATTTGTTATCAGAAACAATGCAAGCAAGAAGACAGTGGAGTAACCTAGAACTCTATACCTAATAAAAATATCTTACAAAATGAAGGCCAAAGAAACCCCTCAAAAGTAAAATAAAGATTCTTTCAGACATACAGAAGCTGAATGTCTCACCAAGATTCACACTACAAGAAGTAATGAAGAATCCTTTAGGAAGAAGGAAAATAATACCACATGGTAATATGTACAGATTTACACCAAAAAAATGAATAACAGTAGAAATGGTAACTACCATTTGGGTAAATACCAACTGAGTAAACATAGGTTTTTTTATAATTATATAAATCACTCTAAAAGATTATGACTATTTGAACAAAAATAATAACAATCTAGTGTGGGTTTATAACATATGTAAAAGTAAAATGAGTGACAACAATAGCATAAATATCTGGAGAAGAAAAATGAAAGTATACTATTTTAAGGTTCCTATACTATACCTGAAGTGGTATAACATCACTTGAAGGTATATAGTAATAAGTTAAACCTGTATACTATAAACCCTAAAGCAACCATTGAAAGAACAGAAAAAAAGAGTTATGGCTAATAAGTCAAAAAGGAGATAAAATAGAATAAAAACATTCAATTAATCCAAAAGAAGGGGAACAAATTACAGACAGAACAAATAGAAGACAGATGTAAATCTACCCATATGAATGATATCACTACATTTTAATGGATTAAATACCCCAATTTAAAGGCAAGGATTGTGAAGTAAAATACTGCCTACATGAAATAGCCATTGAATATAAAGATACAAGTAAGTTAAAAATAAGTATGAATAAAAGATACACCATGTAATCAAAAGAAAGAGTAAAATGGCTATATTAATATCGATAAAATAGATTTCACAGAATATAATATTACCAAAGATAAAGAAAATAATTTCATAATGATAAAGTGGCCAATTTATTAGGAGAGCATAGTAATATTACACAGTTATGCACAAAATAACAGAACTTCAAAATATGTGAACAGCTAGAACTACAAATAGAAATAGATAAATTCACAGTTATAACTACAGATTTCAATGCACCCATCTAAATAACTGATAGAAAAAGGAGGCATAAAATCAATAAGAATACAATTTGAAAAACACTGTCAACTAACTTGACCAAGTTGACATTTATAGAACACTCCATCTAATAAGAGCAGAATACACATTCTCAAGTACACATGGAACATTTATCAAGATAGGCCATGTTCTGGGCTGTAAAATGAGTCTCGATACATTTCAAAGGATTCAAGTGATACGAATTATGTACTTTGGCCCCAACAGAATGAAATTAGAAATCACTAATACAAATATTTGGAAACTACGTTAGACACCTAAGTAATTAATGGGTTAAAGAAGAAATGAAAACAGAAACCAGAAAGTTTTTTGAACTGAATGAAAATGAAACACCATATAAAAATTGTTCTCAGAGGCTTTTCTTCCTCATTTAAGATATTTTACAATCTTGGCACTAGTTTCATTTGTTCAAGGATTAAGCCCTAACAATTTATGACCTAGACCTGTCCCACTGTCCATATTAAAATTGGAGCACTGATTATGTAAGGCTGGAGTTAAGGGCAGGAAAGAGGTTCTGAGTAATCCAGAGCTCTAAATTGGGAAATATTGGAAACTGGACAATTCAAATCTAACATAACTACAATATTCACTCCAATATTCATAGAAAAAATACAAACTCTTGGAAATCAAAAGCAGCACACAGAAATGAAAGTTTACAGATGTAAATAAAATTTGCTATAAGAAAATAATGTAGAGACAACAGTACCTACTTCATATGATTGCTATGAGGAGCTAATGAAATAATGCATGTAAAGTACCTAAGATGGTCCCTGGCATGTAGTAGGTGCTTATTGAACATTAGCCACTTTCACATTTATTAGCTTTCTTAAGTTTGATGCTATGAGTAATAACTTTCACATATTTATATTTTAATTAAAATAATATATGCTATAAAGAGTGTGCTACTATTAATATCTTCCTATGTAAAAGAAAATATTCCCTATACATAGCAAGTATAAGGTTTGTCACTAAACCCTTTTCAATTATAGAAGGAAACATCTTTCCCATTTTCACTGGTCACCTCCATAAAATTATCCTCCAGAGACAAAGGCCACACAAAGAAAAAGTTAAACTCTGAATCAGGCCACTGGGAAGGATTTGTTTCATCACATGCCATCGGGCACAATATGCATTCTGAACCCCAGGAATTACCTCTTTCGGTCGTGCTGGCCAGAATCCAAGGGCTCACTGCAGACCAGCCGACTTCATTCATGCAGGACACACCGATGCTGTAATTCGCCAGAGCCTGCAGCTGCTCGATTTGATACAGATGTGGTGAAGCAGATGTGTTAAAAATCATGACTGAGCCATGACTCAGTGGCTCAACTTCCTCGACCTAAATGAAGAGTAAAATTGTGGACCAGGCGTTAGTAAGGGGGTAGGAATGTCAGACTTGGGGCATTCATGCATTCGGTGTACATGGCCCTTCCTCTCCACTGAGGGGAAGTACCTGCTTCCTTTCGGGCCACACCTTAAATTTCCCACCAAGATCACTGTGTATTACTCATGCTACTCACTTGTGCAACAATTGAGGACCTGATGAAAAATGCCTAAAATAAGTGTTCTCACTCCGGCAGGTAACAGAGCAAATAATCGTCATCATAACATTATAATTATTCTACATTATAATATAACTTATAATAAAAGTAGCTCTTCCTCTCTCAGAATCACTTCAGTTCTTGATCTTTTTTTTCAGCTGTTTCACAGAATATGCAGTAAAGACAAGGGACATCGTATGTGGGGCAAAACCTGAAATATTTACTGTCTGACCCTTTAGAGAAAATATTTCCCAAATCCTACTTTAGAAGACGAGATACTTAATTTTTTTAAAAAAAATCTGTATTTCTTTTCATTATGTCTCCTGAGGAATTCTGCTCTTGCCTTGAGGCTAATTTTAGCATGTCCTTTAATCTTACCCCCGAATTCCCACTCCCATATAGATTCAACTCCAAAAGCAAACATAGATAGTGTAGATTTTATGGCATTTTTTGGTGGGGAGATATAGGAGAGGGTCATGTGCACCTCACCTAACAAGTTTTTCTCCAAATCTTTTGAAAACCCATCAGCTCTTTCCCCTGAGTCCTTGTACCTCATCTTTCTCTCCATAAACTCCACCAGTCTCTCCACATCCCTCTCCAGATGTCTTCTGTATGCACAGGCAAGAGAGAGGGATTCCCAGCAAAATTCAGTCTTAGGCTAAACTTCCAGCTTTTCCCTTAAGGAAACCTCTTATCTGGAAATGGGGATCATGCAGTTTTCTCTCACTGTATATTTTTCACAACTTTTTTTAAAAATTAATTAATTAATTAATTAATTTATGGTTGTGTTGGGTCTTCGTTTCTGTGCGAGGGCTTTCTCTAGTTGTGGCAAGTGGGGGCCACTCTTCATCGCGGTGCACGGGCCTCTCACTATCGTGGCCTCCCCTGTTGCGGAGCACAGGCTCCAGACATGCAGGCTCAGTAGTTGTGGCTCACAGGCCTAGTTGCTCCGCGGCATGTGGGATCCTCCCAGACCAGGGCTCGAACCCGTATCCCCTGCATTGGCAGGCAGATTCTCAACCACTGCGCCACCAGGGAAGCCCACAACTTCTAAAATACGTTGTACTTATAAAATCAGAAAGACAAAAATAGTATTGGACAAAACAGAAGCCACCAAAAACAATTTGGGGGAAATAATCTTAAACCCACAAAATAATATTTCTGATAATAATGGGCTTGCAATTATGGGGTGTGGAAACACAATGCTGTTATTTCAGGATATGTATGTTTGCAATTTAGGTCAAGGGGCCACAAATCAACATTTTGGAATTCCAAATCCCCTAGTGGATACCATGAGGGTGGCGCTGGGGCCGAGTCTCACCTCTGACTCAGACCCGCAGACTCTGCGGGGTGACAAGAGGGTACCAGTTGGCCTGAGGAGCCACCAGAGGAGAAACCAGGAGCTGTGTGCTTATCTTGGTGGTGGCTGTTGGCAGAAATCACTCTTTGTTTCTTCACTTTAGAGTCTGCACCTACTTCCTGGTGACCAAGCGCTGGAACTAAGGTGGAGGAAACCTTGGCTCCCCACCCCTGCCCCATTTCCGGAACAACGCCCTGGACCATTTCCAGGCACAGGGACACTCTTGGAGGGCATGTTCCTAGAAGAAGACGGGTTTCTATAACAGTGCTCAGTGGGTTCTAGGGGAAAGGAGGGCATGAAACCGGCAAGATATACATGGGAGAGTTAAAAATAGAAACGGAGTCCACAGCCCAAAAATGGGTGAAGAAAGGAACTAATGCCAAGACCAAGGGAAGTGAGAGGGTGTGTCCTGCTAAGTGGGTGGATGTGAATCTTGTCCAAAACATTCATTTGTTACCAAGTCAGAGTTTAAAATTGTAACAAACTGGGAATCTGCTACAAAATGATACTTGGTCCCTTCAGAAATGGGAATACACTGTTAATCAACAGAATATGAAAGTACATAACTTGTGGAGCTAGTTCTGATCAACCTCACTAGGACTGCCAGAGAAAATAAAGGACACCCGTTTATCTTTAAAGTTCAGATAGACCACCAATAATTATGGGTATAGGTATGACACAAAATCAACAGTGCAATGAACTTGTAAAGTAACTGGATTCTTATTCGCTAAATCCGGTAACCCTAGGAGAGATGGAATGGAGAATGGGTGAAGGAAGCCTGAGCTAGCTGGTGGGGCAAACACAGGATAACCTTGTCCCGCACAATAGGATCCAAGGCGGGCAAGAGGGGCTGCAATTTGGCAGTCTCAGGATGATTTTTTCACGCCCTGGCCACCCAAAGCCAAGGCAAAGAGAGTGCAAGTGAAGCTTGTGTGATCATCTTCCACCTGTAGGGGTGACCTGGTGTTTTCAAACCACTCAACCACCCTACTCTACCTCCCCTCTACCTCACGTCTACCTTGAGACACACTCTTCTCAAAGTGGGGGCAGTACTCTCCTCAGTCTCCCTGAAGGTAACACCCTCCTATGGGAAGGAGTCTCATGTCCTCTTGGACTCTTCAAACAGTTCAGTAACTGGAAACAATTTTTAAAAAGGCTGGTCCACACAGGGAATATAGCCAATATTTTATAATAACTATAAATGGAGCATAATCTCTAAAAATTTTGAATCACTATGTTGTGCACCTAAAACTATACCTCATTTTTTCTTAAAAAAAAGGGCTGCCCCATGCTTTATTTGTGTCCATATGTAGGTTCAGTTATGTCCATATACAGGGAAACAGGCCCTGGTTGTTCCCAAAACAACAGAGTCCTGAAATATATGAAGCAAAAAAACTGATAGAACTGAAGGGAGAAATACACAATTCAAAAATAATAGCTGAGGGCTTCCCTGGTGGCGCAGCGGTTGAGAATCTGCCTGCCAATGCAGGGGACACGGGTTCGAGCCCTGGTCTGGGAAGATCCCACGTGCCGCGGAGCAGCTGGGCCCGTGAGCCATAACTACTGAGCCTGCGCGTCTGGAGCCTGTGCTCCGCAACAAGAGAGGCCACGATGGTGAGAGGCCCGCGCACCGCGATGAAGAGTGGCCCCCGCTTGCCACAACTAGAGAAAGCCCTCGCACAGAAACGAAGACCCAACACAGCCATAAATAAATAAATAAAGAAATAAATAAAATTAAAAAAAAAAATAGCTGAGACCTCAATTTCCTATTTTCAATAATAGATAAAACCATGAGGCAGAAGTTTAACAAGGAAACAGAATAAGTGAACAGGACTATAAACCACCTAGACCTAAGAGACACATAAACGTTCCACCCAACCACAGCTGAATACACCTTCTCCTCAACTGCACATGGAACATTCTCCAGGATAGAACATATGCAAGGCCATACAACAAGCCTTAATAAATTTAAAAGGATGAGGACTTCCAGGGTGGTCCAGTGGTTAAGACTCCACACTTCTACTGCAGGGGGCATGGGTTCAATCCCTGGTCAGGGAAGTTCTGCATGCCTCACAGTGTGGCCAAAAAAAAAAAGATGGAAGTCATACTAAGTATATCCTCTAAACACAACCAACAAAGGAAGAAAACTTAAGAAATTCACAACTAAGTGAAAATTAAATGACACATTCCTAAATGACCAATAGAACAAAGAAGAAATCACAAGAAAAGTGATCAAAAACTTGATTATGAATGGAAAAACCCCCAGATACCAAATCTTATGGTATACAGCCAGTGCAGTGCTTACAGGGAAATGTACAGTATAATTGCCTATACTAAAAAAGAAGAAATTTCAAATCAATTACCTAACCTTTCACTTTAAGACACAAAAAGGGGAAAAAAATTAAGCTAAAGTAAACAAAAGAAAGGAAATAAAGATTAGGGCCGAAATGAATGAAACAGAGAATTGTAAAAAATAGAAAAAATTAATGAAACCAAAAGTTGGTTCTTCAAAAAAATCAATAAAACTGACCAACCTTTAGTCAGACTGACCAAGAAAAATAAGAGACAACTCAAATTATTAAAATCAGGAATGAAAGAGGGGACATTACTTCTAACCTCAAAGAAAAAAAAACTTCTAATGAAACATTATGAACAACTGTATACCAACAAACTAGATAACCTAAAAGAAATGCACAAATTCCTAGAAACACACAAATTACCAAAACTGACTCATGAAGAAATAGAAAATCTGAATAGATCTATAACAAGTAAAAAGATTGAGCTGGTATTACTCAAAAAACTTTCCACAAACAAAGGCTTAGGACCAGATGGCTTTGCTGGTGATTTCTACTAAATATTGAAGACAATTTCACATCAACCTTTCTCAAATTCTTCCAAGAAACAGAAGAAGTGGGAACGCTTCCCAACTCTTTCTATAAGGCCAGTATCACCCTGATACCAAAACCAGAAAAAGCTAACACAAGAAAACTACAGGCCAATATCTCTTATGAATACAGCCCCAATTAGATAACGGTGATGACGGCAGAACTCTGACTATACTAAAAACCACTGAATTGTACACTTTAAATGGGTGAATATTATGGTATGTAAAATATATTTCAAAAAAGCTATTCAAAAAAAAGGATATCCCTGGTGAGACTCTGTAGACACAAGGAGAACTCCTAACACTTACCAGTACTTGGGAGGTTTGCAAATAATGTTGGACAAGATTAAGCAAGGCTGTGGGTAGCAGGGTGAGGGTGGAGGCTATTTTGGGGATGACATGTTTTTACTCTTCTGAGAAGGAACAGCTGTTAGGCAAGGGTGGGAGGCAGCAAGAGCAGAGAAACGCGTTCCACTTGTTACTAAAAACATCTAGTTGTCAACACATAAAATTCTTTGAAAGTCACTTCTCTCAGGCTGAGTTGGCATGACTGGCCCATGTCAGGTTAATATGCTTTTACCTAATAAGACCAGACATTTATAAAACTAAGAATAATCCCTGACCTTACTGTATGATCAAGTACAAGGCAGAATGCATTCATGTTTTCAGCGGATAATCCACGTGTGTTCAACTACGTGCTCCCACCTGCAACGTCTCTCCTGAGACACGGAGGAGCAGGTGGATCTGAACATTGCTTTGGGCATCAGAGTTTCCTGGGCTTGAATTCCGGTTTTGCCACTCACAGGCTCTGTGTGCACTGCGGCCCTGCAGTGCTGGTGTGGGTTCCAAGTAAGATGTCTGCAAAGTCCCTGGGCCATTGTGGGCGCTCAGTAAAAGGTAGTGTTACTGCTACCCTTCCCTTTTTTATGAAATGAACACTCAGAGCAGAGCCTATCTCATGGCAAGGTGTCATTTTAGGATGGCTAACCTATATTTCTTACAGCTCTATTTTATAGCAATTTTAGGTAGTGGTTAAAAGTGGGTGATGACTCTGTAAGGCCTGTAATCCCCAGGTTTCCCTGTCAGCCACAGGCTGAGATGCTACATTCAATAGTGAAGATGACCCATCTTGTGCTTGCCCTTCTGTCCTTCACGGCCACCAACCCAGGAGAAGCCAGGCTGCAGAGGACCTGGCTTCTTGGACTCCTGGTTATAAGCCAGACGGGTTTTTGTATCTTAAAAATAAATTCTCCCTGGTCTCATGACATTCTATCTTGGAAACATGTTTCTCTTCCAGTTGGCCCTGGACCATGCACGGGAAAGAGGCAGCATCACGGGGGCGCGGGGAGGGGCGGGGGCAGAACATCACAAAATGGTGCGTGCCCAGTGGACGCTGACCCGGGGGAAGGTCAAGGGATTCTGAACGGGGGTGTTGAAATGATCTCAGCGCCCATCCTCAGGAGGAAGAAAAATCAGGCAGACCCACGGAGCACCAAACAGCTACTTCTTTTCATTACGGAAGTTCACCTGAATGCTGCAGTCACTGAACGGGGAGTATCCATCGAAACCGGGGACCCAGGAGATCAGGATGCTGTGAGCGGTACTGTTGCGGACCCTGACTTCAGTTGGCGGGGAGGGAATTGCTGTGTAAAAAACAAAGACACACCACAGACACAACTATAAACCACAGGAGGCCACAGCTACCAAACAAATGCATTAATACCAAGCCTACTTCTGTTTTCTTGAGACTGGGAAAGTTAAACACAAGTTTTAAAGAGAAGCCATCATATTAGCCTACGGAGAAGTCTTGCAGTGATAGGACGGCTCGGCCAGGGCCAGAGAAGTGGGATGTAGACCTGCTTTCCTGCCCCCTGATGCAGTGAGAACTTTTAGCCGGACAAGGATGGGGAGACATCCATTTCCTGCTGCTGTATGCAGGGGCGTCACTGGGCGCTGGAGCTCTCCGTGGGGGTGAAGAGCCATGGCGCTGCCCTTGTGGAGCTAAAGGCTGTGTGTGCATGCGTGCGTGCATATGCGTGTGTGTGATGGAGGAAGGAAGCTTTCCAGGCCGAGGAAATGGGCGAGAGTCAGCTCAAGCACAAGACCCGAGTGCATCTGCTTGCGGGGAGGGGAGGGCATACCGTAATGAACGTGCAATGACCTCAGCCACAGGTGGGACATGGATAGATATTTAAATTAGAATCCAACAAGGATCTGAAGTTTGAGGGTTTTAGTTTCTTGTGCTATATTTAACTCTTTTTAAGAAAAGAAATATATATTAAAATCTGTGAATCAATATTATTTTTATTTATTTATTTTGGCCGTGCCGCACGGGATCTTCGTTCCCGGACCAGAGATGGAACCCTCACCTTCAGCAGTGAAGTTCTAACCACTGGACCACCAGAAAATCCCCATACATTTAACTCTTAATTAATGGTAATAACCGCACTTAAAATCCAAAATGATGACTAATGTTTTTGAGTGCTTACTCTGTGCTAGGAACCTATGGACTTCCTTAAACACGACTAATCTGATAGGAGGAACCCTATCAGAGAAGCAGTCTCACAATCCCCACTGACGGATGAGGAAACTGAGGACCAGAGAAGTGAAAAACTTGCCAAAGCTCACAGAGCTCATACGCAGCAGAATGGGGCCTTGAACTCGGGTCTGCCTGACTCCAGCACTAGCGTCCCTCAACAGGACACTGGAAGCTGGCTGCAGGGGCAGCAAGCAGACCAGCGTGGGTACCAGCAGGGGCTGGGGAGTGTGGTCACCACTTAGCCAGCTGCATGGCCCATGGCACAGTTCAATGCCCTCTCTCAACTCAGTTTCCACTTCTATTAAGGTGGGGAGTGACCGCACTGCCCCACGGGGCCGGGGTGAGGATGAAATGCGGTAACGCATGCACGAGGTCTGGGGGAGGTGCGCTGGTGGTAAAGGCGAGGACAGGATGCGCAGGGGGTGAGAGGGAAGGAAGCCTGGGACCGTGTTAAGTGCTCACTGGGTACCGTATTCAGGAGTTTCAGTTTTACCAGGAGACACACAGACTGATGAATGGGAAAGAGTCAGTGTTTCATTTGACTCACTTCCCTAAATAGAGTATCTGCCTTTCCAGATCAAAGTTTGGCCACGTACACCTCAGTTGATAACAGACGACCAGGGAGTTTTGGTTGCTTTGATATACGTGCTTAAATCAATGAAAGCCCAAAACATAAGGTTTGGAAATAGGCTTTATTAAAATAAAGTCCTAGTTGAGATTCTGTCTGAAGCATAAAATTCAGGAAGTGCTTCTCATTTTATGGATTTTTAAACTTTAAGATGTTGATATTTTATGAAAATGTCTTTATAAATTTATGCCCACGCGTGAATTCCTGAAATTCTCAACATTTCTTTTGAAAATTGTAATAATGGAATTCGTAATGAAGGAAGGAAGTTATACAGTTCCTCTCCTAGTAACTTTCAGTTTGCTCATTTTTTTTCTTCCAATGAACTTTTCGAAAATCCCCTCTCATAGCCTCTTCTAGTTGATTTGCTGAAACTAAACATCAGCACCTTTAAAAAGTATGTCTTTTGTAATTTTGAGTCTCCTGCTGTGCATTACCCACCCTTTAACTCATTATTAAACACATTCTGCTTTTTCCCCTCTATTATTTCCCCAAGGATAAGACCAAAAGGAATATGAACTCAATATCGCCTTCTCAATATTTAAATTAAGAACAAATAATATAGAGAATAGACTGGTGGTCACCAAGGGGGAGGGGGTTGGGGGAGGGAAAGAATGGGAGGCTGGGGTTAGCAGATGTAAGCTCTTATATATAGGATGGATAAACAACAAGGTCCTACTGTACAGCACAGGGAACTATATTCAATATCCTATGATAAACCACAATGGAAAAGAATATTAAAAACAGAATATATATATATATATATGTATAACTGAATCACTGCTGTACAGCAGTAATTAACACATTATGAATCAATTATACTTCAACAAAAATAAAGTAATTAATTAAAAATAAATTAAGAACAAATACTAAAACATACCATTTGCTTGAATTTCTATGAGAAAGGTTAAGGGAGATGATTTGAAAGGGATAAAAAGACAGTAGGTTTTCCCTTCCTTTCAAGTTTCAGGTTTAAATACCTTTGATCCCACAAAAGGAGGAAGAATATGATGATTGGTTTGGAATGTCCAATCCAATGGCAGATGACTGGATTGGAATCAATCCAATCAGACTGGATTGGATGGGATGATGATTGGCAGATGATTGGATTGGAATGTCTCCACCAGCCTGGGGGAGGCTTCAAACATGTGCCTTTCATTCTGTTATATCCCAGCTCAGAGGAAGCAAGGGGAGTGGAGGAGGTTAGGAGAAAGAGGGACAGGAGTCCTGTGCCCCCAGAAGAAGAGTGACTCTGACCTTCTCCTCCCTCAGGACAGCTGCTGGTGGAGACTTGCTTCAGCCCCAGATGCCCAAGGAAGGACAGAGCCCATCCTCAGGGCATCCTCAGATCAGTGCCCCAAGCTGCACCCACCCTGGGGGCTCTTCAAGGAGTAATGGGAACTAGTTCAGGGTAGAAAAGGAAAAAGTGAAAATAGGAGCTAAGATGATCCAGGGTCAGCATTTCAGACAATTTTCTTCTCCGTCTGAGCAGAACTAAACAAGCTAATGTTGATCAAAGACAAGTGTCAGGCTCTGTTATGAGTACTTTTACTTGCATTATCTCATTGAATCCTCAAGAGGAGGTAGGTTCTGTAATTATCCCCATTTTACACAGGGGAGCACTGAAGGCAGAAAGGTGAAGTGACTTGTCCAAGGTCACAAAGGGAAGCCAGGACTCGATCCCAGGTGGCTGGCTGCAGGGCTCACACTGCACCCCCCTAACCCCCGGAACATGCAGGGGGGACTCCACCCTGCCACTTACCTTTGATGTTGATCTGCACGCCCTTGGACACGGTCAGCCCTTTGTCATTGTGGGCCTCACAACTGAAGATCGCAGTCTCGGTCAGACCTGGAGGGGAAGGAGAGCCGTGAGACCAGCTGCAGAGAGACAGGTTTCTGTCTATCAGAATCCTATGGGGGGGGACTTCCCTGGTGGCGTAGTGGTTAAGAATCCGCTTGCCAATGCAGCGGACACAGGTTCAAGCCCTGGCCCAAGAAGATCCCACATGCCGCGGAGCAACTAAGCCTGTGTGCCACAACTACTGAGCCTGCACTCTACAGCCTGTGAGCCACAACTGCTGAGCCCGTGTGCCACAACTACTGAGCCCAAGCGCCTAGAGCCCGTGCTCCACAACAAGAGAAGCCACCGCAATGAGAAGCCCGCGCACCGCAACGAAGAGTAGCCCCCGCTCTCAGCAACTAGAGAAAGCCTGCGCACAGCAACGAAGACCCAACGCAGCCAAAAATAAATAAATAAATATTAAAAAAAAAAAAAGAAGAATCCTATGGGGGTTTCAGCATCCTTTTACTTCTTGGTTCACTGCTTCAAGCCATAAATGCAAAGTTAATTAAAAATATGTGTTGGTGTTTGAAAAACAAACCTAGTATTAAACCCTATGTACCAGGAGCAAGGCAACCATGGGCTTAAAAGGCAGCTGTGAGAGAGGGGCATGGACATATATACACTACCAAATGTAAAACTGATAGCTAGTGGGAAGCAGCCGCATAGCACAGGGAGATCAACTCGGTGCTCTATGACCACCTAGAGGGGTGGGATAGGGAGGGTGGTAGGGAGGGAGACGCAAGAGGGAAGAGATATGGGGATATATGTATATGTATAGCTGATTCACTTTGTTATAAAGCAGAAACTAACACACCATTGTAAAGCAATTATACTCCAATAAAGATGTTAAAAAAAATTAAAAAAAAAAAGGCAGCTGTAATTCATTAAAAGCCTTTATTTTTCCCTGATGATGAGACATTAGGTAACAAAGCAGTATCATTTAGTTTTAAAATGTCTGCAAGGAGGTATGGGAATCACTGGCCCCCAAATCAAGAAAAGTGATTTCTGAGGCTCACCCAGACAATCTCCTGCTTAGCACCCCGTACACTCCACGACACAGTATGGACATGTCAGCGTACCAGAAACAGCAGGATGAAAGTTACAGTTTAAAAAATTTCAGGTGATCTGTTGTAATGAATCCTTTTTTAATAGTAAAAATCAATGTATTCATAGGGAATTATATAAACACAAGGCATCATTATTAATTACTTGAAGAAAAGACACTGGTGCTGAATGAAGAAAATTCTATCATTTCAGAGGTCTGAAGACATCTTGGAAATGAAAAAAATTAGTTGACATTAATTTTAAGGAGAAAGGAAGAGAGGTAATCCAGATCTTGGTTTCTTATAATACTATTCTCCAGTGAAAGGAACCAGAGCTCCTCAGAGAAATGGCTGATTGTCAGGTTGGAGCAGAAAACATATAAGATGAGCCTGGAGCAAAATATAACACAAACAGCATACACCACACACACACACACACACACACACACACACACACACACACGGATGGGGGTACAGCAAAGAGACACAGGATCCAGCTGAAAGAACTCCCAATGGCCAAAGCTGGGACAATTTGAGCAAGAAAATAAAGTAGCATTAAATTGTAACCCAAAGTATAAAACAAATATCCATGAGTCTACATTGATATAAACAAATGATTAAATAAAAGGGGGAGAAGAGACAAATTCCCCCATGCAGAGGAATTCCAAATGATTTTTATATAGATGCTCTGCCCCCAAAGAGGGGCATCACTCCTGACTCCTTAAGCATGGGCTGCACAAAGTGACTTCCTTCCAAAGAGGACAGTATGGAAAGGGGAATGAAAGGAAAACTTTTGAGTGAGAAGCTGACAAACACTCGCTCAGCCAGATGGTCAAGGTCAAGACCAACAATGGTAGGTCGTGTTGACAGGATGTACCCTTGATACCATGTGATGAGAATGGCACTTCTCCTCTATGGTCTTCCTCCTCCAAAACATATAACCCAAATCTAATCATAGGAAAAATGACCAAAAACATCAGACAGGTCCAAACTGTGGGACATACTACAAGAAACCTGACCAGTACTCCTCAGAACTGTCCAGGTCATTAAAAACAAGGGAAGTTTGAGAAATTGTCACAACCAAGAGGAGCCTTAAGGAGACATAACAACTAAATCCTGGAACAGTAAAAGGACATTAGGTAAAAACTAAGGAAATCTGAATAAACTATGGACTTTAGTTAATACTGATGTATCAGGAATTTTCAGAGATAACAGAATAATCAGCTATGTGCTAGTTTCAGGCTTACATTTACTGAAGGGACATTTCAGTGAGATAAAGAGGTATGCTTTGGGACTTCCCTAGTGGTCCAGTGGTTAAGACTCTGTGCTTCTAAAGCAGCAGGCGTGGGTTCGATCCCTGGTTGGGGAGCTAAGATCCCACATGTTGTGTAGCGTGGCCAAAACATTTTTTAAAAATTTTAAAAAAGAGGCATGCTTGGAAGGGCTGCTCAGAAGGACACCCTGAGGTCCACTACCTCCCAAAGTCTCAGAAACACCTGTGAAAATCTCTCTGGAGAAGCTGAATCTACAAACCTGTTAGGGAACATTTCTTTCCTGATTCATTATGGTAAGTTCTAAAAATAATGCAATGGGTATAAGGAAGTGAAATAACTTTTTATGGTACACTATACTGTGGCACATTAGATATAGTTGTTCAATAATGATGTTACCAGTATTGGTTTGTGAATTGTAACAAATGTACCACACTAATTAATGTACGATGTTCATAACGGGAGTGTGGGCGTGAGGTTTAGGGGAATACTCTGTATGAGATGGTACACAATTTTTCTATAAATCTAAAACTATTCTAAAGTTTTAAAAGATTATTTTTAAAAAGCACAGCCATATATATACCATCTAGTTGAATCTGGAAACTTTCTCTCTGACACACAGGGTGCCTGGCACAGAGTTTATATCATAAACCGGAGAAAGACAGATAAAATTCTTGAAAATACGCCATCATTCTCTTCTTGCCTGAAAGGCTTATATTTTTTTTTGTTTGTTTCTATCTACTTGTGTAGGATATTTTCCATCGGATGATTTTAAAATCCAAAGCTCGTCACTAATGAAGTCATTAAATATTTGAAACAAGCTGCCGAGGGAAACCCAGCCGGGCATCAGCCAGGAAAGACCGTCCACGTTGGATGCCCGCCCAGTGAACGCTGCACCGAGGCTGGGCCACGTGGCCTGGGAGAAGTTCTAGGAAGAAATGCAAATCTGATCCCTTTCAAGTCAGTGCCTCTCCTGAGGGATCAGCTGTGCACAAAATAATCAGTGTTGGTGGGTGTTTGTTCTTTTCCATCCAGATGGAAGTCTGTCCCAGCATCTGAGTTCTCTTGACTAGCTCCTCTGTCCTACAATTCTGTGGTGACCTTTGACTTCTCCTAAATAATGTTAGATCAGAATATGATAGCTACTTCAGGCATTTTAATTTTCCAAGATGAGTATTTCCCTCAGACTGGAGGAAAATCCTAAATCAGATTGCTTAATTAGATTCTCTAAATCCAAGTGCTAAGAAACTAAAATTCCAGGTAGGAGCCAGCTCTTTCACATTGGGTCACCTCCTCTCGAATGAGAGATGAAACTAACAGATTGTGTGATGGTTTAGAAAATATTTATTTCACTGAAGAGGAATATTTATTTCAAACCCATTAGCCACATCTATAAAAGAACATCTGTAAATACACTGCCTCAAGGAGTCTTTGAATCTTCTAGTTGTATTCCTCCCAAAGAATTTTGAAAAATATATGTAGCCTCTTACACATTTGCATCTTAAACTGTTCATCATTTAAACAGCTGCAAAAAATGTAATTTCAGGTACCCTGAATATGCTGATAATTTAAAGTAAAACTCCTTTAGAGTCCCATGCAATATACATATTACTGGGATGGGAGACCCAGCATCACCTGCTGAAATAATTCTCCCCAGAAATCAGAAGTTTTCAATCATGACTTTTCTACTTCCCCTCCAGAATTTTATCCTAATGGCATACATGTGTATGTTTGAAAGTCACTGATTAATCGCCCTATGATACTTCTTGGTGATAAAATTACACTTACATATTGAAATTGGAAAACAAACTTTCTCCTAGATTGATGATCTTTACAAGTATTATTTAGGGCACAACTGATCAAAACAATATACATGTAATTTTTAAACATACAAAGCAAAATTTTATGGGAAGCACAACTCCTTTGCTGGACAACATTTGGAATTTTCTATGTGGTAGTCTGGAATTTTGTTAACCTTGAGCCAATGCACTACAGCAGCTGTTCTCAGAGTGTGGTCTAGAGGTTCCTGGGCATCCCAGAGATACTTTGGGGGGCCTCAAGTTGAAAACTATTTTTATGAGAATAGCAATAATATGCTATTTGCCCTTTTCACTCTCATGCTCTCGGGAATGTATGATAGAATTTTCCATAAGGGGTATGATGTGTGATGATGTCATAGCTCTATGAGCTAATGGAACATGCTTGTGTATTACTGTGTTTTAATTTCTAATTCAGTAAATGGCAATAGATGTATCTCACATAAACAAAAACTTGTAGGTTTTCAATCACTTTTAAGACAGTAAAGAGGAGACCAAAGCATTGGAGAACTGATGCCCCGTTGTGACCCCAGGTAAGGCAGAGAGAGGTCTTTTTTCTTTTGTAAAGTGAGAGAGAGATGACAGGGAAGTAGAAAGTGAGAAAGAAAAACTGGCATAGAGTCGGGACTTTGGGCATTTTGTCAGGCACTGACTTTCGGAAAGAGGACACATACTGGATGAGGATCCACTGAACCCTCTAAGCCATCACCTGGGGCCCCTGCTGCCAGTCACTACTTCCCAGGCAGGCCTGTGACACCTGGCTTTTCACCTTACCTTCCAGGTCATCAGCTCCCAAATGAGATGCCCGTTTTGCCAGGCTACGTGAACTCGCAAAACTTGGCTTATAATTAGAAAAATCAGCTTTGGCTCAATCAGAAGACACTCAATCAAAATGTAAGTTGCTTTGGCTATGCAACTTATATTTTGTACATATTTGAGCAGACATCTGCAGCCTAAAACCAGTCATTTGATTTCAATCGCTCTTGTCCAAACTCTTGGGAAACACTTGAGTACAAACTACAAGTGACATTCCCAACTGGTTGTGAGGGCAAGAGCAGCCCTGCTAGAAAACAAGAGGATGGATTTATTTCCTTGAGATCCACCATCTAGTTATAGATCCCAAAGATGAGTTAAGCCCACAGTTCTTCAGTCCTGCAAGGTTGATCGATACTGAGAGTGAAACCGCTCCTTGGGGAACATGGTTTTAGGTTAAGCGGGAAGTCATTTTTCCTCTTCGTGTTTCCCTTCAGAGGACACACAAAATCAGGAAGACAATCTGCAGCTAATTCCCTGGTACAGGGCACCCACTCCGATTCAGAACTGCCCACAAGTAGTCAAACCATCTAGGAGAGCAGATCTGTCTGGGGGCCGAGGTGGTGAATGTCCACAGGCCAAACAGATGCCAGCAGAGAGAAGTGGAAACTGCTTCCAATCCAGGTTAACTTTCTCCAGAACTGGATGGGCCAAAACTTAAGGCCAAATATAGGCTTCTTGGCTTAATGTATTCAGTGACATTTTTTTTTTTGCTTAATGGCACAAGCTTCCCAACTGGAGACTCATTTATAAGCCTGGGTTGAACACAGCAACCCAGATGTACTAAGAAAGACAGCTCCCCACCTCACTTTTCTGTTCTCCCTCTGCTTGAAAAATAACCACCAGACTGGAATAGACCTTGAAGTTTTAGAGCCCAAACACTTGTGGCTTTCCAGGGAGAAATTCATCCACACCCCCGCTCCGTCTCCACCCTACCACCCACTCTCCCGAGCGCCCCCAGCACCAGCATCTCCACCTTTCCTGTTACTGTGTCCTCTTCTCGTGGGCATCCCTCTTACTCCATTACATCCCACCTAAGTCCATTATGATTGTTCATGCCCCTCTTGCTTGGTCCTCTGCTGGTTTAAAAAAAGATAGCCCCTGACACAAGGTCTGAAAGACATTTTAGGGAACATTCAGCCACAGGATGTTCCCTTGAGGAAAGGACAGTCAGAATCGCTGAGGAATCAGCTTCTAAGACCACAGTTAGGGCAGTTCTTTGAGTTCCAGGTTAAGGAATCCTGTCCCTTTAATCTTGTTCCCTAGAGTTCATCTTTCTACCCAAAGAGGCAGGAAATAGAAGAATACGCTGCATAAATGAAGGACTTATACTTATTAACTTGGAATTCACTATCTGCCCTGAATTCCCTCATTCAACATTTACAGAGTATCTACTACGTGCCAGATGCTTCCCCAGGCACTTGGGATCTATCCATGAATGAAACAAAGATCCTTACCCTTATAGAGCTCACATTCTCACGGAGAAAAGTGGGTGAGAAATAATAGACTTAATAAATAAGTAAGCTGCATGTTCTATTAGAAGGTGATTAGTACTATGGAAAAATAGGGATCAGGGGGTCAGGGTGGGTAGAGAAGTGGTTGTGATTTTAAATATGCAGGTCAGAGGGAGCTCCTTGAGAAATGTCCTCTGAGGAAAGACTCGGGGTGAGGGAATGGGCCAAGTTTATTCTGGAGGGTGAGGGAAGGTTCAAAGCAGAGGGAACATGTGGGTCAGGCCTCTGTCCTCCAAGTGAGGTGGGAAACCTGGGGCTTTGAGCAGAAGACTGATATGATCTAGTCTGTGTTTTATGAGGATCGTTCCAGCTGCCACACAAAGACTAGCCCTTAGGCCATAAGGTCCCTTAATTGCTCCAAACTTTTTCCTGATCTGCAAAATGGGAATTAAAAAATGCCTAACTATATCACAGGTTGCAATGAGGCTCAAAGTAAATCTTTACCAAAAGCACTATGAGAATTAGGAACTGATTTATATAAATTCTAATTATTATTGTTACTGTTGTTATTACAATGAACATTACGAATTATAGCCAATTAACTAAAACCAAAACTAGCTTAGCTGTTTTCTAAATGTGGATTTAAATATAAAATGAGTATTTTTAAAAAAGTAAAAACCAGAAAGATCAGCCTAAGTCCCCCACTCTTGGTAGAAAGGTAGCTCAAAATTGACAATGAGTTAGTAACTGTTGCATGTGAAAATTTGTAACAGGTAACATTTCAGTCATTCCTGTAGGCTGCTTCTGTATCAAGGCCTTTACATCCATTATTTCACTGAACCCTCATAAATGTTCTATGAAGTAGACACTGTTATTACCCCTATTTTATATGAAGAAGGTGAGTAAGTTGCCTAGGGACACACAGTGGTGAACTGGCATTAGTCTGTATCAAAGCTCGGGATCTTAACCACTAACCTGTAACGCATCCCACCACTGAACACCATGCTGCAAAAGCTTTCTGCAGTTCTGCTCTTCATTTTGGGGACTTGATTTTGCCAATGACAAAGTACTTCCTTGGGGAAAAAAAACTTTGCTTTGAAATAGTTTTCAATTCACAAGAAACTGCAGAAAGAGGAAAGAGTTCCTAGTACCCTTCACCCAGGTTCCCCTAAATGGTAAGATCTTACATAATCATAGTACAACCATCAAAACTAGGAAAGTGACTTTGGTATGATAAATACGTTTTTTTTTTTTTTTTTGGCCGCACCTCGCGGCCTGCAGGATCTTAGTTCCCCCACCAGGGATCGAACCCGCCCCCCCCGTAGTGGAAGTGCGGAGTCTTAACCACTGGACCGCCAAGGAAGTCCCTGGTACAATACTATTAACTACAATACAGATCTTATTCGGATTTCACCAGTTTTGGGTCGTTTTATTTTGTGTGTGTGTGGGGGGGGATTTCTATGAAATTTTATTACAGGTACAGATTTGTGTACAGATGGAGAACTGTTCCATCACCAAAAAGAAGCTCCCCCGTGCCACCCTTTTTACGAACATCCTTCCCCCAACCTAACATCTGGCAGGAGCTGATGTGTACACCATCACTGTAAGTTTGTCATTTATGTATGGACACCAAGGGGGGAAAGTGGTGGTGGGATGAATTGGGAGATTGGGGTTGTCATATATACACTAATATGTATAAAATAGATAACTAATAAGAACCTGCTGGATAAAAAATAAATAAAATAAAATTCAAAAATTCAAAAAAAAAGAGAATGTTATCTAAATGGAATTACATAGCATGTAACCTTTTTTTTTTTTTCCCCCTGTACCAACGGGATCATTTATTTACAATTCAGTAAAAGTCTCAGCCCAAACCAGCAAAACCATCTATATGATTGTAGAGAGCCATATACGGGTAATTTGCCTTCTGACAAAAACGTGGAGAGGAGAAAGGTGCCACAAATTGAATTAGGCTCAGATTGTTCAGAAAGGAAATCACAGCTGGAAAACATTTCACACAGAGATCCCTTTGGAGAGCCTTCCAAGGAGAGCCGCCAAGTACATTTTGCATGTAACCTTTGAGATTGGCTTTGTTGTTTTTTTTTTTTTGTAAGTTAATTTATTGTTAAATATCAGTGGGAATATTTTTTGCATCCTCTTTCACATCTCAGGCACACTTTAGGGAGGCCTTATATTTATATAGTTTGCTCATTTAATCTGAAAAGCCTCATTCAAACCTTCTGTGTGCACAGGTTCTTTTCATTATGTTACGCCCTTAGGCATTACACTAAGGGCATTACAAAATCAAACAGAAGACTTCTCAGGGAAATTAAAGGTTTCATGTCAACCAGACAATGTCAAAATATTTGCCTTGAATAAGATTGAATGTGTTCCATCAGTGTTCTTGGTGTACATGATGTTTTTTTAAGCTAACAGCTTTATTTATTAAGATATAATTCACATACTTTGTGACCACCTAGAGGGGTGGGATGGGGAGGGTGGGAGGGAGGGAGATGCAAGAGGGAAGAGAAATGGGAACATATTGTATATGTATAACTGATTCACTTTGTTATAAAGCAGAAGCTAACACACTATTGTAAGGCAATTATACTTCAATAAAGATGTTTAAAAAAAAATATGGTAGAGCCACACAATGGAATATTATTCAGCCACAAAAAGTGAAGTATTGGTGCTACAACGTGGATGAGCCTTGAAAACATTATGCTAAGTGAAATAAGCCAGACACAAAAGGCCACACAGTGTATGATCCCATATATATGAAATGTCAAGAATATGCAAACCTATGGAGACAGAAAGTAGATTTGTCATTGCCTGGGGAGAGGTACAGGATGACTAACAGGATTTGAATTGCAGGAGATTGGCTTTGTTGACTCAGAATAATGCCCTTTAGACAAAGTACTTCTTCGCTCATGGTTCTTGAAGACAGCGCTTACATCACAGAGGAAAAAAAAAAAACAACAACTGGTATGAAGAGGGAAAAGCGTATGACCTTCCTGTTCAAACATGTGCCCGCTCCAAGCAGTCTCAACAATCAGGGCTCTTTAAACCACTTCCCTACTCAGCGTCCTCTTGGTAGAAGGGATGGGAAAAGTTTACTTCAGGGTTAATTCCAAGATAGCAGGGTGCCTACCTGCAAACATTCAGGTTTTATTTACATCAGCATGGGAGGCGCTGCCTGGGCACAAAGGGCCCCAGAGGCATCTTGGGTCAGAACAGCCTCGGCACCTAGTTCCCTAAACATGACCTCCTCTTACTGGGAGGGGCTCAGGTATCACACTAAAGTGTCCTCAAAATTAAAAACAAATGCCAATAAGAATAAATTTGTATAAACTTCCAGTTACAAAATAAATGAGTCATGGGGATGAAATATACAGCACGTGCAATACAGTCAATAATACTTTAATGTCTTTGTATGGTGACAGATGGCAACTAGACATAGTTTCATGGTGATCATTTTGTAATGTACATAAATATCAAATTACTATGTTGTGCACCAGGAACTAACATAATGTTGTAGGTCAATTATACTTCAAAGCAAACATATTCATAGAAAAAGAGATCAGAGGAGGAGAGGGGGGATTTGGATGAAGGTGATTAAAAGGTACAAACTTCCAGTTATAAGGTAAATAAATATTAGGTATGCGATGTACAACATGATTAATTACCACTGCTGTATGTTATATATGAAAGTTGTTAAGAGAATAAATCCTAAGAGTTCTCATTACAAGGAAATATTTTGTATCTATACGAAATGATGGATGTTCACTAAACATTGTAGTAACCACCTCATAATGTATGTAAGTCAAATCATTATGCTATGCACCTTAAACTTACACAGTGCTGTATGTCAGTTATACCTCAGTAAAACAGGAAGAAAAAGAATAAGTTTGTATGTAGTTCTTTCACAGTGCTACAAAGTTTGGCGTTTGGGGACAGTCCGCCGTAGCTGATTTGGTGTGCCTTAATGTGCCCAGAGCAAGGTCTGCATAGGAAGCCTACGCCCTAGGCCCTCTCTCCCTGGACTTCCTTAAGCCCTTTGAGGCTGCAAAATGGATGTAAAAAAAAATCCTGTTCTACCCATTTCACAGAACTCACTAGAGGTATAAATGCCAAAAGAGGTAAGAAAGAGTTTAAATGCAAAACTAGTGACATGAATACAAGTTACTTCACCATCACTATGTCTCTGTCCCAGTGAAGGGACGTAAGACTCAGGAACTGTTTGAAATTCATTCATTTGTTCATTCATTCACCCACACAGTTCTGATATGCCGGGCAATGTGCTGGGTAGTGGGGTTAAACTAATGAATGATTAATATGTAATAATCACACTGATTAATAACACGGGGGAGGCAGACAAGCAGATGGGTGTGCTTCCATGTGGTGGGAAGGGATGACCGTTATGGAAGAGGAATACATACGGGTACAAAGATGTCTGCATCAGTGACCCCCCAAAAATTAAAACCACCTGAATGTTCATCAACAAGGGAGTGGTTAAATAAATTATGATCCGTCCATGGACCGTCACAATTGTCACAAACAATGAGACAGGCCCGTGACAACCTACATGGAAAGGTCTACGTGTCTTGGAGAGGCATAGTTGCACATATATGAGTGTTTTTGAAGGACTAGGAAGGGTCTAGAAGGAAGTGAATGAATGGTTGACAGTGGTTTCCTCTGTATGAGGGAATGAATGCATGGAGACTAAAGGGACATTTTCACATTTTGTTTTGGCATGTCACAATTGTTTGAATGTTTTACAGTGAATATGTGTTCACATATTATCTGTGTAATAAAAAGGCTGAAATTAATCTGCACACGTATTATCATTCTAACGTGAAGGAAAATCACGTATAGGTGTGTATGTATGTGTGTATACACACACACACACACACAAACATGTATATACTTACAGGGAAAGTTTGGAGAGAATCACATTAGTGTTTCCATTGTAATTGTAAATGTGTAATAAGATGCAAAAATACTGAATTTTCTACATTTTTAACATAAAAGCACTTAGTAATTATGTAAAATAAAGTTTTTAAAAACGTTTTATTCTGAAATAATTATTTATTTACAGAAAGATATAAAGAAACAGAGAGTTCCATGTATCCTTCACCTTACCTCCCCAATGTTAACGTCTCAAATAACTACAATGTCAAAACCAGAAAACTGGGCTTCCCTGGTGGCGCAGTGGTTGGGAATCTGCCTGCCAGTGCAGGGGACACGGGTTCGGGCCCTGGTCTGGGAAGATCCCACATGCCGCAGAGCAACTAAGCCCGTGAGCCACAACTACTGAGCCTGCGCGTCTGGAGCCTGTGCTCCGCAACGGGCGCGACAGTGAGAGACCCGCGCACCGCGATGAAGAGTGGCCCCTGCTCGCCACAGCTGGAGAAAGTCCTCGCACAGAAACGAAGACCCAACACAGCCAAAAATAAATAAATTTAAAAAAAACAAAAAACCCAGAAAACTGACATTGGTACCATCTATAGAGCTTATTCAGATTTTGCCAATTATACGCGGACTCATTTGTGTGTGTGCTGCTCTATGTAAGTTTGTCACATGTGTAGCTTCACGTAACCACATCCCATTAAAGTTTATTTTAAAAAGCACACTATTAGGCTATAAACTGCTCAATTTCTATTTTACTTCTATCTTCTCTACCAAAGGAAAAAAATCTTCAAATTAAAGCAAGTAAAATGAAGATTGTAAAGAACCTAAAACCCCAAATAGGTGGCAGTTGTAATGGTATATCTGGCCATTTACAAATAAATCAGATCACCAAGCTGAGACAAATTATACATAGCCTTGGGTATTAAAATTTGCAGATCCTTCTATTGTACTTTCTAAGAAAAGAGACAGAAGAGGAAAAGTTCTAGATGATCAGAGATGGACAGAAGTTATCCCCGTTTTCATAAAGTAAATGATTTTGGCAAGTACAGGATCAGTGAGAGACAGAAATCCACAGCAGAACTTAAAAGGAGGTTAGCAAATTGGTGCCTAGGACACGGAAAAGTGTCATGGAGTTCAGCTCACCAAGGAGAAGTCAGGTCTGATTTCAAAACGAATTTCAAATTGATTTCCAGTCTTTCCAGGATAGTTACTAGTCCAATATAGCAGGGAACGTCTCAGAAGAGAAGATGGAAAAATAAACCGTGGAAAAAATAAAATTAGGCAGATCTACTACTGGTTGAACAGTGGCCAAGAGAGCTGATTTCATGAACTGATGTCAACTCAGAGGCTGCCTTAATTAGCAGGTCACAGGGCTCTGCCCTTGGTTAAATTAGAATCTAGATTTCCATCAATGACTTGGAAGAGACAAAAAGGCAGGGGCAGGAAGCAGGGAGAGAATTTGCTAACCCAATGAGAGAATCAAGGTTCAAAATGGCCTCAGTAGGCTGGGACAATGAGTTAAGTTTTTATGAGGATTAATGTCACACGGTAGGCTGAAATTCCAAAATAATTAAATAAACAAGAAGCAGGAGAGCTTTGATTTTGCAGCAATTCATGAGAAAAAAGATCTGGAGATTTCAGTTAACCTCAAACTCAACATTAACCAATACATTAACCTTCATCAAAAAGGTAATGCAGGGCTTCCCTGGTGGCGCAGTGGTTAAGAATCCGCCTGCCAATGCAGGGGACATGGGTTCGAGCCCCGGTCAAGGAAGATCCCACATGCCGCAGAGCAACTAAGCCGGTGAGCCACAACCACTGAGCCTGCGCTCTAGAGCCCGCGAGCGACAACCACTGAGCGCACGTGCCACAACTGCTCGACACAACTAGATAAAGCCCGCGCAAAGCAACGAAGACCCAACACAGCCAAAAAAAAAAAAAAAAAAAAAGGTAATGCAAACTGCATTATCAAAAATATACCATCCAAAACACAAGAGGTTACAGCCTCCACTGAACTTCACACACATCTTTCCAAAATAACACCAATGCTACCAAGCTCTTTCAGGAAAGAGATGGGAACAATTTCCAACTATGTTTTATTAGGTCAACAGTACCCAGATACCAAAATGGACATTACCAATACAAAACAAAAACAAAAACAAAATTATAAAACAGTTTCCTTCATGAACATTGTTGTATGATAAAGACTGACTGGCTTTTGTCCCTTGCTAGTTCCTGAGTAAGAGGAGTGGCTTCGTTACGCTAACAAGGTGTCTCAGGATGGGCCCCTAGATAACTTCAGGATGGGGACTGGTCACCAGAATGACTAAATTATGTGATGGGAGGGTTGGGACTTTGATCCATGGGATATTAGCCCAAACTCCTGACCTCTAGGGAAGAGAGGGAGGTCTGGAGATCATGTTCCATCACATGGTTGATGCTTTAATCAGTTATGCCCACGCAATGAAACCCCAATAAAAATTCTGGACCCCAAAGCTTAGTAGTTTCTTGTTCCGTGAACACACTGATGCACCAGGAGGTGACACACCTTGATTCCACACATCAGGGCAGGGAAGGGCATGAAAGCTCTGCATTTGGGACCCTCCCAGACTTCATCCTATGTGTATCCTTTGTTAAAAAAAAACTATAGTCATAAGTATAGAACTTTCCTGAATTCTGTGAGTTGTTCTGGCAAATTATCGAACCCAAGGGGGTCATAGAAACCTCTAAGTTTACAGCCAGTCAGTAAGAAGTGCAGGTGGATTAGGGACCCCCTTGAGACTTGTGGCTGACAGCTGAGGTGAGGGCAGACTTGTGGCAGACATTGTCTTTAACCCATGGGGTCTGCACTAACTCCTAGTAATTAAGATCAGAACTGACTTGCAGTACACGCAGTTGGTGTGACCCCAGAATAAGCATAAATGCAAAAATCTTTAACTAAATATTAGCAAATGGAAACTACCACAACACATCATGACCAAGCAGAGTTTAGCCCAGGAATGCAACATTGGTTTAACATTTGAAAATCAAATCAATGTAATTTGCCATACGAAGAGAAGAAAGGAGAAAAACCATAGATGATCTCAAAAGATGCAGAGGCCCGACGCAAAAGAATAGACATCTTATGATTTCATTTATTTTAATTTCAAGAATAGGCAAAATTAATCTATGATAATAGACATCAGAACAAGGTTACCTATGGGAGGTAGGGGCTGACCTGAAGGGAACAAGAGGGAACTTCCTGGGGTGACAGCAATGTTCTATATCTTGATTGAAGTGGTGGTTACGTGAGTGTCTATGTTTATCATGACTCACTGAGTTGTGCACTTAAGTGCTATGCATTTAACTGTAGGTCAATTTAACCTGCATATTTCATTGTATGCCCCATAAATCCTCCTTTATGGGACTTCAAAGCAATCATCCTAGAGAGGGAGGAATGTATTTTTTTTAAATTAATTTTGAACAAATAAGTTACTTGACGATCAATTCCTTGGAGAAACTCAAAGAAAACTCAGATGAAGGCAGAGACAATCATAATATTCCTCGTGGAGTCAGGAGTAAGAAAAGTGATTCAGAAACAATACCTCAGGCTGGCATTCACTTGCCGGTCCACTCAGCATAAATATTCAGTGAGTATTACCATGAGTCAGGCACTGCCTTGGGAGAGATAAAGTCCTTGTTCTTACTGAGTATACATTCTCTAAGAAGACAGACAAGCAGCTAAACTAATAAACAGGGAAATTAGACTGTGACCAGTGCAATGAAGGAAGTCCACAAGAATACATGCCTGGGAGTCAATAAAGGAGTGGGGAGGAACTAAAAGAATGACCAGGAAAGACTTCTGTGCAAAAGTGATGTTTGAGATGTGTCATGGGATGAAGGGCAGATGGAACAACACCGCAAGCAGACAGAAAGAAAGTGCAAAGGTCCTGAGGCAGGGAGAAGGGTGATGTTTCCGAGAAAATGAAAGACAATCAGTGCAACTGGTGCTTAAGAAGCAGGGAAAGAGTGGGATGGGTTTGGGCTGGAGAGTTGAGCGGGGACCAGAGCACGCAGGTCCTATGAGCGGGGGCAGGAAGGACTCTGAGTGACAGTCAAAGATAATGGGAAGCCCCTGAAGGGTTCCAGCAGGCAGGGGACACGAACTGCCATTGAGGACGAGAGTGGGGACAAGGCCAGAAGCAAAGAGACCAGTTAGGAAGTTACTGCAGTGCTGTTGGCAAGAGCTGGCAGGGACGTGGACCAGGGCACTGCAGCAGAGACAGAGAAAAGACAGATTTGAGATGTACTGTAGGAGCAGAACTGACAACCTGCTGATGCATTCAGTGTGGAAAAGGAGAAGGAAGGAAGGATGGGCAAATGGTGATATCACTTACTAAGATGGGGAACTCTGGGGCAGAGCAAGTCTTGGGGGGAAATCAAGAGTCTCATTTTAAGACGCTTCCATATCCAGTAAGTGGAAATGCCAAGCAAGGAGCTTGAAGCTCAGGAGGGAGGTCTGAGCTGGAGATACGAAGTTCAAGGTTGTCATCACACAGATGGTCGTGAAGCCAGGGGCCCAGAGGAATTCTCAGATGTGGGTCCAGGGCTGAGCCCTAGGGCGCCCTCCCACATTCAGAACTCCTGTCAAGGGAAGAGGAGGAGTCGGGAGGCAGGAAGGAAGCCAGGAAGACAGCGTTTCCTGAAGGTCACCTCTGGCCTGCAGCATCCCTCAGAACGTTTGCTGAGTGTGTGAAAAAAGGAAGGATCGGGGGTGGTAACCTCGCCAGATGCTGCTGGAAGATGCAGTGAGAGGAGCCCATTGGATTCAGCAGCACAGAAACATCAGTGGCACTGACCCTGAGAGCACTGTCGGAGGAGCACGGCAAGGAAGCCAGGGCACGCCCATTCAGATGGAAATCAGATGACCGCTGACCATCAGGGCGGCCACGGCCTCACGGTGACTCAGTCCTCCCACAGCCACCCCCGTGACCCATGCGCTTTCCTTGCCGCCAGACCTCGCTGAGGTCGTCACATCAGTGGTTCCTGAAATGCAAGCCTGCCAGGCAGCAGGGCCACAGCTGCCACGGAAGACGTGAGCAGGGCTCCCGCTGCCCAGGCTCAAGGACTCTGGCCACTTCTGCCAACTTAACCACAGACACTCGTGGTGGGCGTATCCCCACGCACCAGTCCTGCCCCCGAGATTCCCACCTGCCCGCCTCCCCACCACCTGGCCCCTACCCTCAGCTGCCTCACCTGCGGTTCTATCCGCCTCGACTACCTGCTGCCGTGCACAGCAGCGCTCATCAAACTTCCGCTCCCTTCCACCATTCCAGGGCAAACGGTACGCAAGTCCCACAACTCAGACTCACCAGGAACAGTCAGAACGGAGGGGGATTTTTCTGGAAGTTCATTAACACGGCTGCTGTTTTGAACCCAGAAAATGTTGACGGGCTCAGGGGGGCCCACGGCCTGACAGGTGAGGTTGAAGGCCGTGTTTCTGGTGACATTCATGCTCTCAGGCTGCCTCGTAAAGTGAGGAAGTCCTGCAGAGGAAGAGGTGAGTGAAAGAAGGTTTTAGATCCACAGGCCAAGGCACAGCCCCCAGGGGAATGGAAACCACACCGGAGCTGGGCAGCAGGAGCTTTCTCTGTCCACCACCCAGGTCTGAAACGGCCAGTTTTTACCTCCCTGAAGTTGGGTAGGAAAGAACAAAGAGGCTAATTCCTGCCAGCCTAGCTCTAGCCGGTTTTCTAGGACACTTTCCCAAAGGAGTAATGGTGATTCAGAACTGTTTTTTTCAGAAGGGAGGCCTGGCAGTTCTGAAATTAGGTGTTGCTCAAACTCCTGGGAAAGGCTGGCAGGTTTTCAGGATTCCTTACCAATAAACACAAAGTGAAAACAAAGCCACATAAGAGTCTACGCATTTTTTTTTTTTTAATTTAAGTATACTTGATTTACAATGTTGTATTAGTTTCAGGGGTACGGCAGAGTAATTCAGTTATACATATATAAAAATATATTGTTTTTCAGATTCTTTTCTGTTATAGGTTATTACAAGATATTGAATATAGTTCAGTATCAACTATATTGTGCTATACAGGAGGTCCTTGTTGTTTATCTATTTTATATATAGTAGTGTGTATATGTTAATCCCAAACTCCTAGTTTATCCCTTCCCTTCTTTCCTCTCTGGTAACCACAAGTTTATTTTCTATGTCTGTGAGTCTGGTCCTGTTTCGTAAATAAGTTCCTTTGTATCGTTTTTTTAGATTCCACACATAAGTGATATCATATGATATTTGTCTTTCTCAGTCTGACTTACTTTACTTGTATGATAATCTCTAGGTCCATCCATGTGGCTACAAATGGCAATATTTCATTCTTTTTATGGCTGAGTAATATTCCATTGTATATACACCACATCTTCTTTATCCATTCACCTGTTGATGGACACTTAGGTTCCTTCCATGTCTTGGCAATTGTAAATAGTACTGCTGTGAATACTGGGGAGCATGTATCTTTTCAAATTAAAGTTTTTGTCTTTTCCGGATATATGCCCAGGAGTGAGATTGCTGGATCATATGGTAACTCTATTTTCAGTTTTTAAGGAACCTCCATATTGGCTGCACCAATTTACATTCCCACCAACAGTATACGAGGGTTCCCTTTTCTCCACACCCTCTCCAGTGTTTATTATTTGTAGACTTTTGGATGATGGCCATTCTGACCGGTGTGGTCTGCCTGTTTTTGAGGACAACCTATTTTGTGTGAGACTTTCAGGTGAGGGATAATAAATTTTAAAATCTGTACACTTGTACAGGTCTGAACACTTTTCCAAGCACATTCTCATGAAAACAGTATAGACAGAGTTACACAGTTACAACCCCAAGACTTCCCAGTATGATTCCAGAACCGGGGTTATAGGGAAGGGACGTTAAGAATAGCTCAGAGAAAACCAGTTGGTACTTATTTGGGGCATGTGACAAAAATTTAACAGATCAAGCTAACTGGCCTCAGACGTTTCAAATGTGTTCTTTTGGGACTGGGAGCTCACAGATCTGGTCCCAGCCGGACTGATGTGGGAGTGGTAAAATGGGATTCTTTTTTCATGTTTCAAAGTTTTGCAAAACTCCATTTGGACCTAACTCATTCCTGCCCTGGGCATTTTTTCTGCGATTTTACAAGTGAAATGTCCTCTGAATAGTTTTCCCAGATTAGCAGCAAATGTAGGAACCCTCCCCTCTGGTTGATGCGGACAGATCCCTGTGGCACTGGCTGTACAGCCTGGGATGGGCTCAGAGCAGAGCTCCAAAAGAGACTCCGCTGAGGGGCCCCTCCCTCAGGCCTCCTGCAGCATTACAGGGTATCAAGTTCAGGTCTGCAAAAGAAGGGGTAGCACAGCAGCCTGTTTGTGGGAGGTGCTTCTCCTTGAACTTCCTTGAAAAGCTAATCACCTGCTCTAAAGCCTGTGATGAGGAGGGTCAGGAGAAAGCAGAAAAGTTGTTCTGAAGGCTCTGCTGATGGGGCACCTCAGCGAGCAGGGATGCAGAGACCCTGGAGGGCAGCCCCTAGGACAGTGGGGAGTGGCCACTGGGGGTGATAATGAAGATGCTTCCTCCTCAAAGCCTCTCTTGACAGGCCCTGCCATTGCCGAACCAGACGTGCAAACCCTGAGATGCAGGGCCCGGGCCCACCTGGCCTGGCTCACCTGTGCATCAGCTCACGTTCCCCACGAGAGTTCAAGTTCCTTGAGGGCAGAGACTGCCTTCTCCTTGCCTGCTGCCCCAGCTCTCCCCCACCAAGCCCGTCTCATGTCATGGCGTCGAACTGCACTGAATCACACGCCCGACAAATCCTAGGGCTTAAAAAGGAATCCCAGGCCGAGCTGCAGGCCCCATCAAGAAAACGGCTCACTCTCCCTGATTTCACCGTCCGCATAAGCAAGAGAGTAAAAGATACTGACTAATAAACAAACTGGCACTTGACCAGGTGAGTGGCATCTGGTACCAGCACCGAGAACTGGATAATAGATTGCATTTTGTTTCTTTTTTTTTTTTTTAATTTTATTTATTTATTTATTTATTTATTTATTTATTTATTTATTTTATGGCTGTGTTGGGTCTTCGTTTCTGTGCGAGGACTTTCTCTAGTTGCGGCAAGTGGGGGCCACTCTTCATCGCGATGCACGGGCCTCTCACTATCGCGGCCTCTCTTCTTGCGGAGCACAAGCTCCAGACGCGCAGGCTCAGTAATTGTGGCTCACGGGCCTAGTCGCTCCGCGGCATGTGGGATCTTCCCAGACCAGGGCTCGAACCCGTGTCCCCTGCATTGGCGGGTAGATTCTCAACCACTGCGCCACCAGGGAAGCCCGCATTTTGTTTCTTAACATAAAAAGACTTCAGTTGTTTTAAATTGTAAAGAACCTTAGGACAAGGAGGTCCACAATCTCTTTTTATCTCAGCCACAGTGCGTAGGATAGAGCTAAATCTCTAAGAATTAAGCGAATTTCATAACTACCTAAAGTCTACAAAGAAGATGGCCTTGTAAAATTTCAGTGCTTATGGATTTGCAAGGTTTGCATACAGAGTTACAAATGGGATAAATTAGGAATTTGAGAGTAACATATATATGCTACTATATAAAAAATAGATAAACAACAAGGACCTACTGTATAGCATGGGGAACTATCCTCAATATTTTGTAATAGCCTATATGGGAAAAGAATCTGAAAAAGAAAAAAAATATATATATATACACACATACATATAATAAACTGAATCACTTTGCCGTACACCTGAAACTAACACAACATTGTAAATCAACTATACTTCAATAAAAACAATTAAAAAACAAACAAACAAATGGGCATGCCAAACTCTGGAGCATTATACACAAAGCAATTAGTGCAGGCTCTACAACAAACCGCCCTGTGGCAACTGGACCCCCTGTGGCCCTTGGACTCACCTTGCACCTCGACGTAGATGGGGTCAGACACGATCTCGTCGTTGTTTATTTTCATCTTACAGATATACGACCCATTGTCTGAACGCTGCACACTGGTTATGCTTCCGGGAGAAACACAAAGATATTTATAGTGACGACCTTTAGAGTTCCTACTATAGGAATGGAACATTCTTCAACTTCTTTGTCCTTCGTGGTGATGATTAACATGGCTAATGTGTGTCACGTGTGTGTCAACACGGCTAGGTCACGGTACCCAGATATTTGGTCAAACGTTACTCTAGATGTAAAGATATTTTTCTGTGAAGGTGTTTTTCAGGTGTGATGAACATTTAGAGCAGTCGACTCAAAGTAAAGCAGATGACCCTCCATCGCTTGGGTGGGCCTCATGTAGTCAGTTAAATGCCTTATGAGCATAAACTGAGGTCTTCCGAGGAACAGGAAATTCTGCCTCCAAACTGCCTTTGGGCCTCAAGGCTGCAACATCAACTCTTCCCTGGGCCTCCCGCTGACACCCCACAGATTTCAGAGTTGACAGCACCCACAATTACATTAGCCAATCCTTAAAATAAATCTCTCTCGCTCTCTCCTTGTATGTATGTATGTATGTATGTGTGTGTGTGTGTGTGTGTGTGTGTGTGTGTGTGTCCTCTACCGGTTCTGTTTCTCTGAAGAACCCGGCCTAACACCTATATTGTCACTTGTCTGGATTTCCATGGTAGGCTCTGTACCAGGGTTCTCTATATCAGAGTACCACTCCTCAAGGCATTTTGCAAATCTGTGGGGTTGTTTTGGATGGTCACAATAACTAGGGGGCGACATGGTTTTCAGGGGCCAGGGGCGACTTTTCCGCATCCCGAATGACCTTCTGAGACTAGAACCTAATCCCATTGTACACACACACAAAGTATTTTGCCCGGTGTTAATATCCATCTCGTTTCCCAGGACCGTGAAAATGGAGGGCCAGTATCCCTTTGTCCTGTTTGGAACTTGGCTGTGACTCGGTCATCGTCCGGAAGACGGATCACTGACAGCACCGCTCCGTCTGCAGCTGCCATGTGCCTGGGTGCACGTCACTGTGGACTTTATTATAATCTCTCCTGGTGTGGTCACACCCGGCATTTACATATTCACATTCATATTATTTAATTATCAGTTGCTTTCCTTTCGTTTCCCTCGTATTACAGGATGAACATAAGATATCTTCTATAAACAGGCAGCCTTGGCTCTAAGAGGTTCAGAGTCCTGCTTGCCAATTTCCCAATGTGTTTACAAACAGGGAGTTACACCACAGACGTGAAACCCGCTCTTAGCCGGGGTGGGAAGGGGTGAGACAGTGAGGAACACTTTGAAATGCTCTCAGATGCTCTCCTAGAGAGGATGCCTTTATTAGCCCCAAAGCACTGATTTCTTCTCTGCACGTCAGACACAACCAAGAAGCCTGTGAATGAAGGAAAAAGAAAAAAGAAGAAACACGTGGAGGGGTCCACCTGCCTTCCTAGCAGCTTGTTCCCCGATATAACTAGTTTATCCCAAAGCAAAATAAAATCTGTCCTCAACCTGTCAAGGGCTAAGGCTTAAGGCTTAAAAGAGACCAGGAAGCTGACAAGGTCACAAGGGGCCCCATCCCGGTCCAGGGGCAGCTGCCAGGGTTATTAACACAGTACAGTCACCATCAGGAGCTGACAGGCGGCAGTGAAGGGTCCCTGGCCTCTAGAAGCCACAGTTTTCAGAACAAGCACTGGACACTGTAAATACTGCTTCTCCCAACAACACCATTCTGCAGACCCCCATTAGCCTATGATAAACAGAGTAACGAAAGTACACATCAAGAGCGGCATCAGTCACAACTAGGAGGACCAGAGCTGCTCGGGTTAACATCACCTCCTTGATGGTCTCAGGATCCAGCAGTGTGACTGTCCCCTGTCCCCTGCACTTCCTGATGCGCCCATCTAAGCAGTGCCCCACTGACTGGGAATACTGTCTTCCCCTCTCCCCTCATGCCTACGTGGGAGCGATATAATTCTGGAATGCACCTGATGAATGACTGTTGGACTTGGGGAGGATGCAGGGGTCAAGGAAAGGCCGGTCTCTCCATGCTTTAGGGCAGGAGCTGAATGTCACAATGCCTAGAGGTCACCAGGAGAAGACGGAAAGAGACCTCACAGGACAAACATCTCCAAATAACGGGCTAGCTGACGCTTCCCCTAGAATCTGCCAGGATATCAAGGTGACAGGAAGGGGCTGAAGAAAGAGGGAGGGGAGCAGGCGTCTAGGATGATGCGCTGCCCATCGTGGGTAACACCTAGAGGCTGGACGGTACGACGTGGCTTTCAGCAGCTCCTGCAGGTTCTGCACGGCTGACCAGTCTAGTGTTAGCAGTTCCAAGGGAAACCAAGGTTACGGCTACTGAAGAGAGGATCCTTTCTACTCATTTCACAAGTTCACTTTACAAGAAGCAACATTTTCTTGAGGCAAGACTCGGGGAGGGGCTGGATGCGGCAGACGATGCGATCTGACAGGCTGAGGACACCTACGCCCTCGGAAGATTGGGCTCTGGCTCACGGCCTGGGACCCCGGTGCTGTAGCAGGCTTGCTGCATGGCTCAGCGAGCCAGGGACCAGAGAGGAAGTGAAGGCCAGAGACGGAGGCAGGGTACATCCCCAGGGGGACCGCACCCAGCCCAGGGATGCACAGCACGCCGGGAACCCAAGAAACCAGCAGGCACAAATAACCGTGGAGCAGTATACCTTCCGCAGCAGAAATCAGACCACACAAAAAAGTCCAGGAGTGCCTTCCACTAACCAGCAAGGAAAATTCAGACTAGGAGTAAAGCAGGAGAATGCAAAGGGAACGTGATCAAAGCTTGGTCTTTTCTCATTCGCGTCAGGCAGGGTTTAGCATCACTGGGTGAAAAGGACAACGTGTCTGCGTTAATTAGCAAGTCCAGATCCATCTTACCTATAGCACAGGAAATGTTTTTCACAAATAATTCTCTTGTTGCTTTCTAGACATCACGTAAAGGCTCCCAGGGTGAAGGCAGTGTGGGGGGTGGGACTGGAGATGGGCGACTGGTCACCAATCTCCTCCCTCTCCCCAGCAGAAACAGCAGGAAAGGCTCTGAGCTCAGAATAGCAACCTAGGCATTCGGACGATGACTGAGTAAGGAGTTCCAGAAAGAACACAGAAAGGGGAGGAGGGAGGCATAATTCAAGAAAATGTCCGGAACTGGAGATACAGGTCTTTCCTAACCTGACACCTAGGTGGGCAGCACAGCAAGAGAGAAAAGACCCACCAAGGGGCTTCACCAGGCAATGTCACACCTCTAAGATAAAGTGGAGACCCCCCAAAAGCTTCCAGAGAAAAGAAAAGCAGGTAATTTACGACTGACTCAGAAAAGTATCATGCTTCTCAAGAACAACTCTGAGAGCGAAAAGGAAACAGAGCAATGATTTCAAGATGACAGCAGGAAATTATTTTCCTTTTAAATTCTGTATCTGGCCAAACTACCTCAAGGTGGTGGTAGGAAAAACATGGCATTTTCAGACACGTGAGGGGCCAGCAAGTGAGTAGAGGCTGGGCTGCATGCCAAGGTGACGGAGTAAAGCCAGGAAGAGGGGGAGCTGGGCTCCAGGGAACAGAAGCTGGAAATCAGCAGGAACGAGGCTCCCAAAAATGACAGCAAAGTTGACTCAGCCAGACCCCAGACCTGGAGGGCAACGTGTCTGGGCTGGAGGAAAAGGGACAGCTCCAGGACTGGCACTTCCAAGGAAGAACACCAGTCCTGAGAATTTGGTCATTTTGAGAGGAGATGCATATTTTCCTTTAAAACGTGGGGGGAGAATGAGCGATTGAAACTTAGACAATTCAGCGAACCAACAGGCAAGGAAACTGTTAAATCAGGAAAATCAAAAAGCTCTACGAGAAGTACGATGTAATTACAGCTGACCACATGATTCGCCTGAAAATAGCATTTCCATAGCCACAAAAATTGTGAACTCTGGGCACTGATTTAACCACAGCTGTGAGTAGTACCCTATTAGATTAACATACCATGCTGGGGCCTGGCACGGGCATGCACATACACCACACACACACACACACACACACACACGCACGACTCATGGACTGAATATCTCTGGAAAGTTACCCAATAAATGGGTCACCTCAGCTCCCGACTGGGAAAGAGCAAGGGGGCTGGAATGCAAGAGCTAACTTTCGGACAGTTAGACTACTTTACCATGTGTAGGCACTTTAAAAAAAAGTATAAGAATTCCATCAGCTTTTGGTCAAACATCTGAACAGGGGAAGACCAAAGAAACCACAGATTCTGCCACAGCGTCTAGACAGGAACCACCTGGAGAGAGCCATGGCGGTGGGACAACAGCTGCAAAAGCCCATCACACCAGCATCCCCTCAGCTGACGTAGCCCCAGGGCATCCTACAAGGACACACAGCATCTCTCTGGCCCTCAGACCTATTACAACTAGGCTGGCCTGCTCAGAAATGGCTCGCAAGGAGTACCTAAGCTCTCAAGCCTTCTTAAAAGACGTATAAAAAAGGACCAATATTGGATGAATGCCTAGAGTAGTCAAATTCACAGAGAAAGAATGTGGAATAGAGGTTACCGAGGGCTGGAGGGGAAGGGGAGCAGGGAGTTCGTGTTTCATGGGTATGGCGTTTCAGTTTGAGATGATGAAAGAGCTCTGGAGATGGATGGTGGTGACAGTGGCATAACGACGTGAATGTACTCAAGGCCACTGACTTGGATATTCAAAAAGGGTTAAAATGGTATGTTTTATGTTATGTGTATGTTACCACAATAAAAAAAACCCATGAAAAATGGAAAAAAAACTTTTAAAAGAAATACAAAGACGACCCACTGATAAGCATCCTGTTTTACCCTGCCATCGTTCAAATGCCACTGACAGGATTCCATGGATCACCGGAGTTCAGGGATCTTGGACAAAACCTGAGCTGAAAGGAAGTCTGAATATAAAGCAAGTCCAAAAGTCTCAGGGATCAATGGCTAAAAATAACTTTTCCAGCTGATGGTTTGGCTAAACAAATTAGGTTCTTACTTTCTAGATGTTTGGCTGATTTCTCATGCACGACTCCATTTTGGGGTCACAGGATAAAGAACAGCCAGCAATGGCATCAGGCAGACACACATCCGCACCCCGCCCCGCCTGTGGCAAGGGTCTCGGCACGCAGCGCCTGCGGGGGCCCCGCCAACACAAGCGTCTCAGGCGCCAGGAGCCCGCAGGGACCCAAACTACCTACTTAACATGTTTACCAAGAAAATGTAGGAAGAAAGTAAAATCCTTCTAGCTTTAGCTACTGGGAAAGATGCCAGAATTTAAAGAGTACTGGGAATACCTAGACTACAAAGAAAACAACCATCAAATACTTTCCCTTCTCCATAAATCACCCAATAACTAAATCTGCAGGGCCTGTCAGTTTACAGGAACATCAGCTTTTGTTTTTGCTTGTGGGTGAGTCTCCCCAAGTCTTCTGATCTCAAGGCTGGTGCCTTCCTGATGAGGGAGTGTTTTACCTGATGAGGGAGTGTTTCCACCTAAGCGAGAGAGCTTTTTACACCCCATACCAGATTTTAGAGCTACGTCCCACAAATTACACCCTCCTTTAGAGACTTCAGGGGAAGCTCTTGGCTAAGCAGGGTCCCGGGGCTGGACGAGCTGATAACAGGTGTAGATGGGGCGGGATACTGGATGGAGTGTCAACGGGGATGCTCAGCCTGGTGACCTAAGTCCCACAGTCTAGCAACTGCTTTCAAGTGATGTACCATCCAGGACTATGCAAGGGGTGGGGGGGTAAGTAGGGATGGTGGTGTGGATTTTCAGTATTCATCACCAAGCTATCAGTTAAGAATACTCCGACCTACTAGCAGACACTGAATGCTTCCTACACCCATTAATGAAAGATGACTCGACTCTATCAATAATAATAGACATCTAAGTGAAACGTGAACTATTAGCATAGGATAGACCCAGCTTAAGAGGGCATCTGGATTTGAAGTCCCACATCAGTTACTTCTTCCCTTGTGTATGCCACCAACCTTGGCATTTTGAAAATAATTTTTAACGTTTTCCCTTTATAATTCCATTTGCACTCTCTATAAATGAATCTGTTTTACAATAGCAAGTTACAGTGGCATACCATAGCCATTAAAATATTTTGAAGACTTCTAGTAATATAGATAAATGTTCATCATACAATGATAAGTGCATGAAATAAGACATACATCTATGTAATACAATACTAATTTGATTTCAAGCATCTTAGAGTTCCATATGCTTGGAAAAGTTTTCTCGGGGTTGTGGGCCATAGTTTCCTTCTCTGTACTTGTTTGGTATCTTCCAAATATTTAACAAAATACATATATAACTATGAAAACAAAATACATATATAACTATTAAAATAACTTAAAAATGCACATATATAGGAGCTAAGACCAAGTAGTTTCAGAAATCTTCTGGGGATACTCTCACGCATGATGCCAAAACAAATCTCCTTTAAGCTTTCCAGGGTACATGGGATTCATACTGAAATGCCTGTGAGTTCCTCCTATCATTCCCACCCTCCCACACCTAGTTTCAATAAACTGAGGGTTGACTACAAGATGTGGTCACCCCTGAGCAGCAGAAGTGTCCTTCCCTTGGTCCTGATGCAGGGCCCTCCGCCCCTAAAGGCCAAATCTAAAATCTGATGGCAACACTACCTTAAACACATCAACGCCACCTTAGTGCTTCTGCACTTGACATTTGAGCCTCCCTTCCCCTCCATTCTGTTCACAGCACAAGCAGGAGGACAGGACCAGGTCTGTCCTTCGTGTCTCAATGCCCAGACGTTCAGGGCAAGGCTGGCTGTTTTTATAACTAGTGGGCAGTTGCCTGTGTTGTGATTTGAAAAAAAAAATCTCTATTCCTTGTGCCTAAAATGATGTCACCAGTGAATGTTAAAGCTTTCCTTAGTGTAAATTACTTATCCCATTCTCTTCTTCCTTTGGAAAGGAGAGCACTATGATGGCCACTGTGAGAAAGAGTGGAAGGAATAACAGAGATGAAAGTTCCAGTGCTTTAAATCCTGCATGCCTCTTAAACTACACCTTCAACCAGGACAGGGTTTTGTTTTAGGATCAAAGACCAGAAGCTTGACTAACCCTACTTTTTAGAATGAGGAGTTTGGGAGTTTAAGTGTGGGGTGGGCAGGAGCCAAGGGTCTGCATGATATGAAAGAGAAAACATGAACCAATATCAGGCTAAGAGAGTTAAATGCAGCATCCACAATCCTGCCAGGCTTCAGCAACTCCCAGCTGCTTCGTATCTAAAGCACAAGTGCAGGTGCAAACTGTGGACTCCCCATTCCGGAGACCTAATCATCTCAAAATTCATGTCCATTCTGTCCTTTTTTAATTATAATAACACCTTATAGAAAAATGGTTCCGTGATCTAACTGAAAATACTTTGTGTTTTTCTTTATAGTTCCTCTGACCCCTGCCTATATACAGACATCTATCTTTTGCACATTCCCTTAAATAAACGTGGTCCATGCCGGTCCTGTTAGTGGCAACTCCAGCAAAACTGCAGGCTAACGAATTCCTGATAAAATGGCATCCACTGAAAACCTAGAACTAGTGTTTAACTCTTCACTGTTTCTGGGAACCAGAGTGGATTTCCTTAGGGCCCATGAAGATTTGAGGAGAGGATACTTCAGGTGTGCATATCAGGCTCCCTGGTTAAGGATGACCAGCTTACTATCTAGTGATCCTGGGCAAGACACCTTACTCTTAAGGACCTCAGGGTCCTCATATAAAAGACATCAAATTAGGGTCTCCAACATCCTTCTCTCTTGGGAAGAAATTACACAAATATTGATAATCTTGATCAAGTCACTATAATTTACTTCACTGAATCACCCACAGCTACAGTGCTGCTTAATAAAGTTGAAGAATATTCTAACGGTGGACTTAGTGCTGTTCCAGATATTACTCAGTTCAGCTGAGTGTCCATCCTTTGCAAGAATTCTGATCACTAAATTTGCTTAGTTGGGAGGTCGCATAAGATTTTTTTCTCTTCCAAATGAGTTTATGAGAGTTCAGCCGAATACATGCAAAAGTATACATTTTTCTCTAAAGTTCTCAAAATATCACCCAGTCACCTTCCGAACTCTAAAAACATCAGTTCAGAATAAGACACTGTCTAAGTTTAAAAACTCTCCAAATCTTTTGAATATCTAATGGCCCCTTAGAGCACACCTAGAGCTGCCACTCAGGCGGTCCAAACCCATCTCCTTGGCAAGAAGACCAGGCAAGATGCAGCGGCTCACCCATGGTCTCATGGGGGCCGGTGGCAGGACCCCCACTTGGGACTCGCAGCCCAGACAGCAGGGCTGCGCTTTCCTCCTAAATGACCCCGGGTGAGACCAATGTGTCAGCTTTTTGTTTCCATAAGCCTTTAAACCTTATTCATTATGAAATGGTGATTTTAGTTCTCCCATCAGAAGCTGTGTCTATATAATGGAAAAACATCTGTGTTTTGTAGTTGATGGAGAAAAAAATATAGTCCTGAGCAAGACACCCGAGTCTTGACACTGGCGGAGAATGGCAGCCCGAGAGACCCAGCCAGAGTTTAAATCGACCAACGGGAAATGCGGAAATTGTTTTCTTTTCCTTGATGATGACCAAGATAACCTGGAAAACGCTAAAAAGGGGGGTCATCTTATGAATGTGTTGACACACTAAACTCCAACTGGAGTCATCAGGTCTATGGTAACTCCGAGGTGGTTTTCTGAAAAGGAAACACACAATGATTCACCAGAAGACATGACACAGTCTGGAAGAGGCCCAAACATCAGGTTGGAGAAAGTGAAAACACAGCAGATCAAAGAGGGCTCCACTCGGCGTGGAGGAATCCCAGAGAAAAGCCTCTTGAGTCAATGCTGCCGGGCTCCGAATTCATTCTGAACCTTTAGCGGCCACAGTCCACCTAATTCTAAAACTGTACATGCCAGGAAGTCCTGATGTAAACACAAACAAACAAAACCCCTCCTGGCTAAGAGGAAAGAGTAGAGAATGAAAAGGGACGGTGAGAAGAGAAGCAGCTGTCTCACTGTCTCCAGTATCTGCGGTATGAGGGCTCAACCCTTGGGATGATAGATTATTCCAGATTTATGTCCTGGCCTGGCTTATCCTTGTCACTCCCTCCAACTCATTGGGCCTGCCCCTGCCAACACAAAGTGGAATGCTGAGATGGTGAGCCACGTGGCCGAAGATCTGTCTCAATTCCCCAGACTTCACACTTTCCGCCTCCTTCCTACCCCAACAGGAGGGCAGCATCAGTACCAGCATCTGCAGCCGCAGGGGGTGCTGGGAGAGGGAGAAGGGAGAGGAGATAGGGCGAACAAAAGGGGTGGAGGGCCACCTTGTTTCACAAGTTCCACGCCCACCTGGTGAGTTAGATGTCTCCTGTTCTCACTGTTCTCACTCGCTGGGAGAGCTCTTGAGTCCAGCAGGCCTTGACAGGACTTACAGGCCAGCTGGGAGGAGCATCTGATCACCAAGAGTTCCAGTAGGGCCAAAAGCCAGTAGAAAAGAAATCGGCAATACAATCAGCTATTAATCTACACTCTAAATGGACCAGTGGGGTTGCTAACACAGAAATCAGAAGGCTGTTAGTTCTTTACAAGCCTTTTGCTTTTGAATGAGCAAAAGCGTAACAACATTTTAAAAGAAAGGAAGAAAGAACACTTACCTGAAGGAAGCGATGATTGCTGTAACTTCATCATCTGGATAAAACTGAGTGATTGCATGATGGGCCCCCAGCAATTCCTTCCCATCTTTCCACCAAGAAATAGCTGCACTGTCCTGGTATATATTAGGTATGTTGATTGAGCAATTAAACTTGACATCTTTGTGTTCAGAAAGTACTATGTGGCCAACCGTGTGATTAAATGCAAGAGGCGGTAGGGATGTGGACCTGGCGGACGTCACTCCGGGAAGGGCTGCATTTCCGGTGTGTGGTCTTCCAGGCTGGATGGGTGGAAACACGGAGGTGGGCTGGAACCCACTGGTGTGAGGAAAGGAAAATGGTGTGTGGTCAGTCTGCAGGCTTCCCGGGAAAGAGCCGGGGAACAGCGGGTTGGGCTTGGTTTCTTTGCTCACCTCAGCGACAGCTGCAAAACAGAAGATTGGATTTTTAGCCTTTTAAATAATGGAGTTTTCCAAGTAGGTCCCCAACTTAACAGGCCATGATGAGAGAGTAACGGGCATCCTGAATGTCCTCAGGAAGCATGAGTGGAATTTATTTAACACACACGAATATTGTGAATATTCTCTTTCACAAGGTCATTCATTTGCTTACTTCCTTCTTTCTAAAGAATACGTAAGAAATATAATGCCCCCATCAAAATTTTTTCTTTTTTTAAATTGAGACATAATTGATATATCTATAACATATTTGTTTCAGGTGTACAATGCAGTGATTCCGTATTTGTATATTTTGCCAAATGATCGTTGCAATAAGTCTAGTTAATATCCATCACCACACATAGTGAGACACTTTTTTTCTTGTGATGAGAACTTTTAAGATCTACCCTCTTAGCAACTTTCAAATATATGATACAGTACTATTAACTACAGTCAGCATTAACTCCATTACATCCCCAGGACTTACCTATTTTATAACTGGAAGTTTGTATCTTTTGAGCACTTCACCCATATTTTTTTTTTTTTTTGGGCCACCGCGCCGCGTTGCACGTGGGATCTTAGCTCCCCAACCAGGGATCGAACTCGCGCCCCTTGCATTGGAAGCACGGAGTCTTAACCACTGGACCGCCAGGGAAGACCTTAACCCATTTTTTGAAATTCGTGACTCATTCCAAATCCCTCATACCCGTCTCACCAGCACAGCAGGCAGGTGATGGCGCCTGAGATCACCTTCCTACTGTCTGCTCAGTCGCAAGACTATGCTTGGCCAACAGTCTTTTTTTTTTTTTTTTTTTTAAAGGATTTTCTTATTTATTTATTTATTTATTTATTTATTTTTGGCTGTGTTGGGTCTTCGGTTCGTGCGAGGGCTTTCTCCAGTTGCGGCAAGCGGGGGCCACTCTTCATCGCGGTGCGGGGACCGCTCTTCATCGCGGTGCGCGGGCCTTTCTCTATCGCGGCCCCTCCCGTCGCGGGGCACAGGCTCCAGACGCGCAGGCTCAGCAATTGTGGCTCACGGGCCCAGCTGCTCCGTGGCATGTGGGATCTTCCCAGACCAGGGCTCGAACCCGTGTCCCCTGCATTAGCAGGCAGATTCTCAACCACTGCGCCACCAGGGAAGCCCTTGGCCAACAGTCTTGCAAAGGCTGCTACTGGTCACAAAGGGGAGAGTTTACAATCCTTGTGCCTCAGCATGACCCACCCTAGGCATGGGGGAAAAGAAATCAACATGTGCTAATGTCACCTACCTTAAAGCTATAGAATGACTTGGAGCTTCCAGCAAAATGCTTGCCTGCAGGAATAGACCTGGAAATATTTTGATTTCATCTGACCCACAAGAATTTCTAAAAATATAGGCTCACAACAGTTGTACTTTTAGTTTTAATGGCATTTTTGGAACGTACATTCTATACTAGTTGTAATTTATTCAAATACTTTGACCACGGGTGGTGAGACAGGCAGGGAGGAGAGACACAGGCTGGCATCTTGTGGGTGAGTGACCGGGGGTACACAGAGGCGCCCCATGCCTGCTCAAGGCGCCTCCTGCCTCCTGCCACGCTCAGGACGTCACACCCTCCTGCGCTCCTGAGTGCGCGTGTGCAGGGGGTGCAGACTTAGCAAACAAGAACAGAAGACACCCAGTTAAACTTGAATTTCAGATAAACAACAAGAAATTTTTAGTATAGGGACTTCCCTGGCGGTCCCGTGGTTAAGACTTTGCCTTCCAATGCAGGGGCTGCAGGTTCGATCCCCGGTCAGGGAGCTAAGATCCCACATGCCTCGAGGCCAAAAAACCAAAACATAAAAGAGAAGCAATATTGTAACAAATTCAATAAAGACTTGAAAAATGGTCCACATCAAAAAAAAAAAATCTTAAAAAAATTTTTTGAGTATAAGGATTCAGTTAAGTACTTATTGGGTGAATGGAGGTACAAGCAGATTTGGGGGCAAAAGTGGGGATCTGAGAATTTGTACCTCTGGCTTCCTCCCTGTAGGTCACTCTGGACCACACTTATCCCTCAGTGGAGGGCCGGGGCTCCTGCCAGGGAGTCCTCTCCATCCAGCTCTCTCTCCCCCACCAGGTCAACTCTCACAGTTGCTGCATTTGGGAACTGCGTCCGGGGTGAATGCCAGGTTGGAGGACAAGAGGTTTCACTATAAGAAACCAGGGAGAGCTCATTGCTTGTCCTTGAGGCTGAGGTCTCGGGGGCTCTGGGAGTGCAGGGGTTCTCTGCAGGCTCTGGGGGAGGGCTTTGTGGGTCGGCTGCTGGCTGGCCTTGAGCTCAGTCGTCCAGACAGATTAGTGTGCTGTGATGGGAGTGGTGATTTATTCCAAGGAGTGGAGGTCAGGGTGATTCTGCAGAGAGGGGCCCCCGCCTCTCCTGTTGTCCCCATGCCAGGCAAACTTTATGTACAGGAATGGCAGGAAGAGGTGAAGCCCATCTTCTCTGATTTGGGGGTCCCTTCTGCAGTAATGGATGCACCCCATCTTGTCTGGTTTGGGGATCCCTCTGCAGTAATGGCTTCTCTGGCTATTTATCTTATGCCTGCAGACCCCCCTCAGAACACTCTTTTTCTACAGGCTTCAAAGCACTTACAATTCACCTCTGCCTCTTGGAGGCAAACTTACCTGCAGTCTTTCCTATTTCTTCAGGTGGGGAGTCAGGGGTTTTGTCCAAATAACTTTTTTGTTGTTGTGTGTTAAATATAAGGCAAAAAAGTAGAGTGGGAGAAGCAAATGACGTTTCCTTTGGTTTGTTTAATTTCCTTAAAAACACTGAACATTCCTGGGACTTCCCTGGTGGTCCAGTGGTTAAGACTCTGCCTTCCAATGCAGGGGCGCAGGTTCAACCCTGGTTGGGGAACTAAGATCCCACATGCGGCGGGGCAACTAAGCCTGTGCACTCTGGAGCCCGTGAGCCACAACTAGAGAGCCCACGTGCTGCAACTACTGAGCCCACACACTCTGGAGCCCACCTGCCACAACTAGAGAGAAGCCCCGCATGCCGCAAGGAAGAGCCCACACACCACAATGAAAGTTCCCACACGCCACAACTAAGACCCGATGCAGCCAAATAAATAAATATTAAAAAAAAAAGAGCATTTCTAATTATAAAGGTAACACAAGTCTGTTGTAAAAAATTCAACTATTTATGGGAGCACAGAAAGTATAAAATGGAAACCTGTTTTGTAATCCCAACCGCACAAGATAACCTCTGGTTATAGTCTGGGGTATAAGCTTTAGTTTACTATGAGCTGAGCTACTCATTGAACGAACTAATGGCAAAGCCACCCGGTCAGATGACATCACTGAAACTGGGAGCAGCCAAAACCCTGTAATCACTGTGGATGGTTTAAAAGATAACTGATCTCCACAATTTCATTTGCCAGAAGCTGGTAGTACGATTTAATTGCCAACAGATATTTACATAATAGCACCTCCAGGTCTAAGATTTGCTGTGACTGCCTAATGGGATACAGAAAGGCACCTGCCCCAGGAGAGGGGCAGCAGAGGGTCCCAGGAGTTAAAGGGGGGAGGGGACACAGCTAACTGTGTGCTGGTGGGAGGCTTTCCCTGATCTCCCCACCGCCACCCTGTCTAGTTAAACCTCCCAGGTCAGGTGATGGGACCCTCCCCTTTTGTAACATCTGTAATTACTCATTCAATTCTTTCTCCCCTGCCAGGCTGACTGGCAGCCCCCCACACTGTAGTCAGTTCCTCGGAGGTGCTCAAAATAGGTTTGTTGAATGAATAAGTAAGGGCATGAATTAAAGGAGGGGTAGGGGAAGAGGGACAGGGTTTCAAGGGGCAGAGGTGGTGGAAAACTGGAGCGAAAGGAAGAGGCCCTAATAGTTTGGGAACACCAGTTTAGCTGCAGGGTGGTGCTTCTGTGCTAGGAGAAAAATGAGAGATCCAGTGAAATTAGGCTGAACGTGGAGAGCCCTGAATCCCCGCTGAGGGAATAGGGATTCCTGGAAGGTTTCTGAGCAGGGGAGGGAGAAGATCAGAGCCGTGCTTGACCGGGCCGTGGACATCTGCCTGAGAGGGAGGAAGAGGAGCAGGAAGGAGGAGGCCAGGAAGTGGGAAACACGGCAGGAAGGTATCGGAGCCCTAACTACGGGAGGGGTCAGGAAGTAGCAGGAACGATGCAGGAAAGAGGAGAGGGGCTGATCCCAACAGCGTCCTCGAGTACCGCCATCATGCCAAAAAGAAAGGTCAGTTTCAGTTGCAAACCACTACATACGGAATGGATAACCAGTAAGGTCCTACTGTGTAGCACAGGGAACTGTATTCAGTATCTTGTGATGAGCCATAATGGAAAAGAAGCTGAAAAGGAATGTATATATAGGTGTAACCGAATCACTTTGGTGTACAGCATTAGTTAACACAACATTGTAAATCAGCTATACTTCAATAATTTTAAAAAATATATATTTAAAAAAAAAGATACGTCAGTTTGACACCAAATGTTTAGGAAGGGCGTAACACAGGGTAGTTCTCAGAAGGGGACACCTGGCAGTTTTATCCTGGCCATTGCTTGGATACTGTGGCCCTCATAGGGAAAATGGGGATGGTAATAATGGTGTCCCACAGGGTTGCAGTTAGGAATAAAGGAGTCATTACTATGTTTGGCTCATAGTAAGCGCTCAGTAAACGTCAGCTATTATTACTTCCATTACTTTCTCTTTGTATCAGTAAAACCTGCCATGGCCCAGTACTTGAGAACTGCTGATCTACAGGGGTTGACGCTGAGGGCTGAACAACAACGCACACTTGGTGAGGTTCTCACTGCACAGCTTTGGCAAGGAGTGGGGCTGGGATGGGGTGCTGCCATCCGCATAGTCTTCAGTGTAAACGGTGCTTTACAGTATGTGCTGTGCAGTGCATAACCTCGCCAGCCGTATATGGGGGCATTGACTGAATACGGATAATGTGGAAAAAGGCAAGATGAAAACCATTCCAAGGTTTTGGACCCCAAAGTCAGGGCAATGATCAGTTAGAAATTACATTTTAAGCTGCTGATTTTTCAATGTTCTGACTACTTCAGTTGTATAATGTCCCTCCCCCCGTTTTTCCTCACAGAAGGGGAAGACTTTAAAATTATTTTGTTGGCGGGGGGAGGTAGTGACGGTAGGAGGATGCGATCAGACCAAAACTTTTTTAAACTTTTACTTTTTATTCACGTGTTCTTGTCAATTCATTTTCAAGATGACAAAAGCAAACGTGGTGGGCCTGTTTGATGATCCCCATTGTGGAGACAATGTTTTTATTTATTTATTTTTAATTTTTAAAATTTATTTATTTATTTTTGACTGTGTTGGGTCTTCGTTTCTGTGCGAGGGCTTTCTCTAGTTGCAGCGAGCGGGGGCCACTCTTCATCGCGGGGTGCGGGCCTCTCAGTGCCGCGGCCTCTCTTGTTGCGGAGCACAGGCTCCAGACGCGCAGGCTCAGTAGTTGTGGCTCACGGGCCCAGCTGCTCCACGGCATGTGGGATCTTCCCAGACCAGGGCTCGAACCCGTGTCCCCTGCATTGGCAGGCAGATTCTCAACCACCGCGCCACCAGGGAAGCCCAAGAGACAATGTTTTTAGCCAGAGTCAGAGGTGTATTAAAAGCCCACAGCCAGAGTCTTAATGAGAATTTGGTCCTCTCTCCATGGCACACGTGGAAAAGCAGGCTGCCACTGGAATTCACGAGAAATCTTCCCCTTCCCTTCCCCACTCCCATCTTCTTTCACGGTTACTTTCTCACGTGGACGGGACAGCAGCTAAAGTGGGAAGTTGGGCCTCACAAGCAAATGCAGCTGAACAACTTGGATAAATGGCCTCCCACTCAGGTCCAAGGGTAGCTGTCCATGTGTTCCAGCAGTTCATTTGCCCACCCCAGGGGGCCACGTCCATCCAGTCCTGGAGGTGGTCGTGGAGCGCCCCTGCTGTGTGCCCCTGTGTTTCCAATGACCACCCAGGCCTTGACCAGATTCCAAGGCCAGCTTCATAAAGACACCCACCTTAAATCCATGAATATTTGCTGAGTGCTTGCTGAGCGTGCATGATGGCAGGCGGGTTGGTGGGCAGTGATGCTTGGGGGTTGGCCAGCAACTCTGTGGTTAGAGAGCCAAGGCCCACCCGGTCCCTGGATGCCTGACCCATGACCTCAGGAAAGCTCCGTCACGCTCTGACCCCCTGCAAGGATAGGAGTACCCGGCGGGGTGGGAGAAGACGAGATCAGATGATCAGCGCCTCCACAGACACCAGCTGCTGCTGTGACTGGCCTGCATCTGAACCCGGCCTGTTGACCACACGAAGGAGGAATTGCTGGGCCTTGTGGGAATGGGTGCTGGGACTAATGGGTAAGGTCTGCCTTAGATAATGCATAGAGAATGGCAACGCTGGAGCAACGTAATTGCCACCCATGAATGAGAGCAAAAAGCATACTTCAGGTCTGTGAAGTAACCCCCTTCAGCCTGCACCCCACTTTTTGACTTGAGCATTTGACTTTTTCTTGGTAGAAGTGCTTTGCAAAAGAAGCTTCCCCAGCAGACTGTGACTGACTGACTCTTCCCCATCATTTTCTAACTCTCCACCGTGCTGAGAATCCTTTGCGTTTGCATAACGACCCCCCCAGTCCTTTCTGTTAAGTGGGCATTGATGCAATCAGAAAAGAGAGCTCTAAGGAATCTCTCCAGGGCTGGTCTTCACCACTCTTTCCCAGTGTGAGCTCCTTTAGATTTTTACTGAAGCTGCAGGATCACAGCCCAAGGTGGATAAAGGAAGCAGCGGCTGCTGAAATCGCAGGTCCCGGGGTAGTAGGTGGAGTGGCAACCTTACGCCGCCTCCCTGACCCTGGAGTCCCTCCAAGCTGCAAGAGGAGGGTTGGGCAGGGCGGCAGCTGCGCGGGAGGGAGAGTGCAGGCTGGTGTTATGTACCATCAGCCTGCTTCACTACCCCGAAGACCTGGGAAGGGACCGGAAGCACCTTGGCCGGATGTGTCAAATAACGGCAGGGCTGAAGTGCCAGCCAGGGGGACCCACACCCGGGCTCTTCCTACTCCTTCTCAGACAACAGAACAGGTGGGGACATGAGCCGAGCTCTCTGAAGTTCAGCCTCAAAATCTGGAGACCCAGAGGAGGCTGCAAGAGAGAGGACTTATCCTTGAACTCCTAGGGGTTCTTTGCTCCCCACCGCGGGGCAGGAGGATGCACTTTTGCCCAGGCGCTAAGGGTTCCTCAGCCGCGCTGCCCACAGTGGGATCTGCTATCAAGCAGGCCCCAGCGGTTGGGAGGAGAAAGGCCCCATTCTGGGGTGGGTTTGCAGTCTACAGAAAAGGCTTTTTGGCATCTGGAATCCTGTTTGTGCCCACTCCCCGTCCCTCCCCCTTGTCACACCCTGTGTCGGCCCCCCCAGGAGAAAGGGCTGTTATGTGGACCAGAGCCCCCCCCATTCCATGTGTGCCCCCCAGGCCGATGTTTGAATCGTGTCCGTGGGCGCTTCGCTGTCAGTTGGTTAAAAACTCCTCCTCTCACCCCTGAAGATGGCTGAGGCCAAACTCAGAACAAGCAGAAACTGTCTACTTAGAATCATTTCACTTTATGCAAACGCAAAGGATTCTCAGTTGATAAAGCGTAGCAATGCTGAATGAGAGGACATTTTAAAAAAACCTTCCACCTGAAATCACCTGACCTGATTGTCCCCAAATTGTAAATGGTAAAAATTAACTTGAGTGCACAGCACTTGGAGAGAATTAAAAAGAAGAAGGGCCATTCATGGGATAAATGCACCTAGTGCAGGAAAAGTGCAGGCAGAAACTGAGAGCTGACCTGAGGGAAGGGGCCCCAGCAGGGGCTTTACCGGAAAGAAGGGGGAGTAATTGGTGGGTTGCTTGTGCCTGGAGGGGTCACAGCCTCAGCAGAGAAAAGCAGAGGTGACAGTGAACCACTGAGATGCCTGCACAGGGTAAAAAGTGGGGTTGGTATAAAACATGGTGTTGGTGAGTCAGATTTTCTACACAGGTTCCGGAGGGGGGCGCGGGGCAGGCACGGGGTTGCCAGATAAAAAACGGGATGCCCCAGATACACTTGGATTTCAGATAAACAATGCCTGCGTGGGTTATACTTAGTTAAGTAAATGCAACTTAGTATCCTTTAGCACAAACCAGCTGGAGCCAGAGCCCAGGGAGTTCATTGCCGCCCTCCCCCTAGGCTGGCCTCCTGGGGCGTAGAGCAGGATGAGGGAGGGGTGTAGAGGGGCAAACAGGGACCCCAACACACCAAGCAAGCTACCCAACCTCTCTGTGCCCTCACCTGGAGGATGTGTGGGGGTTCGGGGCTCTAAGCCAAACCCATGATTATCAGGGTGACTCCTCACTTCCCCTGGCCCCCTAATGCATTGGCTCCCAAAAAAAACACTGGAGCCCCACAGGTGCCTCTCCCCCTTGCTTGGCCTTGTGCACACACTTTAGCAGTAGAAGCTCCAAGGAACTCAAATGGCTTTAGGCAGCCCCCCATAACCCCCTTCAGCCTGCACCTCACTTTTTGACTTGAGCATTTGACTGTTTCTTGATAGAAGTGCTTTGCAAAAGAAGCTTCCCCAGCAGACTGCGACTGACTGACTCTTCCCCATCATTTTCTAACTCTCCACCGTGCTTTCAAAACCAGCAGAACATTAGGATCTGTAGGGGAGCTTTTAAAGTTCTGATGCCTAGGTTTCACCCAGAGCTTGAATTAACTGGCCAGCAGTGCAGCTTAGGCATTGGGATTTTAAAAAATCTCCTCTAGTGATTCTAGAGGAATTAGGGTCAGACCTAATTCCTAGAGAATTAGGGAATGGATCCATCCGGTGGCTCAAATCATCTTGGGGGTGGGGGGGCCCCTGAAGGTTTAGCCCTGATGCTTAGAATCTATGTGGCTTGGGAGCGTGGGAAGAACAAGAACTCTGGTGCCTGAGTTCAGTCCCAGCTCTGCCACTCAGAGGCCAGATGCCAGTCCCTTGTCCTTCTGAGACTCAGTCTCCTCATCTGTGAAGGAAGACAGGTAACACCTCCTTCTCTCAGAGATCAGAGCAGAACACTGCACACGGAACACTGCGCAGGTACACAATCTATGCCGGTTATGGCTTTCATAACATGAAACATCTGATCTGCCTTGTTTCCAAGGTGCAACTAGTCACGTCTGGACTATCAAAGGCCAACACATGGAACCGATTATGCTGACTTAGATCATTCAGCCTCTTGCAGTGAAACAGGAATATATGTTTACCCAACCAAGGGTGGCTTTCCTTCTTTCCCCTTTGGCAGCATGCCAAGTGTCACAGAAAGGCTGAGGGGACACTTTCCGGCCAGGGTTGTGAAGCAGCCGCCCCCCTGGTCCCCGTGTCGTCTGGGGCTGCTTCTCCGCAAGAACCAGCTATGGTTTTCACAAGACCCGGGAGAGATACTCTGTCCCCAAGTTTAACTCCTCTGTCCTGCCACCCCTGACACACATCCTCCAGCCCACCACTACCTGAAATCCTATTAATTTTAGCCTTTCTTTTCAGGAAAAAATATTTCCTTTTAAAACGTGACCATCGCTAAAGACCAAACACCTTAGCAAGCACAGTTTGTCCAAGTCTTTCCTAAGTGACAGAGGGCACAGAATTCCCTCCAAAAACAGAGTAGATGGACTTTCCCCTATTTCTTCCACTAAGTACACCTAAAAACACTGGGCATTATATTGATAAATAAAACGAACATTTTTTAAAACCCTGAAGAGTGGACAGATGGTAAACCGACTAGGGACCTCAGGACCCAGGAACAACATGGTGACGAATTCCCTGGGTCTCCTTTTGTCCTGTGTGTCCCAGATTTGGAAATGCTAACAGGCAAAGACAAAAAACAACAACAAAAGCCTGCTATCTCTAGTCAAAGGACTAGGAAAGGGCACCTCAGCAAGACAGAAGGCTTTTAAACAGTAAACTGCTCTCCTCCAGGCGAACAGCCCAGGAAAAACCACGGCCCCATCCCCACCCATGCCAGCAAAGGTCAAGTGGGGAGCCTAGACTTGGACCCTTACCAGGCTGTAAAGAGGTGCTACAAATGTTCCACTGGGTGGTATCAGAGAGGGCCAAGGAGGGAACTGGCACTTTCATCCCTACTGGCTGGTGTTAGTAAAGCCCACGTGGGGAGCCTCGACTTTTATTCCCACATGGCATTAACAAGGCATCCCTCCTCGTCCCCAGCAGGGTGGTATCAGAGGAAGCCTAGTAGAGATTCAGGGCTTTCACTACTCCTTAGCGTCAGTGGAGGTCAGGTGGGGAACAGCTGGAAAGTAATCAGGCACTCCTACCCCTCCCTCAACCAGAACTCTCACCCCACCCCTGACCAGCAGTAATGAGGACGAGGACCATCCCACACTTAGATGTCAATGGAGGCTGAGTGGGGAACCTAGGATTCTACCCCCACCAGGCAGTGAGGCCCCCTACCACAGCGTTTCAGAGAAAACCAAGTAAAACAAAAGACAAATAAGTCAGTCTCATAGTACCCCAAAAGTCTAGGTTTCAATTAAAAAATTCTGTCTGAAACTGAACGAAATACAAATACCAAGATGACAGAGAATTATCTGAAAAAGCTTTTAAAGAAGGAATCATAAAAATACTTCAATGAGCAATTACAAATATGAAACACATGAATAAAATAGGAAGCCTTAGCAAATAAATACAAAGTCTCAGTAAAGAAAGAGAAGATTGAGAAGAGAAACAAATGGGAATTTTTGAACTAAAAAATACAATAACCAAAATAAAAAACTCAGTGGATGTGCTCAACAGCAGAATGAAGGGGCAGAGGAAAGAATCAGTGAACCAGAAGATAGAACAATAGAAAATTATCCAATCTGAACAACAGAAAAAACTGAACAGAGCCTCTGCAACCTGTAGGACTATATTACTAAAGAGCTAACATTTGTGTCATCAGAGTCCTGGAAGGAGAAGACAAAGATGGCAAGGCTGAAAAAGCACTTGAAGAAATAATGGCTGAAAACTCCCCAAATATGACAAAAGATATAAATCTACAAAATTAAACATCTGAATGAACCCAAAATAAGATAAACCCAAAAAATATCCACAGCAAGGTACATTATAATCAAACTTCTGAATACTAAAGACAAAGAAAACATTTTGAAAGCACTGAGAGAGAGAGAGATGACACCTTACCTATAGGGAAAAACCAATTCATATGACAGTGAATTTCTCATTAAAAACCATGGAGGATAGAAGGAAGTGGCCATTTTCCTAAGTGATGAGAGAAAAGGAATGTCAACTCAGAATTCTTCTGAAATGAAGGGGAAATCAAAATATTCTCATATTAAGGAAAACGAAGAGACTTTGTCATCAGCAGACCTACTCTAAAAGAATAGCTAAAGGAAATTCTCTAAACAGAAAGGAAACAATAAAAAAAGAAAACCTGAATCATCAGGAGGGAGGAAAAAACACAGAAAGCAAAAATACTGGTCAATACAATAGAATTTCTTCCTCCTCTTGATTTTTCTAAACTATGTCTGATGGTTGAAGAAAAACTGTAACATGGTCTGATGTGGCTTTATATATAAAGAGGAAATATTTAAGATAATTATGCTTTAAATGGGGGAGGTAAAGGGACTTAGAAGAAGGTAGGGATTCTATAATTCACTTGAACTGGTAAAACATCAACACCTAATAGACCACAAATTACATTAAATGTAAATGACATAAATATTTCCATTAAAAGACAGATAATGGCAGAGTAGATTAGAAAACATTACCCAACTATCTGCCATTTATAAAAAATTCACTCCAAATATAATGATATAGGCAAGTTGAACAAAAAGAAAAAAGACATCATGCAACCATTAACCAAAAGAAAACCAGGATGCCTATGTTAACATCAGATAAAGTAGATTCCGAAACAAAGAAAATTATCAGAGACAGTAAGACACATTATGTAATGATAAGAGTCAATCTATCAAGAAGACATAGCAGTCTTAAATGAGTATGCACTAAAGCAAAGAGCTTCAAAATATGTGAAGCAAAAACCGACAGAACTGAAAGGAGACATAAACAAATCAACAGTTATAATTGGAGACTTCCAACAACTCTCTTTCAACAATCGATCAAAGGACTAGGCACAAAATAAGCAAGGATAAAGAAGAACTTGATGAGATTGCCAATGAAAAGAATCTAGACTACATTTATAGAACATTCCACCCAACAACAGCAGAATACACATTCTTTCCAAATGACGATATAAACCAAGAAAAACCATTATCTTGAGCCATAAAGCAAATCTCAACGAATTTAAAAGAACTAAAAATCATACAGTTTATACTCTCTGATTACAATGGAAATAATTATAAATTAATAACAGAAGGTAACAAGAAATCTTCCAAATACTTGCGAACTAAATGTCTAAATAATCTATGGATCAAAGGTGAAGTCTCAAGGGAAATCTTTTTAAAAATACATTGAACTGAATGAAAATGAAATTACAATGTATCAAAATATGTGGGACACAGTTGACACAGTTTTGAGGGGAAATTTTATTTAGTAGTCTAATCTCATAACATAGAGAAAGAAGAGCAAAGCAAACCCAAAACAAGCAGAAGGAAGAAAATAAATATAGGAAATGCACTGAAAAAAGAAAAGCAACAGAGCAAATCAATGAAACAAAGAGCTGGTTGTTTGAAAAGATCAATAAAATTGATAAATCTCTAGCAAGACTGACAAAGAAAAAAAGAAGACAAAAATTACTAATATCTGGAATGAAACAGGGAATATCACTATAGACTCTGAAGACATCAAAAGTATAGTAATTAAATACTATGTTTGCAGCCAACTAAGCCCACCATGCTCTCTTCCCCATGGGAGCCCAGCGTGCAGTGGCTGTAAAGAGCAGCCTCCTCGGAAGTACGTGCAGCCTGTTGCCTGTATGGGCTGCTCTAAGGGACCCTGGAGACAGCCCTTTGCTGTGGACATTCATGTCTGGCATGCTAAACCCAATCTAGGCTCCAGACAGGTATGCACGGTGCCTTTGGAAAGCCCCAGGGCACAGTGGCCAGTGTCCACACTGGCCAGGTCATAATGTCCATCCACATCAAGTTGCAGAACAAGGAGCATGTGATTGATGCCCTGCGCAGGGCCAAGTTCAAGTTCCCTGGCCACCAGAAAATCCACATCCCCAAGAAGTGGGGATTTACTAAGTTTAATGAGGATGAATTTCAAAATATGGCGACAGAAAAGTGGCTCATCCCGGATGCCTGTGGGGCCAAATACGTCTCTAATAGCGGAAACTGAGTTTAATCACCAATGGCCAATGATTTAAACACTCATGCTTGTGTAATAAAATTCCACATAAAAGGCTTAAACAACAAGGTTTGAGGAGCTTCTGAGTTGGTGATGAGCTGGGAGGGCGGTACCCCGGAGGGGGCATGGAAGCCCTGAGCCCCTTCCCACATATCTTGCCCTATGTCTCTCTTCCATTTGGCTGTTCCTGAGTTGTATCATTTATAATGAAACAGTAATCATAAGTATAGCGTTTTCCTAAGTGCTGTGAATCATTCTAGCGAAGTATCAAAGCTGAGGGGGAGAGGAGGCCATGAGAATTCTGAATTTATAGCCAGCTGGGCAGAAGTGTGGGCAGCCTGGACACTCCATTTGAGCTGGTGTCTGAAGTGGGCGCTGGGGAGGGGGAGGCAGTCTTACGGGATTGAGCCCTTAACCTGTGGAGTCTCTGCTCACTCTAGGTAGTTCGTGTCAAAACTGAACTGAATGGTAGGACTCCCAGTTGATGTCCCCTTTGGTGGAGCCGCTGAAGCGAGGTTTTCTGTAACGTGCAAACAAATGTAAACCCCAAGGACATGGTAACACTACCGTGTTACCAATATAATTATGCGTGATCAAAGGATAGAGAGATGAGTGGGAATTAAAACACCAAATGGCGGGGAGGGGCTAGTGCTTTTTTCCAGGGGGAGGGGAGCAAGGGGATGAGACTAGAGAGGGGAGCAGTGGGGGGCTTCAACTGTACTGCTCATGTCTGATTTCTGATGCTGAGTGGTGAGTACAGAGGTGAGTTTTATTCCTGTATATTCTTTTGTGTATCCTAAATATTTCATCACAAGATTTGAGTATGTAAATAAAAGAGTAGGTAAGAAAAAAACAATGTAATGGTAAAAAGAGAAAGATAGGCCTTTCTATTTACTAGCTGGCCCACCTGATAAGAATGATGGGATCCCTCACTGAATCCTTCTTCCACCCGTAGGTCCCAAAATCATAATGTTGCAGGAAAAAGAGTGGGGCACAAGAGGATGGTCTCAGGCGAGTCCCTGGGATGGGCCGCCAAGTGTGGGTTCTTGGCTTCACGCAGGAAAGAATTCAAGAGTGAGTGATAGTAAAGTGAAAGAAGGTTTATTCAGGGAGAAATGCACTCCATAGACAGAGTGTGGGCCATCTCAGAAGGCAAGAGGTGCTAGGGTATGGGGGTTGCTGGTTTTTATAGAGGTGGGTAATTTCATAGGCTAATGAGTGGGAGGATTATTGCAACTATTTTGGGGAAGGTGCAGATTTCCAGGAATTGGGTCACTGCCCACTTTTTGACCTTTTATGGTTGACCTGGGAACTGTCATGGCTCCTGTGGGCGTGTCATTTGGCTGATGTATTACCATGAGTGTATAATGAGGCTCAAAGTCTAGTGGAAGTTGACTCGCCTGCCATCTTGGACCTGGTTGGTTCTAACCAGTTTATGGCATGTCCTCCAGGGCTAGGTCATTCTTTTAAAGGTTGTGTGCCCTGCCCGCTTCCTGTCTCAGTAAGAGCACTTGGCTTGAGGAATCATCCGGCCTCACAGTTTTCACCCTAGTCCAAGACTTGCTGTCTTCCCTGGATAAACATAACTATTTTATTCTTACCCTCAGTGGCCAGGTTCTGATACATGCCCCTGGGGGGACGGGTCCAGGGAGTGGTGTGAGGCTCTGCACCCCTCCTCAAGAATCAGACACACTGGATCCATGGAGTGTAACAAGAGATGTGGCACACGACGGCCTGGACCCACGCAGGACAGGGTCACACCCCAAAGACTGAGTCCATAGGTCCTGGGTGGGACCTGGGCTTCTGTATTTTGAAAATGTTTCCTAGTTGACTTTCTCCTTGTCCTCGCAGCCAAAATGCTTTGGAGCTTTACATTCTACAATTTATTTTATAAAATAGTTCTAAATTACTAAATATTAAATTATATCATAATATTGAATAATTAGACTTTTTTTGTTGTTTGTTTGGTTTTGTATGTGTGAATATACATTTTTTATTTGTCTTGGATATCCACCTAAGAGTGGAATTGCTGGGCCATATAGTAACTTCATGTTTAATCTTTTAAGAAACTGCCAAACTGTTTCCAAAGAGGCCGCTCCCTTTTACATTCCCAACAACAGTGTATGAACGTTCCAATTTCTCCAAATCCTTGCCAACATGTTATTGGCCTTTTGTTGTTGTTGTTGTTGTTGTTATTCCCATCCTAATGTGTATAAAGTGATATCTCACTTATTTCCTCTCTAGTTTTTATTATTTACTTCCTTCTGCTTGCTTTGGGTTTAGTTTATTCTTCTTTTTCTAGTTTCTTATGGTGGAAGTTTAGGTTATTGATTTGAGAGCTATCTTCTTTTCCAATATCAGTGTTTACAGCTATAAATTTCCCTCTTAGCACTGCGTTAGATGCATCCCATAAGTCCATAAGTTTTGCTGTGTTTTCATTTTCATTCACCTCAGAATATTTTCTAACTTTCTTTGTGATTTCTTCTTTGACCCATTCATTATTTAGTAGTGTTGTTCAATTTCTACGTTTGTGATTTCTTAAATTTCTTCCATTGTTAATTTTTAACTTCATTCCACGTGTTCAGAAAACACTCTTTATATGATTTAAGTCCTTTTAAATGTATTGAGGCTTAATTTGTGACCTAACATATTGTCATTTGTTTGGGCAGGTCCAGTATCCTCAGAAATACACCTCCGTGTTTCCAGACTATTCTATTGCCCCAGATAGAGCTGGAGGGGGTCCTTCATGGGGACACAGCCCAGGCAGTGGGGAAGGGCAACTCCCCACAGTAAAGAAGCCACTGGCATGACTCATTTTTAAGAGATACCCCGCGCTGCCGCTGGCCCCACTTCTGGGCTGATGCCTGCACTCCTTTTGCCAGCGTCAGGCGCAGGGCTGGGGTCTGGCGGCGTCACACTCATGCAAGGCACCATGTCTGAACCTCACGATGAGAAGACATCCCAGCCCACTTGTCTCCTTCAGATGCAATCCATTTTCTGCCCACCAGGGGCCCCAGAATCACCTAACTGCAACTCGCCCCCCACGCCATTTAATCAACGGAGATGTGGAGTTTCAGAAAGGCGAAGCATCACACCCCAGCTGCCCCTGCACGTTGAAACTGGGATGAGGACTTACATCTTCAGACGCTCAAAGTGGTTATTTTTTTTTTTAACCTAATGCTTTAGATCTCATGCTAAATCTAAGAGCTTCTTTTTTTCTTTGTCCCCAAACTTTCAAAGAACGTTGTTTTCATCCACAAATCTTCGAATCGTGTGCCAGAGTTGGAAAAAGGCTTACAGGCTGCTTTCACTTCCTGCGTGGAGGCAGCCTGCCCTGAACTGCAGCGAGTGGAAAACGGGCCTCCAAAGACAGGCCACCCTTGGGAGCCCATGAATATTCATCACTTCGCTGTGCATTCACTAAGTAGCGCAGGGACAGAAAAGTACTTCCAGCAAGTTTGAGTCTATGTTCTAATATCCTCCACGAAGACAGCCTGTCCTTACTGGTAAAAAGATCATTTTTCTAAAACGATAATGAAGTCGGTCTTCTATTAGTAGCTTTAAAAAGCCCCACGGCTTAACAATAGTAAAACAATCTCGTCTCCAAAATAAACAAGGCTTTCCTTTGTATGTCCAAGGAGAGGCAGGACCAGAGCTCAGGCACATTCTAAGGCGTCTACTGGCCCTGAATGCCGTGGTAGCTAGAGCACCCAACCCCACCCCGTGCCCCAAAAAGGAGACTACAAAGAAAAGGGATCTGTCAGACAGTGTTTGCCTGATTGTCGAGCGCCAGCCTGAGACCTAAATTGTGAGGATGGGCCCCCTCCCCGAGTGAGCTGGGGCAGAGCTCTAACCCCATGATGATCAGATCCCGCTGGGCCCTTGGCTGGCTCCCCAGAAGCTAGACAACACCTTTGAAGGGATCGACTGGGAAAAATCCAGAAGACACCGTTAATGACTGCAGACAAGGAGAAACATACAAGCATAAAATTTGGTGCCACAAATATCTATGCATTGCTATTATGAAATGCAGTGGTTTTTCTCCAAGCGTAAGTCTCTCAAACATGCTTAGCTTTCGGTGTAAAACTTCTCATATATGATATTGGTCCAAACATAAAGTCAACATCTGTCTCCTCTCTCTCTTTTTCTCCCTCTCCCTTCTGCCCTGCTCCTTCCCCCACCCCTGCCACCCCCAAGACTCGTGGAAAATCCATTTTATCATTAAGTGAAAGAAGCACTAACAGTGGATGAAATGGACAAAAGGATGAAATAAAATGGTTTAGAATGGAGTGCAGGTTTCTCAACAAACTCTTGAAGACATACTATCTTTCCTTCACTTGAAAACACCAGGACCTAAGGAGGTGACCTGGATGTGGCAGCGAGGCCAGGCCTACTGGATCCTGCTGGCTGGCAGAGGCCCAGACAGAGCGGGAATGGCAAGGCAACCAAGAAGGGACGGCTGGCCAGCTGCTCCAGGTGCTGGAGGGGCCAGGCTTCCAGGCCTCACAAAATTGGGGAAGACCTGGGCCCTCACTGTGGTTAAAAATCTTCCATACACTTCAATAGCCACACTTCAGACAAAGAAAAATAAGGCCCAGGAAGGAGAAAGTGCTGGGTTGGTAGCTACTCTCTGTATTCTTGCTCTCCAAAGACGGGCTGCAGGATCCTCCTGCCAGGCTGCATTTTCAGCATTTTAGCTGGAGGCAGCAGGGCTGGAACAAGGAACAAGATAGGGAACAAGTTACCTCTGGGTCAGGGGTTAGCAAATGCCCAGAGTGTGGGATGCAGAGGAGTCTGGGCCTTTCCCAGGGTACCTGGGGGCTCGCTTACACCTGCCACCAAACAGGAAGCATCTGGAAGCCAGGAGTGCACCTGGGCCTCCCTGTCTGGTCTATCTGCTACAAGACTACCTGCACACACCCACTCAGACACAGAACGTCATGGAAGAAACAAAGCCTCATTCTCTAGCCATTGCAGCCGGAAGACTGTGTTTGGCGAACGTAGTTTTAGCTGGAAAAAAGGAAAGGAATTATCTGGATGTTTACACTCAAACAACCCCCCAAAAAATTACAAAACCAAAACAAAACCACACCCACTTTAGCGTAGAGTGATGTGGGAAAAGCTGAGCAGGAATTGGACTTCATTTTTATACCTTCCTGAGAGGCACATGACAGGAAGCGATTCCTGGACTAAGTTAAGTCTGAATTCAACAAGTGAGGGTGATGGGGGGGTGAGGAGGGGAGCGGTCAGGACAGGCCCTGCCTCATCTGAGGCGACAAGCGTGGGTTTTGCTAGCAGAACTACTAGGAAACAGTCCCACAGAGCAAGGACTTCAGCGTTCCGGGATGGACACCCTCAGCCCCTCCACCAGAGTGCTCTGAACAGTGGGGGATGGCCCACAGGTCCACCCTCATATTTCAAGTTGCAATTTAGGGCATATTTCAGTGAGAAAAGAAGAAACTTTTCCCCCAATACCTTTTGTTTAAGAAAAACAATTACCGCAAAATTTGAGTTGAGAAGGGAAAGGAAGCATGGGTAATAATGGCTAACAGTTTTGAAGCATTTACCATGTGACATTGGCTCATTCATCCTTCCATAAATAACAAAGAGTCCCACAGGACCGGTGAGGAAACTGAGGTCCTGAGAGTTAGTCACTGCCCCAGGGCTCCCCAGAGGCCAGCTAGGCAGGACAGGAAGCCCAGCCCGCTGGCCACTCAGCCCGTGAGCTGCAGCCCCTGTTAATTTTCATTCCAAGCCCTAGAAACACACAGGGTGAACCCGCTTTTTTCAGGTTTTATAATGATTAACTTCCTGCTGAGATGCATCCCAACCAGAGCCATGTGCTTTGGTTTAAGATTAAACTAGTAACAACAGGCCAGAGTCAAGGCACTCGGGACCCCAATGACCTGGGAATCGGGCAATTTGCCCTGGGCAAGGAGCTGTTAAAACTGTGTCTTTAACATGAAAAATAAGCTTTTGACTTTTTTTTAAAGTTGGGATCCTTAAGAGACTATAAAATACGTTAATCTTGCTCTATTGGCCTTAATATAGTCCAAAAATCTACCCTAACATTTCTAGTAAGGAAATCACTTTGGCATCACAGTGAAATGAAAGATTGTTTTCTAGCAACCAAGCCCCAAGCACAAGGTCATGGGAGCTGCAGCACTCGTTTCTGGAAAAGCCAGTAGGAAGAGAGAAGCGGGAGGAACACACGGTGAGACCTGCAGAGGCCTGGGTCTTTGATACCATCCGCAGATACTGAGCACCTGAAATGAACATCATGCTCGGAAAGTAAAGAGGAACCCATCAGGTGGCAGTAGTGTTATTTCATGGAGTGCGTGTGTATAACTTTGGCAGCAGTGGCAGTGAAGGAAGGCCTCTCTGGGAGAACATCTGAGCTGAGACCCAAACGACTAGAAAGAGCCAGTGTGCAGAGATCTTGGGGAAAAGATTCCAGCCAAAGGGAACATCCACAGCAAAAGCGCCGGAGACGTGCCGCTCCAGCCACAAGGGGGGAGTAACTGGAAATGAGTCAAAAAGGGAGAGGGAGGCCCCTGAGTCCTTGCCAACTTTGGTAAAGAAGGGAGGCCACTGGAGGATGTCAGACAAGGGGACAACCCAGCCCGATGCATCTTCAAAGTCTCATTCTGGCCATTATGTGGGAAGCGGAGGGTCTGCATGTGTTCATTTCCAGGCCGGGGAACCCATTTAAACCAAGGTCCGGCCTCAGCCTCTCTACCTGGCGGCATGATCCCAATTCACCGGCACCTAAAGATGCAACCTGTTGGTAACCAGCTCTGACTGGCAACCCACTGGCCCTGCTCCTAGAATAACCTGGAAATTATTTCTAAAAATAAGACTGAAAAAATAATTATTCTCAATTTGAAAAACCCTAACCCTAACTTTAAGGAAGTGGATCAGAGTAAGTTTTGAAAAATTACTTATTTTTGAAATGTGCCCTGCTTACTTCCACAAAGCATTTGAGTCCATTGATACAAAGCCCATAAGCAACTAGACATCTTAAAGTTCTTTCTGGGAAAATGTTGACAATATATTGTAATGTGGTGACAGCTTCAGTTTGGGAGAGAAATGCTAACACTGAAGAGTTTTAAAAGCCCAATTAGTTCTAAGGGCTGAGTTTAGGGGCAAGCATGGCTTCATCAACGGCTAGGTCCTTGCAATGCCTTCGCTTTTATCCACTTCTGTATTTCTTGACGTCTAGCTTCTCCTGGGCCCTCTAGAGCTACCCTTTGCCTGATTTGTTGCTCACTGGCACCCCCATCAGAGACGGAACAGAAAGGAAGGATTGGTGAGCCCAGAAACGCCCCTGGTTCAGCAGTTTCAGTTCTGTGTGTGTTTGTCTTTGTGGGAGGGTGTTTGTGTGTATGGGGTGGGGGTGAGGGGTAGGGAGGATTCCAGGGTTAAAGTGATGCGTAAATTGTAATTATCCATTCCTCTACAGTGTAGAGTCTAAACACACATTCACACCCTGTCTCTCTCTCCCCTCTGCTGCCTGGTGAGCAAACCACTTGAAACCACAACATGCAATATGAAAATCGTAAAACTAGGGCTTCCCTGGTGGTGCAGTGGTTGAGAATCTGCCTGCTAATGCAGGGGACACGGGTTCGAGCCCTGGTCTGGGAAGATCCCACATGCCGTGGAGCAGCTAGGCCCGTGAGCCACAATTACTGAGCCTGCGCGTCTGGAGCCTGTGCTCTGCAACAAGAGAGGCCGTGATAGTGAGAGGCCCGCGCACCGCGATGAAGAGTGGCCCCCACTTGCCGCAACTAGAGAAAGCCCTCGCACAGAAACAAAGACCCAACACAGCCATAAATAAATAAATCAGAAAATATTTTTTTAAAAAAATTGTGAAACTAGACAAGGGGTCCAATTTCCATTTCTAATCTCTTCCTACAGCACTCTTACTTCTGCTCTAATTTGGCCAGGGAGAATCCCATTCTTCCAGCTTTTCACAAAGTAAAATGTAACACTGTCAGACATCTCACAGGTAAATTCAAGATGAAAAGCAAAAGGTAGGAAAAGAAACACTGGAGAAACTTTTCATTCTTCCCGCTGGGTGGATTTTAACAGACCTTTTATGATTATCTGCCTAAACTGATTACTGGCTACAAAAGGTTTTTTATTACAGCTTTTTAAAAAAATCAGAAAAACACTCCATTTAAAAAATGTCTTCCACCAGAACTACTGTTTCTATTACTTTTCCCATAATTTTCACCACATTCACTACGTCCAAGACTACTGTTAATGGCCAGCCTTCCCTAGTAGCAAAATATAACAGATTTGCAGCAGATTATGAAAAATGGATCTGGCAGAAATGCTGAGGAATTTCTGAGGGTTTGGTGGAGGGCTGGGGGTAAAGAACAGAGTTGCTTTAATTCTTTGCTTGGTTTAGGTTTCGGATGTTTGCTTCAAATTGCTACGTTGCCCCAAATTATAAATTGCGTATGTTATTTAATGTGTGCACTGCTTAAGAATTTCTTATTTGAGCAACTGAGCTTTCCAATGAAAACTTCATAGGGAAAAAATCTGAAGTAAACTGTTTAACTATAAATTGAACTTTCCAGGTACTCTTAAAAAACATCTTTGACTATAATAGGTGAAAGCTAAACCTTTTAGTTAAGGGAAAATGCCTGAGATGTGTTTATTCAGTAAAAAGCCTGGTTAAATTTCTTCCAGCTTCCTTAAGCAATGCATCAGCGACTAAACTTCTAACCCGTTAATCACTTACCCTCCAAACAAGCTGCTGATGCAGAACGGGACCTGCCCTCCCTTGCCACCACTTACCCATCCAGTACTGGATGGGTAAAAGTACTTATACTGGAATGCCTGGCAGAGTCGAGATAAACCTAGACGCTGACCAAGCACGTCAGATTCTGTTCAGCAGTAACAGGGCTGAAAAGAATGCTTCCCCTTTTTCCGGGGTCCCCACGCTCCCAGGGTGTCCCTGCTAATGCTGCCCATGAGGGCCCGGGGGGAGCAGCCGGACGACAGTCCCTCCCGGTCGCACTCTGGCCTTGGTGGATCTTAGCACCTGGACTGCGACCCCAACTCCCGCAGCCTGCTGGTCTCCGGTCCCTCGGGGAGTGATGGGGTCTGCGGCTCCCAGAACTCCCGCCAGAGCCAGAGTCCAACCACGCAACCATGTCCAGGGAAGAGTTTTCGGCGCATTCCCCTCTGCCGAAAATTTCAGGACTTGCAGCGCGCCCGGCCGAGCTCTGTTTCCCTCCTGGAGGTTAAGGGGAGCCCTCGGTGCCCACCCCTCCCCGGCTCCACTGCGACGCGCGCCCACGACCCAGCCTGGGTGCCGGGACAGTGCGTGGGTGGGAGCCCCTGCGCCTCAGCACCCGGCCGGGTGGGAGGAGGTGTCTGCAAACTTGCCAGCTGCTGGGTGCGCCCGAGTCGGCGAGCTCCCGGCCCCCCGCGCCCGGCCCCCGGCCCCCGGCCCCTTGCACTCACCTCCCCTCCACAGCGCGGGGAGGAAGAGCCACGGCAGGAGCGGCAGCAGGGCCCGCCCCATCCCGGGGCCGCGGAACTGGAAATTCTCTGCGGACCGACGGACAGATGGACGTCCAGAACCTGCCGCGTCGCCGGCCAAGCGCGCCCGCGAAGCAGCCCAGTCCCGGCGGCCCCGGGAGCCAGCGCCGAAGTGGCGGAGCCGAGCCGCTGCGGGTGGCGCCGAGGGCTGGAGGGGGCGGGACGCGGGCCGAGTCCGAGCGGACCGAGCCAGTCGGGGAGGGGAGGGGGAGGGAAGGAGGCCGGGAGAGGAGAGCCGCGGAGGGGGAGGAAGGGACGGGGCTGGACCGGAGGGGCGGGGAGAGGCGGGCCGAGGCGGGCCTCGGGTCGAGCCTGGGCAGACCGGGATGGGGGGGCGGGGGTTGAAGAGAGGGGAGGGAGGTGGGGACCATAAAGGGGAGGGGCGGCCGGAGGTGGGGAGGAGAAAGGGGCCCTGGCTCTGGGCTGTCTCGACGTCCAACACGTGCAGGTGGGAGGGACAGAGGGAGGAGATTGGGTTGGGCGGGGTGAGCGGCGGGCGCCCGAGGCGGCCACCAGACGTTAAGACAAGGCGCCTGCAGCCTGGGGACTGCGGTGGTCCCGCAGTCTCGGCTCTGCGGACACAAAACCCAGGCCGCAACGCTCCCAGAGACCAAGGCCACCGTGGCGGCGCTCCCTGCTGAGCGCCGCATCCATCCGCTCCCGGCCGAGCGCCCCCTGGGTACCCGGCCAAAGGGGTGAGACCAGCCTCGGCGTCGAGGAGCTCACCGCCTCCTGGGGAAGAACTCTTCGCTGTGTCCCCGAGTCCAAGAGAGGTGATGCTCACGGAGGGAGACGAACGTCAATGAAAAAAGTGCAGAGCGTGAGTGGAAAGAGGCAGCCCCCAAACGACAAAGTGTGGAGGAGCCAGGAAGGCAGACGCAGAGAAAGTTAACCGTGAAAGAAATGTCAGCCACTTTTACTAATAATCGCGACAATAACTTACATATATATGTATATATATACTTTCTTTAAGGAAACATTTTTAGAATTCATGTGTTTTAATGTGATCCTTTGACAACATGAGCCATTCCTCTGCTCAAAACCGGACAGTGGTTCCCGCTTTCTCTCTGCATAAGAGCCACAGTCCTGCCTTGTGGCCTTCAAGGTCCTACACGACCTGGTCCCTTTTCTTCTCTGACCTCATCTCCTTACTCCGCCTCCATTTATGCTGCTTTGTGGTCCAGCAGTCCCTGACCCCTAGGCTGGTCACTTGGGCTAGATTTGGCCGTAAGGAGGCAACCAGCCCACATGGATTTAAGTTAAGTTGTCACTTGCACTGACAGCAAAAGCAGTCAGCACGATGTCAGCTCCTGGCGTCCCTAGTCCCATAGGATGACACCAAGCCCGAGGGGCCAGATGAACAGACATGAGGAGTGGGTGGCTTTGCTGCTGAGCAGCCGACTCTAAAGTACAGCTGAGCAGTTTCATGGACTTTCACAGGTGGCTGCTGCTGTGTCCTTGGGGGCAGGGAGAGGCATGGAGGGAAGGCGTGGAAACACCTTGCTCAACTGAAAGCCTGGAGAAGGAAGAGAAACAGGCACGCCTTGAGAGCGAGATATGAAACTGCCTGCAGCAGCTGCTCACCAAGCTCACCTCCCCCTGCGGCAGGAGGGATCACGGGACAGTCCTGCAAGACCTGGGTAAGACTGCAGTCAAGGCTCGCCTGCACGCCTATGTGGAGATGTGCAAGGTCTCCAGGCCATCTCAGCAGAGCCCTTGTTCTCCTGCAGTGTCCTTGCTGCTGCTCATATACACCAGGCTCTCTTCCACCGCGGGTTTTTTTTTTTTTAATTTATTTATTATTTATGGCTGTGTTGGGTCTTCGTTTCTGCGCGAGGGCTTTCTCCAGTTGCGGCAAGCGGGGGCCACTCTTCATCGCGGTGCGCGGGCCTCTCACTACCGCGGCCTCTCTTGTTGCGGAGCACAGGCTCCAGACGCGCAGGCTCAGTAATTGTGGCTCACGGGCCTAGTTGCTCCGCGGCATGTGGGCTCTTCCCAGACCAGGGCTCGAACCCGTGTCTCCTGCATTGGCAGGCAGATTCTCAACCACTGCGCCACCAGGGAAGCCCCCACCGCAGGGTTTTGCATTGACTGTTCCCTCTGCCTGGAATGCTCTTCCCCCAGACTCACCCCCTCTTGGTTAATTCTCCTCCTTCAGGTCTTTGCTAAGTCTCACGTTCCTGATGAGGCCCACCTAGTATAAAACTGTCTAATTATTTATTCCTGTGTGATCTACAACTCCAAACCCAGTGGGGGTAAACAGCAGCCACTGTATTAGATTCACAGATTCTGTGGGTCAGAGATTTAGATGGGGCACAAGGAAGATGGTTTGTCTTTCCTCTTCCATCTCTGCTGGGATGTTAGGCTCAATGACTGGGGACTAGAATGATTGGAAACAGGGGTCAGCAAACTATAGCGTGTGCGCCTATCGTCTGTGTTTGCAAATAAGCATTATTGGAACACAGCCATTCACTGTGTGTTGTCTATGGCTGCTTCTGTGCTGTAATAGCAGAGTTGAATAGTTGTGACAGAGATCAGAGGGCCCACGAAGCCACACGATCTGGCCCTTTGCAGAGGTTGGCCAACCCCTGATCTAAAGGCCTGTTTCCTCACATAGCTAGGACTTAACACTGGGATGACTCAAAAGACCAGGGCTGCAGACCAGAGCACCTAAACAAGTCTTCTCCATGGTGGCCTTGGTGTAGTTGGAAGTCTTACATGGAGGCTTAGGGCTCCAAGAGTGAACATTCATTCCAGTGAACAAGGTAGAAGCTGCATGGCCTTTCATGACCTAGCCCAGAGGTCACCCCACTCCACTACACCGGACTCTCTTGGTGGACGCAGTCACAACCCCACTCTCATGGGGAAGAGCCGTAGCTCCCACCTCCTGATGATGGAAGGGTCAAAGGATTTGCAGCATCATTTTAAAACTTTCAGGAAGAACAAAGCTTAGCTAAAATGTGGGATATCAACTCTACTGTATTAATTTCATACTTGCCATGCATCTAAATGTTATTGCAAGTTAATGTCCTAATTATTCAAGTCATCAAGATATGTGACAGGAAATGTGAGTTTAAAAGAAAAATCAGACCCCATATTACACAACTATTTCCATCCTTATAGGATGTCTGCCCCAAAAGGCTACACTTGTGCAACTTTAGCAGGGCGGCACCAACCCAGAACCCATACTTCGGTGCCCACAGTGTCTCCTATATCTGCTAAGACTCCACATGTTGCAAGGGGGAGCCCCTACTTCTATTACGTAAGAAAAAGAGGGAAAGTCAAGGGGCTATAGCAGTGTTCATCCAGGGGCTGGGAAAGTCGACCGCCACCGACTCAAGTGTAGAAGGGCTGTGTCCCAAATAAAGTGGTATTGTGGTAACAATCCATGCCTCAAGCATGTTCAACATATCAGTGACGGGATTTAAGACTAACAACGGAAGTCCCCAGAGGAGCATGCCAGACTACACATGAGAGATGTAAAGCGTTAGTTCTCAATGGCCCTATTCTATTTTTTTTAAATTTTATTAAAATATAGTTGATTTACAATGTTGTGTTAATTTCTGCTGTACAGCAAAGTGACTCAGTTATACATACATATATATTCTTTTCCATTATGGTTTATCACAGGGTGTTGAATATAGTTCCCTGTGCTATACAGTAGGACCTTGTTGTTTATCCATCCTATATATAATAGTTTGCCTCTGTTAATTCCAAACTCCCAATCCTTCCCTCTCCCACCCCCCATCCCCCCTCGACAACCACAGGTCTGTTCTCTATGTTTCATAGATATGTTCATTTGTGTCGTATTTTAGATTTCACATATAAGTGATATGGTATTTGTCCTTCTCTTTCTGACTTACTTCGCTTAGTATGATAATCTCTAGATTCATCCTTGTTCCTGCAAATGGCATTATTTCATTCTTTTAAATGGCTGAGTAATATTCCATTGTATATATACCACGTCTTCTTTATCCATTCATCTGTCGATGGACATTTAGGTTGTTTCTGTGTCTTGGCTATTGTGAATAGTGTTGCTATGAACGTAGGGCTGCATGTATCATTATGAATTACAGTTTTGTCTGGATATATGCCCAGGAGTGGGATTGCTGGATCAATGACCCTATTCTAAACCCATATCCTCTCCCTTTGTTGTCCTACCCACCCACATACACATTCCCCTCGCCCCTTTCAGCCTTGTCTCCAGCGGGGGCCTGTACTTGACTTCCTCTCCTGCATCCAGTCCAGCACGTGGACCCCCAATTCGGAGCTGGCCTCCTCCCATCCATTTTAACATAGTGCAGACTGCCTAAAATTTAGGGATCAGGCTTAGCCTCACGGTATTCTATGAATGACAGATTGCCAACAAACAGTCTTATCCTGGTTTCAGTGCCAGAGAGCCATTCATTCATTTATGATTCCACAGAAATTGACAGCATGTGCTCAATTCCAGGTGTAAGACCAACCCCTGGAATGTGTCACTGAGCCAATGCACAGCACCTCTATCAGGGAGCTGCTATCTCATGGGCCAAATGCCAGTCAAGGACCACTTTGGTTCTCACCTGCCCAGCAGCCATTCCATGGTCCTCCCACCGTGGCACCCTGGTTTCACTTCGCTGAACCATGCCTCCTGCACCCACATTCCCTCCTTCCCCTGCGCCCGGAGGTGGTGTTCTCCTTGCTGCCTGAAAGATCATTCTCTGTCCCTCTCTCCAAAGTCTCCGACTTTGAATCTCATATCATCAGACCTGCTTGCTGCGGTCACTACAGACCCCTCGGTCTCTCCCTCTCATTCCTTGAAGATTTCAGTACTTGCATCACTGTCTCTCCTTTCACAAAATCCCTGTCATAATTCTTGGTGGTTTCAGTCCTGTATAAATGACATGCCAACACCACAGAGTCCAAGTCCCTTGACCTCTTGTCACCCATGTTGTGTGCTGAGCAACATGTTGGAAATCCATGTAAGTACCAAGTTCTTGAAGTTTGCTGGGGAACTGGGATAGTGCCCTGTAAGAGAGTCAACGCAGAACACCCCAAATCTTAAGGGAAGCACAAGCCTCTTGTAGTTTCTTGTAGGTGGTGCACAGAAGACTCTCCATTCAGTGTGCTGAACAAGATGCTCGGAGTACAGGTGTACAGCTCTTGGGGGACCATGCTGCAGGTAAGGTAATCCATTAGGAATATTGAATTGAATACAAGTGAACAGCTGTACTTGTATAACTAATGGGCAGTTAAACAGGAATCCACTGCTAATGAAGACTCACCGGATCCAAATTCTACAGTTTGAAACAGGAAGAGGATACAATATAGCAACAGCAGTAAAATTAATATGCATCACACTTAGTGGTTGTTTCATTGTAAGGGCTCCAGAGAGGACAGGTACAGGATCCTTTGTCCACCCTTCTGTAAGACATGTGGCTGGATGCACTTCCTATCTTGGATCAGGAATCACCTGGAATACCTCAGAACCAGGGAGCCCAAGATAGAGGCGTAGCTGGAGATTTTTATGTTTCATGGGTCCCCTTGGCATATTCCTGAGGCATAGCCAGCTTCAATAGCAGAGCCCTCTAGGGGGTCTCACTGAGACCACATACAAATCCTCTGTCTCACTGGTTTTTGTTTAGTTTGCTTTGGTTTGTTTTATTTTTTAAATTTATTTTTAATGAAGTATAATTTACAAATTATTAAATAATTATTAAATAATTTTAATAATTATTAAATAATTTTCAAGTATACAGCAAAGTGATTCAGTTATACATATATATGTGTGTGTGTATATATATATATTTTTTTTTAAAAAAATTCTTTTCCATTATAGGTCATCACCAGATATTGAGTATAGTTCCTTGTGCTATACAGTAGGTCCTTGTGTCTCACTGTTTTCAATAAACAGCACTGATGAGCTGGGACAAGTCTCCCTGAACCTCCTCGAACCCACAAAGCAACATTACTAATCAGTATGCTTCATGCCCTGACCAGGAGCCAGGGCCATGCAGGAACTTTAGCAAAATAGCTCAGGCTAATTCCAGGCCCCCCCAGCACAATGGCTTCCACAGTCATTGCAAAATGGTACAAGTAAAATTTCCATTCAGCACAGTGAACATGATGGTGGAATAAAAGTGTTTCCTTTTGTAGTTTTGGGGACACTTTAGCATGAAAATCCGTTCCATAGGCAAAAAAAACAAAAACAAAAACAAAAAAATAACTTACTGAAAGTAAAATTGTCAGGCTCAGAAAAAGGATGGTGCTGATTAAAGATGCCCCTCCATGGATACAAGGACAGTTGTTGGGCTTTTGTCGTTTGTTGGGGAAAAGTGACATTGTCCATGTTAGAGAAACCATTAGGTGTCCTGGAAAAAGTAAGAGAAGCTCAAATATCTAAGTGTTACAACTTTATAATAATGAGATGGTGTATGTATGTTTTCATCATGCTAAAAAGCACACCGGAAGTTCCATTGTCTGGCACTTGTAAGTTGTGTTGGGGCTGAGAGAGCTCTGGTGGACACTGCATTCAGCCAGCACACTGAACTACATACTAGAGGCTGGGTGTCCAGTTCTTGAATTTGTTGGCAGGTGATTATGGAACATGTAAAACACCTCATTCCATGTGCTGAACAGTAGATTGAAGATTATCCAGCTCATGTATTTGCAGTGGGTGTGTGTATGTGTGTGGGAAGGGGGGATTCAGATTGTGTGTGTAAAATGCTCAAATCGCCACGGTCAGCAACGTATGGGAAGTATAAGTGACCCCCGAACAACTCGGGGATTAAGGGCACCGACCACCCCTCTCAGTTGAAAATCCGCATATAACTTTTGACTCCCCCCAAACTTAACTACTAATAGCCTACTGTTGATTGGAAGCCTCACCAATAACATAAACAGTCGATTACCGCATAATTTGGATGTTATATATATAAAATACTATATTATATACTATAATAAAATGAGCTAAAGAAAACATGTTATTAAGAAAGTCTTAGGGAAGAGAAAATACATTTCCAGTACCGTACTGTATTCACTGTAAGTTTACATCAAATGTTTACAGGCTGCATTGTCCGTCTGTCAATACCCACATCAATATTAAACAGTCTTATATGATACAAAACACTGTAGATGCTATACATATGACTAAATTAGACATCTAACATGAATAGATAATGTGAAAAAGAAATACATACTTACATACAGGTACCATATTTATTGAGAAAAATCTGAGTGTAAGTGGACCCTCGAAGTTCAAACCTGTGTTGTTTAAGGGTCAACTGTGCTAGTATTGGAGCATGTAAGAGACTGTGTTTGGAGGGGTGAATGACAAACTGGAGGGACCAGTGTCTAGCCCTTGCAGCTTTTGGATACCCTTCACCATGCCAAACATCTGGGATGTGCAAATACCTAGACAGAGTTCCCCGAGGCACTGAGATGGTGCTTAGCAGAGAGTTTCAAATCAGCATAAAACTCTACTGGAAATGTGTGTCCAACACCTGAAGATTGGGGGAGATTGAGATGGTGGATGTAGGAATCTCTATTCAGCTGCTAAAGAACATACCAGAAGCACAGAGATCTAGATTTTGTAATTTAATGTGAAACTGAACTAATGCTTGCAAGCAACTCCATTTAGCTTCTGAAACAAAAATACTAATAGTATAAATATTTTAGGGACTTCCCTGGTGAAGCAGTGGTTAAGAATCTGCCTGCCAATGCGGGGGACGCGGGTTTGAGCCCTGGTCCGGGAAGATCCCACATGCCGTGGAGCAGCTAAGCCCGTGCACCACAACTACTGAGCCTGTGCACCACAACTACTGAGCCCACGTGCCACAACTACTGAAGCCCGCGTGCCTAGAGCCTGTGCTTCGCAACAAGAGAAGCCACCGCAATGAGAAGCCCACGCACCCCAACGAAGAGTAGCCCCTGCTCGCTGCAACTAGAGAAAGCCCGCACGCAGCAATGAAGACCTAGTGCAGCCAAAAATTAAATTAAATTAAAAAAATATATATCCTTTAAATGTTTTGCCTTTGTAGTTCTAGGGGAGTTAAGATGGTACATATAAAGAACTCCACTTTTCTTCCCCAAACCATTCTGGAAATAAGATGTTTCTAGTTCTTGTAGTTTGGTGGGGGCGTGGAGATGGTAAATATGAGATTCCATTTGCTGAACAGCTTACTGAAATTACAGAGGTCTGGTTCTCGAAGGTTCTTGGTAATGGCTGACTATCTGGTGATCTGCCAGGTGGTAGATAATGGAAAATCTGATTGATAATAATTTTTAATTGTCTCTTCGTATTGAGTACTCTGTTAGCTCCTGGCATTCTCTGTGCTGTTTGGCTTGTTTGCTTGCCTCTAGAGGTGCAATTCTGTGAAAAATATTGTGGTGTGTGTTTGTTTGCTGGAACTGCTGAGCTGGTGAGTTTCTGAGTCCTGTATTTCCTTTTGACCAGTAGCTGAAGTTGTAAAACCTAAGCTTGTAGTTCTTTTGTATGTGTGAAAATTTAGAGAGGGAAAAAAAGCCTTCTCTCTTCCTCACAAAAGCAGGATACAGTAACTCATCTTTTACAATCGCTTGTTTGTCTATAACTTTTTCTGTGTCCTTCTGTCTCTCAATCTGAGGGGACAGATAGATCATAAAAGCTTATTATTATATGTTTCAACTAGCAAAATCTAGTGCAGGCACACAGATCTTTCTGATTCCTTTGGTAAGGGGAGAAAATGTATACAAAGACTGATGGAAACATTTTAAACTGGTTTTATATATTGATAACAAATGGATCGACACTTTTAAGAGGGTCTTACTTGGTTTGGATAACTGAATGAAGGAGCTGGAGTATGTGATGGTCAGGGAATGATTGTTTCTGGATTTTTTTAGAGTTTCTGATCCTTCTGAGAAATCTAGAGTTTGGAGAACATGGCTTTCTCTCTCTTTTCTCCTCCACAAAATTAGGGAGGTCCCCCAAATATTAATATGAATCAGTTCAAGATGTGAGGGAGAGCTCCATGTGCAACAATAAAGTGTGATTAAGTCTGAAAAGTTATGCCCCTAACTAGCTGCAATCTGCCTTAACAAGTACTACATACAACAAAGGGCACATAACAAAATAGCTGGAGTTAATCCAACTATTACCTCCTCTTAAGGGTCCTAGCTTGCCCGAGAGTAATTGGTCTTCTAGAAGAAACATCAAACGAGCCGCAGTTGAGGACTGCACCATAGATCCAGGCTTTCCAGAATAAACTGACATTGCCAACTGCTGTCAACCTGTACTTAAGGACTGAGGTAAGATTGCAGACACTTTAGTCCAGAAGCAGACAAATGCATGAAAGTGCGCTGCTTAATTCAGGAGCCATACAAACCTACTTTGATTTAATTATGGATAATATTCTATTTCTGATGAGTATATCAAATAGGTTTTTTTTTCTTTATCTCTAGTCATCAGTTTTACTGCTAAACTTGTTCAAACTGTAATGAGACATTTCAAAAATAGTTATCTTGTACCAGCTGACCCCTCAGAATTCAGAAAAAGCAATTCCATAAAAGACTGTAATATAGATTATAAGTTAATAAGTAAAGGAAAACATAATAATGATTCTGTTATGATTAGTGATATATATTGATTACTCTTATCTACAAAACCACTCAGAACAATGGTAACGTTGGTTAAATATTATACAAAGTGTCTTACCCAGTTCTCTTTTTTCATAATCATAAAATTTTTTTGCATAGTTTCAATCAGAATCTGTTCTTTTTACTGGGTAATAATTGGATAAATCAGTTTATAACCGTGATTATGACTGTCTCATTTAAGTATGACAAGAGTTTTTTTAAGGAACAAGGTTGTTTGTTTTCTTTATTTGGGTGTTGAGAATTCTTTATATATTCTGAATAAAACCCTTTTGCCAGTAATGTGATTTGTAACATTTTCTCCCAGTCTGTGACTTGTCTTTTTTTTTTCTTAATGGTGTTTTTAGCAGAACAAAAAGTGTTAATTTTGATAAAGTCCAATTCACTATTTTTTTTCCTCCTTTGGATTGTACTTTTGGTGTCTTATCTAAGAACTTTAAAACAACTTTATTCAGATATATTTCACATTGCATAAAATATAGCATAAGACTATGCATAAAACATAGCATGAAGCTCTGTTTTTAAGTATACAATTCAGCAGTTTTTACTGCACAAGTGAATCACACACTTGTGCAAGAAACACCACTACCTAATTTTAAAGCATTTTCATCACCCCAAAGAGAAACCCTATACCTACTAGCAGTCACTTTCTGTTTTCCCCACCTCTACTTCTATCCCAACCTCTAGCCCCTGGCAACCACTAATCGACTCTCTGTCTCTATGGATTTGCCTATTCCACACATTTCATATAAATGCAATTATACAGCGTGGCCTTTTGTGACTGGCTTCTTTCATTAGGCATAATATTTTCAAGGTTCATCCATGTTGTAGCATGTATCAGTGCTTCATTCCCTTTGATGGTTGACTAATATTCCATTGTATGCATATACCACATTTTGTTTATCCATTCACCAGGTGATGGGCATTTGGGTTGTTTCCACTTCTTGGCCTTTATGAATAATGTTGCCACGAACAGTCATGTAGAAGTGTTTGTGTTAACATATGTTTTCAGTTCTCTCGGGTATATACCTAGGAGTGGAATTACTGGGTAGTATGGCAACTCTAGGTTTAATTGTTTTGAGGGTCTGTCAAACTGTTTTACCAAGTGGCTGCACCATTTTGCATTCTCACAAGTAGCATAGGAGGGTTCCAATAGTTCCACATCCTCATCAACATTTGCTATTATACATCTTTTGGATTATAGCCATTTTAGTGGGTGTGAAGTAGTGTCTCAATGTGGGGTTTTTTTATTTTTTATTTTTCGCTGCTTTGGGTCTTCGTTGCTGCACGCGGGCTTTCTCTAGTTGCAGCGAGTGGGGGCTACTCTTCATTGTGGTGCACGGGCTTCTCACTGCGGTGGCTTCTCTTGTTGTGGAGCACAGGCTCTAGGTGTGTGGGCTTCAGTAGTTGCGGCACACGGGCTCAGTAGTTGTGGCTCGCGGGCTCCAGAGCGCAGGCTCAGTAGTTGTGGCACACAGGCTTAGTTGCTCCGCGGCATGTGGGATCTTCCCAAACCAGAGCTCGAACGCATGTCCCCTGCATTGGCAGGCAGATTCTTAAGCACTGCACCACCAGGGAAGTCCCTCATTGTGGTTTTGGTTTGCATTTCCCTAATGACTAATGATGTTGATTATCTTTTCATGTGTCTTGTGTCCATTTGTTTATTTTCTTTGGAGAAATGTCTATTCAAATCCTTTACCCATTTTTTATTATGTAAGTTTCAGGTGTACAGAATTATAATTCAATGTCTGTATATACTACAAAGTGATCACCAACACAAATCTAATTACAATCCATCACCGTACAATTGACCCTCTTCACCCATTTGGCTCACTCCCAAACCCCTTCTTCTCTGGTAACCACTAACCTGACCTCTGTATCTATTTTTGTTTTATTTTGTTTGTATGTTTGTTTTTTATATTCCACACATAAGTGAAATCATAGAGTTTGTCTTTGTCTGAATAATTTCACTTAGCATAATACCTTCAAGGTCCATCCATGTTGTTGCAAATAGCAAGAGTTCATTCTGTTTTTAGGGCTGAGTAGTATTCCACTGTGTATATAGACCACATCTTCTTTATTCAGTCATCCATCGATGGACACCTAGGTTGTTTCCGTATCTTGGCTATTGTAAGTAATGCTGCAATGAACAGAGAGATGCAGGTATTTTTTTGAATTGGTGTTTTCATGTGCTTGTACCCATTTTTTAATTGGGGTGTCTTTTTATATTGAGTTGTAGGAGTTCTTTATATATTCTGGATAACAGAGTTGTCAGATATACGACTTGCAAACATTTCCTCCTATTCTATGGATTGTCTTTGCACTTTCTTAATAGTATCCTTTGAAGCACAAAATCCTTAGGTTTTAAAAAATTCCCATTTATCAATTGGACTTTATCATTTTTTCTTTGGTTGCTTGAGCTTTAGGTGCCATATCTAAGATATCATTGCCTAATCCAAAGTAACAAATATTTACATCTATCTCTTCTTCTAAGTGTTTCATAGTTTTAGTCTTACATTTAGGTCTTTGACCCATTTTGAGTTAATAGTATGAGGTAGAGATCAAGATTCTTTTCTTTTTTTTTTGCATATGAATATTCAATTCTTCCAGATCTAAGTGTCCAGAGACTATCTTTCCTCCATTGAATTGCTTTTGCAACTTTGTAAAACAAAACAAATCAATTGGCCCAACTCCTTAAATGAGGGCTGCACATACTGCCTTCCTTCCAAAGAGTACAGTATGGAAATGGGGGAAAAGTAACTTTAGAGAAACCTTACAAACATCACCTTAGCTACATGACCAAACTAGCATCAACCCTGATAAGTCATGTGATTGATATGTACCCTTAATACGATGTGATGAAAATGGCACTTTATCACTACAGTTTTCCTCCTCAAATCCATATCCCCAGTCTAATCATGAGGAAAACATCAGACATATTTCATTTGAGGAATGTTCTACAAAATACCTGACCAATATTGCTCAAAACTGTCAAGGTTATCAAAAATAACAAGAGTACTGGAGATGTAATGTATAACCTGATAAATATAATGAACACGGCTGTATGTTATCTAATGAAAGTTGTCAAGAGAGTAAATCCTAAGAGTTCTCATCACACGGATATTTTTTCCAATTTCTTTAATTTTATATCTATAGGAGATGAGGGATGTTCACTAAACTTATTGTGGTCATCATTTTATGATGTGTGTAAGTCAAGTCATTATGCTGTACGCCTTAAATTTACAGTACTGTTTGTCAATTATATCTCAATAAAACTGGAAGAGAAAAATAATAAATAATTCACCATTTCTGTCACCAAAAAAAAAATCTTGTTAAACTAATTTTCTAAATATTTTTAGTTGTTTAAATATTTTGTTGTTTGCCAACCAATGTAAATGAGGATGACAAGAGTTAAAAGTTACAGTCAACTATCTGACCGTATATTGAGTTAAGAGATATAAGAACTTCTGGAACAGTCCCTTTTCTTTCTTAATTTTTTAAAAAATGAATTTATTTACTTATTTATTTTTGGCTGCGTTGGGTCTTCCTTGCTGCACGTGGGCTTCCTCTAGTTGCAGCTAGTGGCAGCTACTCTTCATTGCGGTGCGCGGGCTTCTCATTGCAGTGGCTTCTCTTGTTGCGGAGCTCGGGCTCTAGGCGCCCAGGCTTCAGTAGTTGCGGCACATGGGCTCGGTAGTTGTGGCTCGCAGGATCTAGAGCGTAGGCTCAGTAGTTGTGCCGCACGGGCTTAGTTGCTCCGTGCCATATGGGATCTTCCTGGACCAGGGATCGAACGCGTGTCCCCTGCATTGGCAGGAGGATTCTCAACCACTGCACCACCAGGGAAGTCCCCCTTTTCTTAAAATGAATTTGCTATCTGGCTGGAGAAGTAAGATATATACTTGAAACAATTAGAGGACAAAAGAAGAGTAAGCCAACTGTCATTGTATTCTGATAAAACGAAGTGCTAACTATTGCACTATTTGAGACCAAGATAGTATAGTGTAGTGAGTAATAGTAGTGTGTGGCACAAACAGTAGGTGTAAAGTGAGTTAAAGATAGAAATTAATGTGTGTTGGCCATCATCAAGAAGTCTACAAATAATAAATGCTAGACAGGGTGTAAAGAAAAGGGAACCCTCCTTCACTGTTGGTGGGAATGTAAATTGGTGCAGCCACTATGGAGAACAGTATAGAGGTTCCTTAAAAAACTAAAACTAGAGTTAGCATATGATCCTGCAGTCCCACTCCTGGGCATGTATCTGGAAAAAACGAAAACACTAATTCAAAAAAAGATACGTGCACCCCAATGTTCATTGCAGCACTATTTATAATAGCCTGGACATGGAAGCAACCTAAATGTCCATTGACAAATGAAAGGATAAAGAAGATGTGGTGTGTGTGTGTGTGTGTGTGTGTGTGTGTGTGTGTGTGTGTGTATATATATATATATAAATAAATATATATATTTATATATATATACAATGGACTATTACTCAACCATAAAAAACAATGCAATAATGCCATTTGCAGCAACATGGATGGCGTAGAGATGATCATACTAAGTGAAGTAAGTCAGACAAAGACAAATATCGTATGATATCACTTATATGTGGAATAAAAAATTATACAAATGAACTTATTTACAAAATAGAAATAGACTCACAGATATAGAAAACAACTTATGGTTACTAAAGAGGGAAGGGGGGGGAAGCATAAATGAAGAGTTGGTATTAACAGATGCACATACCTATATATAAAATAGAAAACCAGCAAGGACCTACAGTATAGCACAGGGAACTATACTCAATATTTTGTAATAACCTATAAGGGAAAAGAATCTGAAAAAAAAATGTGTAACTGAATCACTTTGCTATACACCTGAAACTAACACAACATTGTAAATCAACTATACTTCAATTTGAAAAAATACAAAAGAAAAAAAGAAAAAGAAATTGATGTGAGTTGCAGGAAAGCTACTGCAGGGAGAAAGCAACATTCAAAAGCAGAGAAGTCATTTCTAAGTGTGAGAGGGAGGGAAACACAATGTGTTAGAGGACTTTAGAGAGATTGCCTCACCTGGGGCAGAGGGGCAGAGAGGAGAAATGTGATAGAAACATTGACAGAAATATACATCCAGACAGAGAATTTGATGTTCAAAGAAAGTGGATTAGGGGAGTGGGAGAAGAAAGATCAAATTCATTTTTTGGAAGAATAAAACTGTACACTCTTCGCGGAACATAAAGGAAGAGGGAAAGATTGGGTAGGAAGACCTTTTAGGAAGGTAGGAAATACGAAATATGAGTGCCTGTGGAAACAGTCTAAAAAATGGCCAATGTCCTGTAAAAGGAAAGGTCCCCTGCTTCCTCCTAATCTTCAGAAGTTCTGAACCCAGAGGCCAAGAAGGAAATGAATAAGTAGGACAAAGTGAGTGGAGTAGTACTTAAGGTGCTAATATAAATGTTTTATGATTTTTTTGGCCACGCCATGCGGCTTATGGGATCCTAGTTCCCCGACCAGGGATTGAACCTGTGCCCCCTGCAGTGGAAGCGCAGAGTCCTAACCACTGGACCACCAGGGAAGCCCCTAATATAAATATTTTAAAACCCAAGGGTGATGGCAACGGGAATGATTTGTAAGGGAGAAATCCAAAAGAAATTTCAAAAAGAGGGTTAAATTACAGAGAAGGATGAGAATTTGGTAGGTTCCAAAACAAAGAAGCAAAAAACAAACAAATTCCCCCCCTTCCCCTGGTAAAAAACAAGAAGAGCTTAAGGAACCAAGATGACTTAAAGGACATTAAGTGAAAATTAATGAAATCTAAATAAAGTATGGATTTCAATTACTATTAATGTATTGATATTGGTTGATTAATTTTAACAAATGTACCATATTCAGTATTATAAAACATTAATAATAGAGAAAATTGGGTGTGGGGTATATAGAAATTCTGAACTGTCTTTGCAATTTTTCCGTTAAACAGTTCCAAAAAACAAAGTTTATTTAAAACTATCAATTGGCTCTATTTGTGTGTATCTGTTTCTCAGCTCTGTTCCATGAATCTGTGTGTTTATCCTTTCTCCCTTAGCCCACTCTTTTTCAGCTTTATTGACATATAATTGACAAATACAATTGTAATGTATTTAAAGTGTACAACATGTTGATTTGATATAAGTATACATTGTGAAAGGATCCTCTCCATTAAGTTAATAAACACGTCCATCACCTCAAAGATTTTCCTTTTTTGGGTATGTGTGGTGAGAACACATAAGTTGTACTTGACAAATTTCAATTATTCAATACAGTATCATTGGGCTTCCCTGGTGGCGCAGTGGTTAAGAATCCGCCTGCCAATGCAGGGGAAACTGGTTCGAGCCCTGGTCTGGGAAGATCCCATGTGCCGCAGAGCAACTAAGCCCGTGCGCCACAACTACTGAGCTTGCGCTCTAGAGCCTGCGTGGCACAAATAATGAGCCCGCATGCCACAACTACTGAAGTCCGTGCGCCTAGAGCCCATGCTCCGCAACAAGAGAAGCCACTGCAGTGAGAAGCTCGCAGGAGGAGCAGCCCCGGCTCGCAGCAACTAGAGAAAGCCTGCTCGCAGCAATGAAGACTCAACACAGCCGCAAAAAAAAGAAATACAACATCATCAACTATAGTCCCCAAGTTACACATTAGGTCCTCAGATCTTTGCCAAACTCTTCTAATTTTCCCCACCCCTGAGCCCCTGGAAACTACTATTCTACTCTCTGTTTCTATGAGTTCAACTTTTTTTTAAGCGTCCTTACATAAGTGATACTGTGCAGCATGGCATTCTGAGTTTGCAGACTTATGTGGTGGCTTATGAGAGTACGTAAAATGGGAGCAGCATAGCATTTTTTGATCTAGCCTCAGAAATCAGGCAGGATTACTTCCACTGCATTCTATTGGTTAAAAGCAAGATACCAAAGCCGGCTCAGATTGAAGGGGACATGAATTAGACCCACATTTCAATAACAGTACAGTCATTTTATTTATTTATTTAAAAAAATTTTTAATTTTTGGCTGCACCGCAGAAGCATGCAGGATCTTAGTTCCCCGACCAGGGATTGAACCTGTGACCCCTGCAGTGGAAGCATGGAGTCTTAACCACTGGGCCACCAGGGAAGTCCCAGTATAGTCATTTTAAAAGCCACCACACTATATTTAAGAGTAGAGGATTAAAAGGCTGATTGGAAACTCTGGATAGACTTGTTGACATTGAGAGTTTCTCGTTTGGGAATTCCTGACAGCAATGCCGTTAGATTTTTTTCCTTTGACATAGGCAGATTCTGCAGGGAAGACCCCCGTTCTCCTGACTGAAGGGAAAAGACCAGCTGCTGGATTCTGGGTGAGTATAGGAGGCGACTGAAGTAGAGGTTGGCGTGGATGTGTGCATGCCAACACCCAGTGTGCCACATGTCCCTATTTTCACCTTAGTGTCACCACCTTTCCCTGTGCTTAGTGTTCCCCAACCAGAGACTCTCTGTTCATCCTCTCCAGGTTTTTTCTTGTGGGAGGGACAGTTATTTAACTGTGTTGGCTATGAGTGGGGAAGATTGGACGCGTTTTTAAAAAAAATTTATTTATTATTTTATTAATTTATTTTTGGCTGTGTTGGGTCTTTGTTGCTACGTGCGGGCTTTCTTCTAGTTGCAGTGAGCGGGGGTTACTCTTCGTTGCAGTGTGTGGGCTTCTCACTGCAGTGGCTTCTCTTGTTGCAGAGCTCTGGCTCTAGGCACGTGGGCTTCAGTAGTTGTGGCGCACGGGCTTAGTTGCTCCACGACATGTGGGATCTTCCCGGACCAGGGCTCAAACCCATGTCCCCTGCATTGGCAGGTGGATTCTTAAACACTGGGCCACCAGGGAAGCCCTTTAATCCATTTTGAGTTTATTTTTGTGTATGGTGTTAGGGAGTGTCCTAATTTCATTCTTTTACATGTAGCTGTCCAGTTTTCCCAGCACCACTTATTGAAGAGGCTGTCTTTTCTCCACTGTATATTCTTGCCTCCTTTTTCAAAGATAAGGTGACCATATGTGCGTGGGTTTATCTCTTGGCTTTCTATCTTGTTCCATTGATCTATATTTCTGTTTTTGTGCCAGGACCATACTGTCTTGATTACTGTAGCTTTGTAGAATAGTCTGAAGTCAGGGAACCTGATTCCTCTAGCTCCGTTTTTCTTCCTCAAGTTTGCTTTGCCTATTCGGGGTCCTTTGTGTTTCCATACAAATTGTGACATTTTTTGTTCTAGTTCTGCCATTGGTAGTTTGATAGGGATTGCACTGAATCTGTAGATTGCTTTGGGTAGTATAGTCATTTTCACAATGTTGATTCCTCAAAATCAAGAACATGGTATATCTCCCCATCTGTCTGTATCATCTTTAATTTCTTTCATCAGTGTCTTATAATTTTCTGCATACAGGTCTTTTGTCTCCTTAGGTAGATTTATTCCTAGGTATTTTATTCTTTTTGTTGCAATGGTAAATGGGAGTGTTTCTTTAATTTCTTTCAGATTTTTCATCACTAGTATATAGGAATGCAAGAGATTTCTGTGCATTAATTTTGTATCCTGCTACTTTACCAAATTCATTGATTAGCTCTAGTAGTTTTCTGGTAGCATCTTCAGGATTCTCTATGTATAGTATCATGTCATCTGCAAACAGTGACAGTTTTACTTCTTTTCCGATTTGGATTCCTTTTATTTCTTTTTCTTCTCTGATTGCTGTCTCTAAAATTTCCAAAACTATGTTGAATAATAGTGGTGAGAGTGGGCAACATTGTCTTGTTCCTGATCTTAGAGGAAGTATTTTCAGTTTTTCACCATTGAGAATGATGTTGGCTGTGGGTTTGTCAAATATGGCCTTTATTATGTTGAGGTAAGTTCCCTCTATGCCTACTTTCAGCAGGGTTTTTATCATAAATCGGTGTTGAATTTTGTCAAAAGCTTTTTCTGCATCTATTGAGATGATCATAGGTTTTTATCCTTCAATTTGTTAATATGGTGTATCACATTGATTGATTTGCATATATTGAAGAATCCTTGCATTCCTGGGATAAACCCCACTTGATCATGGTGTATGATCCTCTTAATGTGCTGTTGGATTCTGTTTGCTAGTATTTTGTTGAGGATTTTTGCATCTTCGTTCATCAGTGACATTGGCTTGTAGTTTTCTTTTCTTGTGACATCTCTGTCTGGTTTTGGTATCAGGGTGATGGTGGCCTCGTAGAATGAGTTTGGGAGTGTTCCTCCCTCTGCTATATTTTGGAAGAGTTTGAGAAGGGTAGGTGTTAGTTCTTCTCTAACTGTTTGATAGAATTCGCCTGTGAAGCCATCTGGTCCTGGGCTTTTGTTTGTTGGAAGATTTTTAATCACAGTTTCAATTTCAGTGCTTATGATTGGTCTGCTTATATTTTCTATTTCTTCCTGGTTCAGTCTCAGAAGGTTGTGCATTTCTAAGAATTTGTCCATTTCTTCCAGGTTGTCCATTTTATTGGCATATAGTTGCTTGTAGTATTCTCTCATGATCCTTTGTATTTCTGCAGTGTCAGTTGTTACTTCTCCTTTTTCATTTCTAATTCTGTTGATTTGAGTCTTTTCCCTTTTTTTCCTGATGAGTCTGGCTAATGGCTTATCAATTTTGTTTATCTTTTCACAGAACCAGTTTTTAGTTTTATTGATCTTTGCTATTGTTCTAGTTCTGTGAAAAATGGCACAGACACTTCATTTCTTTTTCCTTTATTTCTGATCTGATTTTTATGATTTCTTTCCTTCTGCTAACTTTGGGGTTTTTTTTTGTTCTTCTTTCTCTAATTGTTTTAGGTGTAAGGTTAGGTTATTTATTTGAGATTTTTTTTGGTTACTTGAGGTAGGATTGTGTTGCTGTAAACTTCCCCCTTAGAACTGCTTTTGCTGCATCCCATAGGTTTTGGATCGTCATGTTTGCATTGTCATTTGTTTCTAGGTATTTTTTGATTTCCTCTTTGATTTCTTCAGTGATCTCTTGGTTATTTAGTAGTGTATTGTTTAGCCTCCATGTGTTTGTATTTTTTACAGTTTTTTTCCCGTAATTGATATCTAGTCTCATAGCATTGTGGTCTGAAAAGATACTTGATACGATTTCAATTTTCTTAAGTTTACCAAGGCTTGATTTGTGACCCAAGATATGATCTATCCTGGAGAATGTTCCATGAGCACTTGAGAAGAAAGTGTATTCTGTTGTTTTTGGATGAACCGTCCTATAAATATCATTTAAGTCCATTTTGTTTAATGTGTCATTTAAAGCTTGTGTTTCCTTATTTATTTTCGTTTTGGATGATCTGTGCATTGGCAAAAGTGGGGTGTTAAAGTCCCCTACTATGATTGTGTTACTGTCATTTCCCCTTTTATGACTGTTAGCATTTGCCTTATGTATTGAGGTGCTCCTATGTTGGGTGCTTAAATATTTACAATTGTTATATTTTCTTTTTGGATTGATCCCTTGATCATTATGTAGTGTCCTTCTTTGTCTCTTGTAATAGTCTTTATTTTAAAGTCTATTTTGTCTGATATGAGAATTCCTACTCCAGCTTTCTTTTGATTTCCATTTGAATGGAATATCTTTTTCCATCCCCTCACTTTCAGTCTGTATGTGTCCCTAGGTCTGAAGTGGGTCTCTTGTAGACAGCATATGTATGGGTCTTGTTTTTGTATCCATTCAGCCTGTCTATGTCTTTTGGTTGGAGCATTTAATCCATTTACATTTAAGGTAATTATCGATATGTATGTTCCTATTACCATTTTCTTAATTGTTTGGGTTTGTTACTGCAGGTCTTTTCCTTCTCTTGTGTTTCCTGCCTAGAGAAGTTCCTTTAGCATTTGTTGTAAAGCTGGTTTGGTGGTGCTGAATTCTCTTAACTTTTGCTTATCTGTAAAGATTTTAATTCCTCTATCGAATCTGAATGAGATCCTTGCTGGGTAGAGAAATCTTTGTTGTAGGTTTTTCCCTTTCATCACTTTAAATATGTCCTGCCACTCCCTTCTGGCTTTCAGAGTTTCTGCTGAAAGATCAGCTGTTAACCTTATGGGGATTCCCTTGTATGTTATTTGTTGCATTTCCCTTGCTGCTTTTAATATTGTTTTCTTTGTACTTAATTTTTAATAGTTTGATTACTGTGTCTTGGCATGTTTCTCCTTGGATTTATCCTGTATGGGACTCTCTGCACTTCCTGGACTTGGCTATTTCCTTTCCCATATTAGGGAAGTTTTCAACTATAATCTCTTCAAATATTTTCTCAGTCCCTTTCTTTTTCTCTTCTTCTGGGACCCCTATAATTTGAAGGTTGGTGTGTTTAATGTTGTCCCAGAGGTCTCTGAGACTGCCCTCATTTCTTTTCATTCTTTTTTCTTTTTTCTGCTCTGTGGTGGTTATTTCCACTATTTTATCTTTCAGGTCACTTATCTGTTCTTCTGCCTCAGTTATTCTGCTATTGATTCCTTCTAGAGAATTTTTAATTTCATTTATTGTGTTGTTCATCACTGTTTATTTGTTCTTTAGTTCTTCTAGGTCCTTGTTAAACGTTTCTTGTATTTTCCCCATTCTTTTTCCAAGATTTTGGATCATCTTTACTATCATTACTCTGAATTCTTTTTCAGGTAGACTGCCTATTTCCTCTTCATTTGTTTAGTCTGGTGGGTTTTTACTTTGCTCCTTCATCTGCTGTGTACTTCTCTGTCTTCTCCTTTTTCTTAACTTACTGTGTTTGGGGTCTCCTTTTCGCAGGCTGCAGGTTTGTAGTTCCTGTTGTTTTTGGTGTCTGCCCCCAGTGGGTAAGGTTGGTTCAGTGGGTTGTGTAGGCTTCCTGGTGGAGGGGACTGGTGCCTGTGTTCTGGTGGGAGGGGCTGGATCTTGTCTTTCTGGTGGTGTGTTTTGGGGTGTCTGTGAACTGCATCCAGTGGTGTGTTTTGGGGTGTCTGTGAACTTACGATTTTAGGCAGCCTCTCTGTTAATGGGTGGGGTTGTGTTCCTGTCTTGCTAGTTGTTTGGCATGGGGTGTCCAGCACTGGAGCTTGCTGGTCATTGAGTGGAGCTGGGTCTTAGCGTTGAGACGGAGATCTCTGGGAGAGCTCTCACCGATTGATATTACGTAGGGCTGGGAGGTCTCTCATGGTCCAATGTCCTGAGCTCAGCTCTCCTGTCTCAGAGTCTCAGGTCTGACACCCGGCCGGAGCACGAAGACCCTTCTGGGAAGTCTGAGGTCTTCTGCCAGTGTTCAGTGGAGCTGTTCCACATGTAGATGTGTTTTTGATGTATTTGTGGGGAGGAAGGTGATCTCCACCTCTTACTCCTCTGCCATCTTGAAGGTCCTCCCGGCAGGTGGATTCTTAACTACTGCACCACCATGGAAGCCCTGGACTCGTTTTTAAATGGACTCTCAACCCAACCTCCTCATCTTAACACTCTGCCATTTCTTTATTCACACTAGGGATACCTGATACCACCAATTCCTAAGACTTTTGTGGTTTTATGGTATAATTTGGCCTGGTTCTCACTTTTCCCCTATTTTTGCTTACTATCCAGTTTTTGTTTATTTTTTTGGCCTTGCCACACGGCTTTCAGGATCTTAGTTCCCCGACCAGGGATTGAACCTGGGCCTTCTGCAGTGGAAGCGTGGAATCCTAACCACTGGACCGCTGGGGAACTCCTACTATTCAGTTTTCTTAAATGACTAATGTAATTTATCACTCTGCTGCTTTACAGCTTCCAAAACATTTAAGCTATTGTCTCCTTTCCCATGCACCAAATCCTCCTGAGTTTATAACTTAGAAGAAAATCCTTTATTGATTTTTAATTAACCCTTGGGGAAGGAGCACTCTGTTTAATCTGTCTTTTTTACCTAGAAGTCCCCTCTTGTTGGTTGTTTCCATTTTTCCTCCTATGATGAAAGCAGTCTAGCAGTCTGGTCTACTTATCTTTACTCTCCTTTCTGTCTCCCAGAGATGTTCCGCATCATTTACACGCTCACTCTCTGTGCCTGAGAGTGCTCGTTACTCCCACCCTCACCAATATCTGGCTTCGTTATTCATTCATTCACTCATTAATGTATATATTGCTCATCCTCTATGCACGTGGCTGAGTGGTAGGTGCTTGCCACCATCATGAATAAGATGGAGCTTGTATTCTAGAGAGAGAGTTAAGAAACACATACTTTTTAAAAAGAAGAGTTACAGTTTGTGAAAAGTTTTCTAAAGGGAGTAAACTGGATCATAGAGGGGGACTTGGGGTACCAGTTTCGAGACAGTGGTTGGAAAAGTCCTCTCTGAAAAGGTAGCGTTTGTTTATTTGTTATTTTCTTTTTAAAAGTATTTACTATGAGAGATTTTATACATAGGCAAAAGTGATTCCACTTCCAGTAATGAACTCTCATACTTATCACAAAGTATCAACAATTATTAACGTTTTGCCAGTCTAGTTTCATGTATTCCCTCCCCCCCCCCACCTTTTTTGGCTTCAGTTTTTTTTTTTTTACATTTTAAAAAAAAATTAATTAATTAATTTATTTTTGGCTGTGTTGGGTCTTCGTTTCTGTGCGAGGGCTTTCTCTAGTTGCGGCAAGCGGGGACCACTCCTCATCGTGGTGCGCGGGCCTCTCACTATCGTGGCCTCTCTTGTTGCGGAGCACAGGCTCCAGACGCGCAGGCTCAGTAGTTGTGGCTCACGGGCCTAGTTGCTCCGCGGCATGTGGGATCTTCCCAGACCAGGGCTCAGACCCGTGTCCCCTGCATTGGCAGGCAGACTCTCAACCACTGCGCCACCAGGGAAGCCCTGGCTTCAGTTCTTTAAAACAAATCCCAGACACATTATGCTACCCTTAAATTAATCTGCATCTCAAACTGATAGGGATTTTTTTGAACTTAATCACCATTATCACATTTAACAAAATTAATATTTCTTTCACATCATCTGATACTCAGTACATATTCAAATTTCCCTGGTTGAGTCCAAGATGTCACTTAATAGTTGGCTTGTTCAGGTCAAGAGATCCAAAAAAAAAAGTCCTCACATTGCATTTTGGCATGTGTCTTAAGTCCTTTATCTGAGAACAGTGAATTTCTAATATTTTCAATAATTCTCTTTACTACCTGGGATTCTTCTATAAAAAGAACTTTCTCTCAGCAGCTCATTGATTATTCTTTTTAAAAAAATTTTTTATTGGAGTATAGCTGATTTACAATGTTGTGTTAGTTTCTGCTGCACAGCAAAGTGAATCAATCATATATATACATAGACTCACTCTTTTTTAGATTCTTTTCCCATATAGGTTATCATAGAATATTGGGTAGATTTCCCTGTGCTATACAGTAGGTCCTGATTAGTAATTTATTTTATTTAATTTAACTAATTAATTTATTTATAATTTTTTTTGGCCATGCCATGTGGCTTGTGGGATCTTAGTTCCCCGACCTGGGATTGAACCTGGGCCCTCAGCAGTGAAAGCGCCGAGTCCTAACCACTGGTCTGCTAGGGAATTCCCAGTTATCTATTTTATGTGTAGTAGTGTGTATATGTCATTCCCAATCTCCCAATTTGTCCCTCCCCCCTCATTGATTATTCTTGAAATACGGAGATCACGGGGGAAGGACTGGATAAGTGCTGGATACTTTCACTTTGATTATCAAATTTCAGAGAAACAAGTTGGTGCACTAGTAACCTCCATTGTTAATCAACAAGGTCTTGTTTGTTTGTTTAGCATTATGAATGCACATTTTTACATATCGAATGTGTTTTAATCCATTATTCTTTTTTTTTTTTTTTTTTTTTTTTTGCCACGCCATGCAACATGCAGGATCTTAGTTCCCCCACCAGGGATCAAACCCGTGCCCCCTGCAGTGGAAGTGCAGAGTCGTAACCACTGGACCGCCAGGGAAGTCCCCAAGATCATTATTCTTTATGATACTCAAATTATTCCTTTAGGCTAGTGGCACCCCTTAGAGTTGGCTTCTTTGTCCTTTTGAGGTGGTCCATAGATAATTCTTGAATAAGCATCCTGGCTTGCTAGTTCTCTTTCTGCACATACTCCTGGATTTATTTTCTCTACTCCTAAACTTCTTGGGGTATTTGCAAACCAGTCATAAACTTTGTCATCTCCAAGCCTTTTCCCGGGCCGATTTCTTTGCCTAAAATGACTTTTCCTATTTACGCCTCCCAACTGATTTAAATATCTTTCAAGACTCAGTGCCAAATGTTGGCTACAGTCTGGTGAGACCCTAATCATAGGAGCCACTTAAGCCATGCCTGATTCTTGACTATAGGATTTGGGAGATAAATGTGCATTGCCACTAGGTTTGTGGTAATATCGTTACACAGCAAGAGATGACTAATACACAACCTTTATGAAATTAGGTCCTGTGTCTTTTTTTTTTTTTTTAAATATTTATTTATTTATTTATTTAGGCTGCACCAGGTCTTAGTTGGGGCACGCGGGATCTTTTTTTTTTTTTCATTGCGGCATGCATGCAGGATCTAGTTTCCGGACCAGGGATCAAACCCGGGCCCTCTGCGTTGGGAGCATGGACTCTTACCCACTGGACCACCAGGGAAGTCCCAGGTCCTGTGTCTTTTAGTTTGCTTGTACAGAAGAAACTTTGATATTAGATAGGGGTGCTAGTTAATAATAAAGTTTCATTAAAATGAAAGTTATACTTTGCCATGTTGGGAGACAGTTCTCCATGGGTCTTCCACTTTTCTGCTTGTTGCTTGGGGGGCACTGTCTGCCCTCGTTCCTTTGTGTAGGAAACAGCCTTGGAAGATAGAGATAGTGTCTACTTCTGGAGCAAAGGGCAGGTTTGCTCACAGCCTTAGAAGACGGAGATCGTGTCTCCCTTGGAGCCAAGGGCAGACATTCTTACTACCCATTATTAAAGATTTGGGTTTCCTAAGCTCACTGTTCTTTCCTGTGATGCAACCCAGGGTGCATGTAGATGTCATCCAGCCTTCACATCACTCTGTGGGAATTTGGACTCAGGGAACTGTCACAAAAATGCTGATGCTCTGCTGTAAGTAACAAATTATTCTTCACCTTTGACCCGGCAGTTTTCTGGCTTCTACCAGCATTTATGGCGCTGTGGCAGGCAGAGAAGGTAAAAATCTCAAACCGCTCAGAGTTCTTAAAAAGCTATAGAAATGATGTACAGCACATATTCACTTGTGGAAATTGGAAAGACCCCCCCCTTTTTTTTCAGCGGTGGGAATATAAATACTGTACAAAGTTACCTCTGAACCTATTAACTAGTCAAGTGAGAATCCAAGCCTTGTAATTCTTCTCTCTCAGTGTGTGGTGTCCCTCTTTCTCTACCAACTTCAACTACCCACACTTACCTGGTAAAGTCTCACAATGGCTAAGAATACCTTTATTGGGACTTCCCTGGTGGTGCAGTGGTTAAGAATCCGCCTGCCAATGCAGGGGACACGGGTTCGAGCCCTGGTCCAGGAAGATCCCACATGCCGCGGAGCAACTAAGCCTGTGCACCACAACTACTGAGCCTGTGTGCCACAACTGCTGAAGCCCACGTGCCTAGAGCCTGTGCTCTGCAACAAGAGAAGCCACTGCAATGAGAAGCCCGCGCACCTCAACAAAGAGTAGCCCCCGCTCGCCACAACTAGAGAAAGCCCGCACGCAGCGTTGAAGACCCATCGCAGCCAAAAATAAATAAATAAATTTATAAAATAATAAAAATAAAAAAGGCTACCTTTATCATGGAGGGATTTTAGAAAGTATTTCCTTAGTTGTTGCTGGTTACATTACCATCCAGGGAATGACTGCTTGGTGGCATTTGTTGCTAATGCCCCCATTCAGTATCATGTAATAACATATTCACTGTGCTATGAAAAAGTCCATTACAGTCGCTATTTCAAGTCTTGCTGCCTACTAATTTGGCATTTATAGCCAAGAGATCCAGAGGCTTAAAGTAGTAAAATATTGCTGGATAAAGTCAGAATTGGGAAGCAAGAACTTAATACAAAAGGTACTAAGCAAATTAACCTCAGAGTTGCCTCTGTAAAACAGAGAGTTGAATCCAGTTGAGTTTCCACATGACACCTACTCTCAATTTAACCTCTAACTACAGTTCTCTAAAATTGTTGTGTTTTTCTAGGGCAAAGTAGGTTACTGAGATTTGAAAAGGTAGCATTTACATTGTGGACTCAAAATATTGTAAACCGTCTCTTTGAGAAGGGAAAATTTAAAACTGGAAAAGTAAATTCCCCTTTAAGATGGGACAAGCTTTGATTAAACGAATAAAACCTCTAATTTCCTAGATGTTTAGACTTCCTGTTTGTTCAATGCAGTGCTGTAAATTGCCCCGATGCTGAAACTGTTTTTACAAATACCGGTGAGACATATTTGGGCCAGCCAGGCTAGACAGAAGTTTGAATAGAGAAGACATTGTGTTTTATATGCTGCGGGGTTCATTACCCAAGGTCCCAGAAGGTAAGGTTTTGCTCCAATGCATGTGAAACCTGCCTCTTATGACTGCAAATTAGGGTGACCAGTGGTCCCAGCTTGCTTGGGATGTCTGGTTTTAAAATGGAAAGTCCTGTGTTTCAGGGAACCCCAGTCCTGGGAAAACATCATAGGCGGAGGCCACGGAGAGGCATCTTGAGAGAATTTATGGGCAGACAAGGGAACATCCAGGAGGAAGAGCTGTGCGAACCCTTTCAGTAACTCTATTCACAGACTGGACACACTTTGTGGACTGTGTTCTCGAAAACATAGAGCTGGGGGCAAATTTGATGAGTGCTGATGCTTTAGCCCACGATAGAGAGAATGAAGGCAAGGGAAGGATGAGAAGCACTGCGTTGGCCACTGCCAAAAACTCAGCTGACTGCTTGGCAGGCGTGCCCACTCAGCCACAGAGGATGTCTGGCAGGCTGTGCAAAGAAACCATGCTGTAGAACAGTCCACCAGAGGGAAAAGAAAAGGGAATTTATGTCTCTGGCTCCTTCCTGCCTTGCTCCTCTTGAACAAAATTTGCCTTGATCTAAATTTGCTCCCTACACTTTTGGGTTTCTGTCAGCTTGCACACCCCCTGGGGAGGCATTCCCTCGAAGCCAGTGCCCCAGGGACTGTGACAATGGCCTGATGGCACAGCAAAACCAGGGCAGAGGGCCTCGTTCTCTGTGGCAAGTGGCTGGTCGTGGGGCTGACAGGGCTGGTGGAACCAGCCTATGGTGTCCCTTTCTCTAGGAGGGCCCACGTATGGTCAGGCCATGGTGGTGGCTGAGGTGGGGCAAGAGGTGGAGGGTGGCACTCAGAGACTCTGAGAGGCAACTGGGATATGTCCTGATGCTGTTTCTCCTAGAAAGACCAGGTCATGGAGGAAGAGGACTTAGAGGGGGAGTGGCTGAGGGGGGACCCTGTAGGAGGAAATAAGTAAAAGATAAAGGCAGAGCATGAGGAATGTGATTGTTCATTTGACCTCACGTGTACCCTCAGGGCAGGGATGTCTGGGGATATTTTGGTCTCAAAGTCTAAGATAGACTAAGTTCTATCTTGATCCCTTTGGGCTGCTATACCATAAACTTATGAACAACAAACATTTATTCTTTACAGTTCTAGAGGCTGGAAAGTCCAAGATCATGGTGCTGGCAGATTCAGTGTTTGCTGAGGTTGTGCTTCCTGGTCCATTGACAGCCGTCTTTTTGCTGTGTCCTCATTTGGTGGAAGGGGCCAGGGAGCTCTGTGGGGTCTCTTTCATAAGGGCACTAATCCCTTTCACGGGGGCTCCACCCTCATGACCTAAGCACCTCCTAAGGCTCCCACCTCCTAGTATCATCACATAGACCATTAGGTTTCAACATAAGAATTTGGGGAGGGGACACAAATATTCAGTCCTCAGCAGGCTCCTTCCTGTTGGAGTAAAGCCTTCTGAAAAGAGGCTGTTTGAGCTAAACCCTGAAGGTTGACATTTCAAATAAAGAGATGAGAATGAGCCAAGATACCAAGATACCACGAAGTGCAAGGTGTGTTTGGAGACCCTAAGGAGATAATTTTAGTGAAGACATAAAGTTTCAGGCAACTTTATATTTCTGGATAAAGAATTTGAACTTTATTTCTCAGGCAATAGGACTCCTATCAATCCTTTTAACATAGCGACACCACGCAATGGAAGATTAGAGCTCAAGAGAGTTATACATTTTGCACAAGTGTGATATTGTACAGTTGAATCCACAGACAGGGAGGGAGGGGTAAAGCTGGGGTTCCTAACCTGGATCTATGAATTGCTAGGGGAAGTCTCTGTGAAGCTCAGATTATTACACGCAACGTTTTTATGCGGACCTCTATACCTTTCATCAACTTTTCAAAAGGTCCGGACCCCCAAAAGGTTAAAGTGCACTGGTAAAGAGAGAAAATCAGTAGAGTCCCCACCGTCCCCCAAGCCTGGAGGCATGTACCTCCCATTTGGGGGTCAGGAGGCGAGAGCGAAGTTGGCCAGAAAACCTTCTAATTCATAGTTAGGAGGCAGTTCAGGCTCGTACTGACATGACCTGGAGAAGATCTGGACGCCAGGAAGATCCTATCCCAGTACAGGCTGAAGGTATAAATAAATACCCAGCAAATTCTTCCTCGCGCTTCCTTCGTGCAACTGCGGAGGCGCTAGGACCGCGGGAACGCCGCTCGCTCCCGGCGAAGCCCCGCCTCGGCGCGAGGCAGGACGGGAAAGTCAACATGGACGCGTCCATTTGAACATCTCGCCTGAGTGGTTCTCCCGCACGCTTGCTTGTCGTTAGCAGTCGTGTCCGCAGCTGCTGCCCAGTCTTCCTCCGGAATAGGGGAGGGAGAGGGAATGAGAAGCTGCAGCGGCCGAGGAGTCACCGTGACCGTCCCCGCCGCCACCCTCGGGCCCCCTCGGCCCCCGCGCCTCCGGGGAGCAGCCGGGGCTCGCCGCGCCTGACGCGTCCCGAGTCACACAGGTATGGGCCCGGCCCCGCAGCGCCTGGTGGTTCATCGCCTGTCCGCTAGCCCTTTCACCCGCCCCGAGGCCTACCCGCGCGCGGTGACCCGGAGGGCTGGGAGCCCGGGGCGGGCCCTGAGCGGGCCGCAGAGCCAAGGGGACCCCAGCTGGCGGGCTGGGCTTTACGGGCTGCACCTTCCTGCTCCACTCTGCGCCGGCTTCCTTCCTGAACTAAGCGCGGTGTCCCGTGTGGGCCTCAGCTTCTAGATCAGCCCCTTGCCGCTCTGATACGATGTTCTGAGACTCAGGCTCTTAGACTTGTTTGTTTCACCTGACCCTAAAGAGGCCGGGGAAGCTCTGCCTTTTTGCGGAGTCTCAACTCAGGGTGTCTTCTGTGTGCATTTGGATTTACTCTTGAAGCAACTGTGTGGTTACCTCTGGCGGGGTAGTTTTTGTTCCTAGTTAGCAATGCTGATATCTTGTTTTATAGCATATCAGTTTAATACAGTACTTTCATCTGTAGCTCTTTATGTTGTCCCCTAATAAGTAAAAACACATAAAAATTTGGGGTATTGCAAAAGCATTAAATGTGTCGCCTTAATTAGAACAGAGATATTGTACTGTGAAAATAACTGTAATTAATACTTTTGTAATTTTCTCTCAAAGTTTTAATAGAATAACATTTCAAAATTGCACAGCTGAAGTCGGATGAACTCACAAGTTTTTTAATGTTGGTTATCCTGTTGACTAGAATATAGGAAGACCAGCTGAATTTTATTTTTTCCTTGTAAGTTTTATAAGGTACTGTTTTAGTTATATCCCAAGTTCAGGTCTTCTCAATTCTGAATTTTAGCGGGAGGAAAATAAAAGTGTTTTGATTGTGGCATATGGTTATGTCAGGAATAGCATTTAATTCATAGCAAAATAACTTTGACCCTAGAGGAGCTGCACAGGAACTACAGGGGCTTTGAGATATTGCAGGAAAAAAACCCCTACTGATGCCAAAAAGACCTCAAATGAGAAATGTAAGTCAAATTTAGTTAAACTTTTAATTGTGAGTGCCGTTTCAAACCCTTTAAAGTTGTCTATGGTGCTGTGGTCAAATGTTGGTTTTGATCTGTGTTTGAGGATCGTAGCTTAAATGTGATGCCACAAAATCCTTTTTTTTTTTTTTAATTTTATTTATTTACTTTTAGCTGTGTTGGGTCTTCGCTTCTGTGCGAGGGCCTCCTCTAGTTGCAGCGAGCAGGGGCCACTCTTCATCGCGGTGCGCGGGCCTCTCACTATCGTGGCCTCTCTTGTTGCGGAGCACAGGCTCCAGACGCGCAGACTCAGTAGTTGTGGCTCACGGGCCTAGCTGCTCCGCGGCATGTGGGATCTTCCCAGACCAGGGCTCGAACCCGTGTCCCCTGCATTGGCAGGCAGGTTCTCAACCACTGCGCCACCAGGGAAGCCCCACAAAATCCATTTTTAATGTAGGTGTTTTCTTGGAGAGAGAACTGGCATCCACCTTATATGCCACATTATACAGTGAATTTTACTAGCTGTCAACTACTGTATGTAGAAATGTTTTGGAAGTGAAGGGGCATGGTTCCACCCACAGCTGAGCCACATCTTTATAGTGATAAGCTGTACTGTAATAGGTTGTGTTAATTAAAAGCTAGGACTCATAAATTTGCTGCAAGTGTGGCTGTCCCATGGCCAGCGTTCTTCATGCCTTGGTTTCCTGTGTTTGGACCCCAAATTGGAATTGATTGTAGTCATATGTTTAGGTGGACTGGGGTGTCAAAACTACTGGTGACATTTGACAGTTTATTAGGTCTTTTGTGGATTGGTCAGCTGAAACGAGTAGTTCAACTTGTGATGAATTAGAAGTAATATGTGTTTTTTTTGTGGGGTTTTTTTTTTGTTTCATTCCAATATGCCAGTGGTCCTTGAGGTGTGCTTTTCAAATGAGTTTCCAACAGCTGAACAGAAATGACCTTAAATGTTGAGAAGCCGGGCAGTCATGGGACTATAAAGTACAACTTGTCTAAATACTTCATATGTGAAGTGTGGAAAAACTAGCATATAGTAGTAGGAAACATAGGATAGGTGTTGTGGGATGTGAGTGCTTGTCTCAACCCAGTGGTTTCCTTCAGTGGTAACCGTCTGTTGGTCAGTTTCCAACTAAAATGTGGCGATAACTGTAATCACCTGAGAGTCAGATCTGGAATGACCTTTGATGTTATAATTACTTGTACACCTACAGTGTAATAGGATTGACACTCATCCAAGGATTAATGACTCTTCTGTAAACTTCTATGATATTTTATTCTGGTTTTAACTCTAGAAGCTGACCAGAGTGTGTTTGAATTCATACAGAAATAATGTTGATATTTGGAACCCATGTCGAACTTCTATGAAGAAAGGGCAACAATGATTGCAGCCGGGGATTTGCAGGAATTTGTTCCTTTTGGTCGAGACCACTGCAAGCACCACCCTAATGCTTTGAACCTTCAGCTTCGCCAGCTGCAGCCAGCGTCGGAGTTATGGTCTTCTGATGGTGCTGCTGGCCTGGTGGGATCCCTTCAGGAGGTTACGATCCACGAGAAACAGAAGGTTCCGTTAAGTTTCCCGTTGTATTTTTGAAACATAGAATGTTGTGATCTACCTGTAATTTAAGGCTACCTGCAACTGAGAAATGAGTATAATGCTACTTCTAGGGTAGTGGTTAAGATTTGGTAATTTCAGTCGAGACTAAAATAATGACTTCATTGTATTATGGTGTCATAACCGTTTATTTAGACATACAACTCATGGTTTTATAATAAGTACTATGATTATGGTCCATTCTAAACCTCTTTCTCTTCCCTTAGTATGTGGGGACCAGATTTCATGTTGTTTGATTATTAGATGGTAGAGTTAGAAATGGTCCCTGCTGCAAAAAGACTTGCATATTTCTTGAGGACAAGAAAAATGCCACATAAGTAGATAGAGTACTAGTTCTTAAATAGGAGAATGAGATGTTAGCATGTGTCAGAAAATCAGTCTTTCCCACTTTATTCCACTTTCATTCCATTTGGGATACCAAAATCTCAGGGAGAGGAAGTCTATGTAGTTAGAAATCTGAACCTTTCTCTCTCCCATTTATTTTGATGAGTGGGACAAGGGAAGGAAGGTGAATGTATATTTAGTTGTGAAGCAGGGAAATCTACCCTGTGAATAAACTCCAGCAGTGATTCCCACGTGCATCTTCCTGCCCCCTCTCCATCACTTCCCCATGCACCTAATATACCATTTTAGCTTCCCTAGTATGTTGGTTTCATTTTTGGATCTATAGATATGGTATAATTTTTGTTTGTTTATATTTTGGGCAAATAATATAGTAGTATAATATAAAACATCCTGTAAGGTATATAATACACATATGCACACACCCCACTTTGTTAATCAGTGGCACTAAGCTTCTAAGAATTGGGCTTAGATTGAGTCTTTCTCCCCAGGCAAAGAGAGAGTAGGAGACTTGTCTCTGAATGATTATTGATTTAATTAATAAATCCTGCTCCATACTTTGGAAAAAAGTGCTTGAACATGTCCTGCATGTGTTAATTTTTAAGGAGAGCTGGCAGTTAAGGAAAGGCGTAAGTGAAATTGGAGAAGAAGTAGATTACGATGAGGAACTCTATGTGGCTGGAAATATGGTTATCTGGAGCAAAGGAAGTAAAAGCCAGGCATTGGCTGTTTATAAAGCGTTTACAGTTGACAGTCCTGTTCAACAGGTGAGTTGATTTGAATTTTAGCATTTGATTGACTACTTAACACTTAAAAAAGTTTTTGTCCTAAAATTTAACAGAAATAATAAAAACTGTGTAATGGTCCCAGCAGCTGGGTGTCCATTTAAAAAATTTCATTTGTTTTCTGTATCATCACTTTTTTTACACCATCCTTTGTCAATTTAATGATAGTCTTTAAAGACTGTTCTTGAGTAATTCAATTTGTTATTCTCAATAAAAATTTCTAAGACATTGAGGGTACAAAGAATACTGTAACACATGATGATTATAACTGATTGCAGAGTATTCAATAAATAAAAATCTGGTTCCTAGTGATAATCAGAAAGAGAAAGAAAAAAACTAACTTGTTATCATTGCAGTTGGCTATTACACCTAACTCTATTATGAAAATCGGTAATTAAAGGGAAGGAATTAAGCATTTGCCCTGCCTTTCTAGGAAGACGTGCAGTTCATCTCGAGTTAATGAAGGAACACCATTATTTATGGACGAATGCCAGCTAATAAATATAGAAAGAAGGGTAGAGTTAAAAAATCACCACTTTGTAACCTCCAATGTAATAATGGATTCAGAAAAGGATTGTTAATGGATATTAACACTCTTGGGTGAAAGGATATTACCATGGCACTAAGGTATTACCCTGTGAATTACTTGCTAAAATGGACTGGACATCAGGTGCTAGAAGAAAATTACATTATTTTTCCTCAGGTGGGATGACGGTTTTGTGGTTATATAGGAGTACATCTTTAGTTTTAGGAAATGCACGATGAAGTGTTTAGGGGTAAAGTGTCATGATGTGTGCAATTTTCAAATAGCCCCCGCCCCCTGCATTTCCACATGTACTCAAATACCCTTAAACAAGTATGGCAAAATTCAGGTGAGACAGATGTTCACTGTACTGTTTCATCTTTTCTTACTGAAAGTTTTTAGAATATCAAGTTGGGGGAGAAATGAAAACATTTATGTTGGTTGCATTAATTGTTAGGCTACTGACAGGAGGTTTTAGAAGCTTTTTACTCATGTGAAGTTCCCCATTTGTAGACACTGAAATCGTACCTCGACACTGCTTATTTTTTTTTTTTTCCATGAACTATTTCCTGATGAGTGTTGTATTCTTCTAACAATTTATTAGGAAGGGTAAACTGAATTATTCCCAAATTTGAGAGCGTGTGTGAAAGCATTTCCATCCAGGAGTGTTGAAGCCAGTGTTCTTTTTGCTGATAATTTCCCCCTCATGTAGCATTGTGAATGTATTTAATACCACTGAAAAATGGTTAAGATGGTAAATTTTATGTTATGTATATTTTACCACAATTAAAAAGACACATAAAAATGCCATTAAAAAATTTCAATAAGTGATTGTCAAGCATACCAGTTGAAGTTTAACGGCTTTTCCTAGTTTGTATATATATTTTTAAGATGGTCCCTTAAGAAAGGGAAATGTTTTTCTAAATATTCTTTCTGGCGAGTTGAAGAATGATAAGATTAGGTAAGTCTGGAGATTATAAAATAGCTTGGCAATTTTCAACTCTTCTGATAATCTTTAGCTTTGTATAAGATATAGGGTTTAATACAGGTTGAACCACTATTTGAATTCACTTTTGCTGCAAAGCTTCTATCTAGTAGGTTTCTTGATTTTGTTTTCCCTTTTCTTTTTACTTGCAAGCATAGTTTATCTTTCCTTAAGATAGTTATCACTAATCAGTCTAATTTTATCTTATTTTTCTTTGTTCCCATGGTATATGTGTTGAGCTGATGAGGAGGGACTGTTATGTAGGTGACACTATTACTTAGATACCATTAGTTAATAGGTTATTATTTAGATATAATTTTCTTAGGTAAGCATTTTGTTTTGATTTTAGGCATTGTGGTGTGACTTCATTATATCACAGGATAAGTCTGAAAAGGACTACAGTAAGTTTCTTTTCGAAATTTTATTTGATCTTATGATGATTCCAAATGTTTATCTCATTTTTTTTTCATTCAAAATAAGTAAGCCACTAATAATGGTGGATTAGCACAAGCATTTTTATATTGTGCATTAAAGAATTTGTGCTGTTGGGAATTGCAATTTATTTATTTTTTAAAAATTTATTTATTTATTTATTTTTGGCTGTATTGGGTCTCCATTGTTGCATGCGGGCTTTCTCTAGTTGTGGTGAGCAGGGGCTATTTTTCGTTGCAGTGTGCGGGCTTCTCATTGCAGTGGCTTCTCTTGTTGCAGAGCACGGGCTCTAGGCACTTGGGCTTCAGTAGTTGTGGCTCTCGGGCTCTAGAGTGTAGGCTCAGTAGTTGTGCTGCACAGGCTTAGTTGCTCTGCGGCATGTGAGATCTTCCCGGACCAGGGCTCGAACCCATGTCCCCTGCATTGACAGGTGGATTCTTAACCACTGTGCCACCAGGGAAGTCCTGGGAATTGCAATTTATGATTATTGGGATTTTTTTTTTGAAAACAATGCATATATCTTGTTGTACTTTCTCTTTTCAGGTAGTGATGAAGTAGAAAAATGCATATGTATATTGCAAAGCTCATGTGTTAACATGCATAGCATAGAAGGAAAGGATTACATAGCTTCTTTACCTTTTCAGGTAAACTTGAGTGTTTCAATGTTTTTGTGTTTTATTGGAGAATATTCTTGAATTAATTGGTTTCAGAAGTATTGCTACTCTCATGTCTTGTAATCAAAAATGTTATTTTTACTGAAATAAAATTGTATTGGCTTACCATTTCCATCCTTTGTCTTAAAAATAAATTATTTAGTGAAGTGAATTATGAAGTCTTTTTCTGAGAGGTTTCTTTTCAGTTTAAGTGACATATAAGAAATCATTTTGGTTTTATTCAAGCACTTGAGCAATATTAGTCTTTCTCCTGTATCTCATTATCTTTTTCATGCCCTAATGCTGTTGTTACACTTTAATCACATTGTCATTTTGGTACTGATATTAGCTACTGGCAGGAATTTCAGGTCGAACTTCTCTTCCTTAGATTTGATTTTGTCTTAGATTTACTTGTTAGAATTACTTAAAAAAAATTATAGTTAATGATTGTTACTTTGCAAAACCCTTGTTAAATTGGAAGAAAATCTAATGTTCTGTAATGTTTCGTAAAAACATGTTATAAAGAATAGTTTCTTTTACTTCTGTTTTTTTCCTCACCCTTTTACCCGATAGGTTGCAAATGTTTGGCCCACAAAGTATGGCTTGTTGTTCGAACGAAGCAGCTCTTCACATGAGCTTCCTCCAGGCCCACCCAGGTATGCAGGTCAGAATATGATTCCCTGGGCTTTTTTTGGTTGGTTCTAAGGTAAAATTGTTTACCCAAAAGTTTGGGATGACGATAATTTCCATGCTGTCAGCACAGATAGATGCCTTTTTCTCTCATCTCAGCATTGTACCCTTATGAGTTCTACTTCTCACTTGGCACTTAATTGTCTACAGCTTTTTTCCCCAAGTAGTAAAATTGAGCAAACACTTGGCTTAAAGATAACAAAACTCAGTTCTTAGCTCTGCCATTTTTTCCATCATGGTACTTTGGGCAAATCATTAGCTTTGGCTTTAGTTTCCTTATCTGTTACAGGAAGAATACTGTCATTTATTTCTTAGGATTTATGCAGTGATTTAACAAGCTAATGTATATAATCTCTGACATAGGGCTTCATATGTCTTAGGTGCGTAATAAATTATAGTGCGTTTACTTTGTCTCCCTAATCAGCTGTGAGCTCGTTGAAGGGCAGGAACATAAAGTACCTGTCATAGTGTGGTGCAAGTAGTAGACACTGAGTTTTAAGAAAATTGCTTATAGATTTTAATCTCTCTCTGTGTTTAGATAGAAGGTCTGTTTTTTCCTCTTTTTTCAGTCACTCCTTAAGAAAATGCAGCCATTTTATTTACTTGAAGTGTTTCTTTTTTTTTTTTTTAAATACTCTCCTTTGTAAATAGGTCTAGAAGACTAAATTTCTTTCCTAGCTGTTGGAGACACACTGCCACTAAGAGAGGTTTAAAAAAAAAAATGACTGCCTTATACCCATTACTTTGTTTGTTCTGTAAGGTGTTGACTGCTGCTCAGATACTCCCTGGGCTACACTGAGTTTGGTGTGTGTGTGTGCAGATTTACCCTGCATAAGAGGAGAGATTTCTAGGAATAAAATAGAAGATACTGTGAAAAACAGTAGGTCAAAAGTTTTTAGAGGGTTGCTTTTTGAGATGGTAGGTTTCTAGTTGCAAGTGTAATCTGCAGAAGACATTTCTTTGCAAGGAAAGTACAAAATTTGTGCACAAATGGAGTCATCTTGTGTTGGTGATTGTTTATTTGTTCTTTACTAGAGAACCTTTACCCACTATGTTCAGCATGCTGCATCCACTAGATGAAATTACACCTCTTGTTTGTAAATCTGGAAGTAAGTGTATTTTTATAAATTCTTTTATGTAGGCTCTCTTTTGAGTTTGGGGCTGGGGGGGAAATAAAGGAGCTTATGAAAATTAGATTTGTTTTATAAAAATAATGTAATTTAAGCATTTAAAAATAACTCTTATTATGAAAAGAATTCATATTAATTAATTCATTGAATACCCTGGTATTAACTGTTTTAACAGCTATTCTTTTAGTAAAAATAGAGCCTATACATCAACCAGAAATACTGATATATTTTCTAACTTACCTGTAGATGACTCTGGACTTTGTTCCTTAGTAATTAGTAAGTAAATGAATAACACTCAGATAAACTAAAATCGTTTCCTTTTTTTGGAAAAAAGAAATGTAGAGCCTTAGACCTTTACTTTGGAAATTTTTAATATTTCATTTTCCCTGCTCATAATAACATAATTTGCTGGGACTCAGACTTTTAATAGTTCCTAGAGGTATTTCTAGATGCTTGTTTTAAAATTTTAAATGTGACCAAACATAGGCTATTATGAATAATGAGGACTTGAAGGCTAAAAGAATATATTTATATTCTTTTTTTTTTTTTTTAAACAATTCTTTTTTTTTTTTTTTAAATTAATTAATTAATTAATTTATTTATTTATTTTTGGCTGTGCTGGGTCTTCGGTTCGTGCGAGGGCTTTCTCTAGCTGCGGCAAGCGGGGGCCACTCTTCATCGCGGTGCGGGGACCGCTCTTCATCGCGGTGCGCGGGCCTTTCACTATCGCGGCCCCTCCCGTTGCGGGGCACAGGCTCCAGACGCGCAGGCTCAGCAGCTGTGGCTCACGGGCCCAGCTGCTCCGCCGCATGCGGGATCTTCCCAGACCAGGGCTCGAACCCGTGTCTCCTGCATTAGCAGGCAGATTCTCAACCACTGCGCCACCAGGGAAGCCCCTATTTATATTCTTTGACCAATTTTACTTTAAGAACTTTATCCCAAGTATATATTCTGAAATGCCACTGAGGTTTTTATCTTCTATATCAGGGCTTGGCAAACTACAGCCTGGGGGCTAAATCCAGTTTATTTTTCTAAGGCTTAAGAGCCAAGAGTGGTTTTTACCTTTTTAAAAGGTTGTAGAAAACAAAAATAATTATGCTACAGAGTCAGTATGTCTGCAAAGCCTAAACTATTTACTCTTCGGCCTTTTACAGAAAAAGTTTATTGATAATTCTATATTATACTGCTAACAACTACAAACAACCTAAAAAAACATGTCAGTGTGTGATTGAATGGTATACAGCCATTATTGATCATGTTTTTGAATAATATTTAATGACCTCAGGAATTGCTTATGCATAATGTTAAGGTACAAAACTAACTGCAATATCATCCTAATTTTGTAAAAACATAAAAAATATGTCTGTATAGGAAAAAAAAAAAACTCAGAGGAGTGCTCCCAAATATATTAGTAGAGGTTATTTTGAGTGAAATTATGAATGATTTTTATTTCTTTCTTTATAAAGTACTCCTTTTATAAAATAATTCTTTTAAAAATTTTCAATATTTTAACTGAGAGGGAAGCATTTAGGAAACAGTCAAATAAGGATATAGAAACCAGTTTATGGTACTGTAGATGTAAAAGCTGGACTCACTAGGAAAAAACTTATTTTGCATGTATACCCAGTAAAGCAGAAACAGTAGTGTACTGTTCAGCACTGTTTGAGTAGTTATAGTAGAGAACAGATTTCTTAGAGAAGAAAAGAACTAATAAGGAAGTCAAACTTGGCTGAATGGTTGAGTGCAATTTAAGAATAAATCAGTTATTAAAGGAGTCATGGACCTTTTACCTGTGGCTGATGAATTTAATGGTTTAGTCAGCACAAATCTTCAACATTTAGTTGCATGTGTGTGAAATCAAAACTCGTAACGTTCTCATCTTTAATATATTTTAAAGGAATTGATGCCCAAAGTAAATTTATTAAAAATTGAGGGTTAATTACGTAATATATTAATAGATTTTTGTGCCTTAATTGCCTTGATTTCTCTTTATCTTTAGGAATTGCAAGAAGTCACTTCATAAACAACAGTCTTGTAAAAGTCCATTGTTCTATACCTGATCATTTCTGTTCTGTCTTTAAGGTCTTTTTGGTTCATCACGGGTACAATATGTTGTAGATCATGCAATGAAAATTGTTTTTCTCAACACTGATCCCTCCGTTGTAATGACCTATGACACCGTTCAAGGTTTGCATTCTGTGTGGGCTCTCCGGAGAGTCAAAACAGAGGTAAGGGTAAAGGCAGATCACTTCTTAATAGAAAAGGATAGTTAATACTAAAAACTTTGCAGATTTTTAGAAGAATCACTTGTGAAATAGGTTGAGTGCCTTAGGTAAAAAGATATATCTTTAATAACTGGCCACTACCCTGCATTCTCACACGGAAATTGCCCTTTTAATCTAATTATTTTCTGCCCCCTCCCCCTTTTCATTTTGATTTAAGGAAGAGAATGTTGTTTTAAAGTTCTCTGAACAGGGGGGCACCCCACAGAACGTGGCCACCAGCAGCTCGCTCACAGCACACCTCAGAAGCCTCTCCAAGGGAGACTCCCCCGTGGCTTCCCCCTTCCAGAACTACTCCTCCATCCACAGCCAGAGTCGCTCAACCTCCTCGCCCAGCCTGCACTCCCGCTCACCTTCCATTTCCAACATGGCAGCTCTCAGGTGGGAATTAAGTGTGGAAGCATTTCCTTGTTTTAAACAAGACATCCCAAGAAAAAGATACCTTCTTTTAAAACTTTCTCTTGTGATTTGAAGGATGTAAAATTTCTGTTGACAGCTCCTGAGTATCTTTTAGAGAAAACAGCACTATTCCAGTTGTGCTATTTTTACTAAGACTTCCGGGCCTCCTGGGTCACTGTTTCACTGAGTCATACTTAGAAGCTGCCGGTGCTTGTTGTAAGAGTGCCGCATTTTTACCACTAAGTGGCAGCAGTTTGGTGAATATTAATAACAGAAATTTTTTGGTGCTGTTTTCTTTTGTCTTAATTTGCATTAGCTTTTCTTTTGTTTTTGTTAATAGCTATCTGGTGCAATAGGGACATAGTTTTGTTGGTGTGTATATGTTTGAATGTATAGGAACATAGTTTAAACTTTTTTGAATGATATTGATATAAATAATTGATTTTCTGAGGCAGAAAATGAACTGATTTTCAGTTAAAAAAAAGAATTCTAATAGGAATTCTAAATCTTTAGAATATAATAAAGCATGTTGACAAACCGTTTAAGTAGCTACTCCTTTTTAAAAAAATTGTATTTCTGACTGGGTTTATGTTATGAATACTCTCCGTACATAGAATTTGGAAAGCTTTATTAGAAAGTGTGTTATATCAGCCTGCGTTATTAATTGTGGTGCACTCTTTTCTCTTTATTTTGCAGTCGTGCTCATTCTCCAGCCTTAGGAGTGCACTCTTTTTCAGGGGTGCAAAGGTTCAACCTTTCAAGCCATAATCAATCTCCGAAGAGACACAGTATTTCTCATTCTCCAAATAGTAATTCTAATGGCTCCTTTCTTGCACCAGAAACAGAGCCAATTGTTCCTGAACTTTGTATGGACCATTTATGGACAGAAACGATTACTAATATAAGGTTTGGAGTATATATTTTTATATTCAAAGAAAAATGATGCTAAAAGTTTTAGAAAATACTTGGTATTTTGTGTAAAGCTTCCTTTGAGTATAAGCAGTTATTAATATTTCTAAAATACATAGAGATATGTATTAAAGGCTACCTCAGTTTCAGTAGAGGATGTTAGTGATATTAAGGTGATCATAAAAATATTTTGTCATTTGCTATTTCTTCCTTAGCTTAGTAATCTCTCAGATTTGAGGTGTTTGATGTTTTAGGGAGAGACAACTAATTTCTGTAGATTAGGAAACTTGGGAATTTATAGCATTTTTCTTAAGTTCTGTCTTTTTGTTAGTTGAGTATCAGGTGTTTTTCTGGGAAACACAACTCAGACCTCTGTTCCATGTGACCTTCCTCCTTTAATGTTCTCTTTAATCATTCACTCAGTCAATGCCAGTGTGTGTGCTAGTGGCTGTGGTTTATCAGCAAATAAGTTGCTGTCCCTGTCCTCAGAAAGAGACAGCTGGAGGATGGTGGCACTGCTCATCTGCTGGTAGGGCTTTGGAAAGATGACTAGGTATTTCCTGGGTGGGTAAGCGGGGCAGTACACGGTAGTTAGAGGGGATCAGAAGAAAAGTTCAGAAGTGTGAATGTGTGGTTTGTTCAGGGAATTAAAAATACTCTCAATTTGTTTGTGCAGGAGGAGGGGAAAGGGCTGCAAAAGAGGAGGTGGAGAGAGATGGCCCTTTGGGCTGTTCTGTTTGATGAGAGCTGTAAGAAGGTGCTTTATATGTGGGTCATAAACTCAGGGGAAGAGCAGTCACTTATCAGTGGTGATTGAGGCAAGACAGGTGGATTGGAGTTTCCACCACACGGAGTGTGTAGAGGTTGGGTTCCTGGAGGGCCTGTGGATGAGCTTGCAGTTGCAGGGGTTCTGGTAACCCTCTGGAATCACAGATAGTAACCATGGGTATGTGTGGTGTATAGGCCTTTTCTTTAGCAGAGGGTTTAACATTCATTAGATTCTCAGAGTCTGTGACCTCCGAATAGTTAAAACCAGGCTGTGTAGAATCAGAAGAGGGCTAGTGACTAAAGTCTTGGAAACGTAAGATTTGGGGGGGGGGTGAAAAGAGATAAAGCTGCTGCAGAGAGACAGAGCAAGAGAGGTCAGGTGGGGGAAGCAGCAGGACATGTCATGGAACACAAGAAAAGTGGCTTTTGAGAAGAAGGTGCCAATGTTGCCAGGTGCTGGTGAAGTGTGGCACTCTTAGGTGAGCTCAGAGAGGCAGTACCTGGATGGCAAGATCACTGGTGACCTTGGCCAGAGCACCTGGGGGTGGGGGTCTAGGGTGGAGTGGAATGGGGTGGAAAAAGTAAATGGGGACCGAGGAGGTGAACATAGATATACAGACTGTCCAAGGAGTTTGCCTTTGAATGGGAATGAGGATACAGAACTAGCTGAGGGTGTCTCAGGGTCAAGGGAGAGTTTTGTTTTTCCTGAACTATGTTAGAGACAATTAGTCTTCATTTTTGCCCTTAAATACCTAAGTGTGTTTCTGTAAAAAGTAAGGGCATTTCCTTACCTAACCATGCTACCATTTTTACATCCAGCCAAATTAACAGTAAGTCCTTTATATAATCTAATATTTAGTCCATCTTTGTATTTAAAGACTCATTTTAATATGAGAGAGTAGGCTATGAAAAGACTATATACCCAGAGCAGGGAAAGCACTGAAAATACAGCTGGCTCTACGGCCTTAAGCTATCCACATCCGAGTAGAAAGACAAGCGCATGTTCTTAGGCTGGCGAGTCAGGGATAGGCAGTTGGAGGAAAGGAAAGATGTGAGTACAGTGTTGAAGTATGTTCTATTTTTATATATATAAAATAAAAATTCCTTATAAAATAAAAATTTTATATATAGAATAAAAATTCCCTGTATTTAAAAATCATTTGTCTTTAAATACCGTATTGTTAAGTTGGATATATTGCAGATCCTTATTGTATAGAGTTACAAAGAAATTTTTGAGAATAGAGAATTTTTGAGTATGGGTTAAAAAAAAAGCGCTGAAGTGGAGCCTAATCTGAGAGAGAGTGGGGATAGATTGGAGAGGTCATGTTATAAAATGTCTGACCCCTTAGACCCTGTAAGAGGTCTAAGATCTCTTCAAGTTTGCATTACTTTAGCAGTAGGCAGCTTGCATAATGTGGAATTAAAAAGTCTGTGGGTAATGATTACATTTATTGTAATTTTTCCCCAAAAAAGCTGTGTAGTGGACTCAGAGTCAAAGAGCTGAAAGGAATCTTAGAGATCATGAAGTTCAATTCTTAGAAGTGCTTTTGTGTCTTCAAGGTTATTGCTTGGCCCAAGTAGTATTTCCTGTAGAATATTTTCAAAGACTTTTAATAATTACTGTGGTAGATTTTTAAGTGAGTGCCAACAGTTTATTAATGTATCTGTTACAGGGAGAAAAATTCACAGGCCTCAAAAGTCTTTATTACATCTGACCTATGTGGGCAAAAGTTCTTGTGCTTTTTAGTAGAGTCCCAGCTCCAGTTACGGTAAGTGAGTTTATGTATCTCATTGATTTGGTATAAATAAACTTAGGACTATTTTTTCTTTTCCTTTTTCTTTCTCTCTCTTTTTTTTTTTTTTGGCTTAAGTAGCTTTATTGAAATAATTTACATACCATAAAATTAACATGTTTTAAGTGTATCGTTTAATGATTTTTAGTAAATTTACAGTTATGCAGCATCACCACGATCCAGCTTTAAAAATTTCTATCACTTTAAAAACATCTCTTGTGCTTGACTTGCATTCAGTCTCTGTTCCCATTCCCAACCTCAGGTAACCAGTATATAGGCTTTTTGCCTCTGCAGATTTGCCTTTTCTGGATATGTTATGTAAATAGAATCATACAATATATAGTTTTTTTGTGTCCACCTTCTTTCACTTAGCATGATTCTTAGGGCCTACCATGTTGTAACATGTATAAATATTTTATTCCTCTTGCTGTGTAGTATTGTATAAATATACCACATTTTGTTTATCTAGTCATTAGTTGATGGGCATTTGGTTTGTTTCCACTTTTTTGACCATTGTGAATTATGGCACTATGTACATTGGAGCCAAAGCCTTTGTGTGGACATACATGATTTCATGTAGATAGATAGGTAGATAACTAGGAGTGGATCAAATGATAAATTCATTATAAACTTTTAAAGAAATTGCTAAATTTGTCTTCCAAATAAGCTGTACCATTTTACATTCCCACCAGTAATGTTTGACTGTTCCAATTTCTTCATCCTTGACAAGATTTTTTTTTTTAATTTTTGAATTTTATTTTATTTATTTTTTTATACAGCAGGTTATTATTAGTCATCAGTTTTATACACATCAGTGTATACATGTCAATCCCATTCACCCAGTTCATCACAACACCACCCCCACCCCCCTGCGGCTTTCCCCCCTTGGTGTCCATACGTTTGTTCTCTACATCTGTGTCTCAACTTCTGCCCTGCAAACCGGTTCATCTGTACCATTTTTCTAGGTTCCACATACATGCGTTAATATATGATATTTGTTTTTCTCTTTCTGACTTACTTCACTCTGTATGACAGTCTCTAGATCCATCCCTGTCTCAACAAATGACCCAATTTCGTTACTTTTTATGGCTGAGTAATATTCCATTGTATATATGTACCATGACTTCTTTATTCATTCGTCTGTCAATGGGCATTTAGGTTGCTTCCATGACCTGGCTATTGTAAATAGTGCTGCAATGAACATTGGGGTGCATGTGTCTTTTTGAATTATAGTTTTCTCTGGGTATATGCCCAGTAGTGGGATTGCTGGATCTTATGGTAATTCTGTTTTTAGTTTTTTAAGGAAGCTCCATACTGTTCTCCATAGTGGCTGTATCAGTTTACATTCCCACCAACAGTGCAAGAGGGTTCCCTTTTCTCCACACCCTCTCTAGCATTTGTTGTTTGTAGATTTTCTGATGATGCCCATTCTAAATGGTGTGAGGTGTTACCTCATTGTAGTTTTGATTTGCATTTCTCTAGTAATTAGTGATGTTGAGCAGCTTTTCATGTGCTTCTTGGCCATCTGTATGTCTTCTTTGCAGAAATGTCTATTTAGGTCTTATGCCCATTTTTGGATTGGGTTGTTTGTTTTTTTGATATTGAGCTGCATGAGCTGTTTATATATTTTGGAGATTAATCCTTTGTCCGTTGATTTGTTTGCAGATATTTTCTCCCATTCTGAGGGTTGTGTTTTTGTCTTGTTTATGGTTTCCTTTGCTGTGCAAAAGCTTTGAAGTTTCATTAGGTCCCATTTGTTTATTTTTGTTTTTATTTCCATTACTCTAGGAGGTGGATCAAAAAAGATCTTGCTGTGGTTTATGTCAGAGTGTTCTTCCTATGTTTTCCTCTAAGAGTTTTATAGTGTCCGGTCTTACATTTAGGTCTCGAATCCATTTTGAGTTTATTTTTGTGTATGGTGTTAGGGAGTGTTCTAATTTCATTCTTTTACATGTAGCTGTCCAGTTTTCCCAGCACCACTTATTGAAGAGACTGTCTTTTCTCCATTGTATATCCTTGCCTCCTTTGTCATAGATTAGTTGACCATAGGTGCGTGGGTTTATCTCTGGGCTTTCTATCCTGTTCCATGATCTATATTTCTGTTTTTGTGCCAGTACCATGTTGTCTTGATTACTGTAGCTTTGTAGTATAGTCTGAAGTCAGGGAGTCTGATTCCTCCTGCTCTGTTTTTTTCCCTCAAGACTGCTTTGGCTATTCGGGGTCTTTTGTGTCTCCATACAAATTTTAAGATTTTTTTTTTCTAGTTCCATAAAAAATACCATTGGTAATTTGATAGGGATTGCATTGAATCTGTAGATTGCTTTAGGTAGTATAGTCATTTTCACACTATTGTTTCTTCCCATCCAAGAACATGGTATATCTCTCCATCTGTTGGTATCATCTTTAATTTCTTTTATCAGTGTCTTATAGTTTTCTGCATACAGGTCTTTTGTCTCCCTAGGTAGGTTTATTCCTAGGTATTTTATTGTTTTTGTTGCAGTGGTAAATGGGAGTGTTTCCTTACTCTCTCTTTCAGATTTTCCATCATTAGTGTATAGGAATGCAAGAGATTTCTGTGCATTAATTTTGTATCCTATATTAATTTTGTAACTTTACGAAATTCGTTGATTAGCTCTAGTAGTTTTCTGGTGGCATCTTTAGGATTATCTATGTATAGTATCATGTCATCTGCAAACAGTGACAGTTTTACTTCTTCTTTTCCAATTTGTATTCCTTTTATTTGTTTTTCTTCTCTGATTGCCGTGGCTAGGACTTCCAAAACTATGTTGAATAATAGTGGTGAGAGTGGACATCCTTGTCTCATTCCTGATCTTAGAGGAAATGCTTTCAGTTTTTCACCATTGAGAATGATGTTTGCTGTGGGTTTGTTGTATATGGCCTTTATTATGTTGAGGTAGGTTCCCTGTATGCCCACTTTCTGGAGAGTTTTTATCATAAATGGGTGTTGAATTTTGTCAAAAGCTTTTTCTGCATCTATTGAGATGATCCTATGGTTTTTATTCTTCAATTTGTTACTATGGTGTATCACATTGATTGATTTGCGTATATTGAAGAATCCTTGCATCCCTGGGATAAATCCCACTTGATCATGGTGTATGATACTTTTAATGTGTTGTTGGATTCTGTTTGCTAGTATTTTGTTGAGGATTTTTGCATCTATATTCATCAGTGATATTGGTCTGTAATTTTCTTTTTTTGTAGTATCTTTGTCTGGTTTTGGTATCAGTGTGATGGTGGCCTCATAGAATGAGTTTGGGAGTGTTCCTTCCTCTGCAATTTTTTGGAAGATTTTGAGAAGGATGTGTGTTAGCTCTTCTCTAAGTGTTTGATAGAATCACCTGTGAAGCCATCTGGTCCTGGACTTTTGTTTGCTGGAAGATCTTTAATCACAGTTTCAATTTCATTACCTGTGATTCGTCTGTTCATTTGTTCTATTTCTTCCTGGTTCAGTCTTGGAAGGTTATACCTTTCTAAGAATTTGTCCATTTCTTCCAGGTTGTCCATTTTATTGGCATAGAGTTGCTTGTAGTAGTCTCTTAGGATGCTTTGTATTTCTGCGGTGTCTATTGTAACTTCTCCTTTTTCATTTCTAATTTTATAGATTTGAGTCCTCTCCCTCTTTTTCTTGATAAGTCTGGCTTATGGTTTTTCAATTTTGTTTATCTTCTCAAAGATCCAGCTTTTAGTTTTATTGATCTTTGCTATTGTTTTCTTTGTTTCTATTTCATTTATTTCTGCTCTGATCTTTATGATTTCTTTCCTTCTGCTAACTTTGGATTTTGTTTGTTCTTCTTTCTCTAGTTTCTTTAGGTGTAAGTTTAGATTGTTTATTTGAGATTTTTCTTGTTTCTTGAGGTAGGCTTGTATAGCTAATAAACTTCCCTGTTAGAACTGCTTTTGCTGCATCCCATAGGTTTTGGATCGTCGTGTTTTCATTGTCATTTGTCTCTAGTTATTTTTTGATTTGCTCTTTGATTTCTTCAGTGATCTCTTGGTTATTTAGTAACGTATTGTTTATCCTCCATGTGTTCGTGTTTTTTTCCCTGTAATTCATTTCTAATCTCATAGTGTTGTGGTCAGAAAAGATGCTTGATATGATTTCAGTTTTCTTAAATTTACTGAGGCTTGATTTGTGACTCAAGATGTGATCTATCCTGGAGAATGTTCCGTGCGCACTTGAGAAGAAAGTGTAATCTGCTGTTTTTGGATGGAATGTCCTATAAATATCAATTAAATCTATCTGGTCTATTGTGTCATTTAAAGCTTGTGTTTCCTTATTTATTTTCATTTTGGATGATCTGTCCATTGGTGTAAGTGAGGTGTTAAAGTCCCCCACTATTATTGTGTTACTGTCGATTTCCTCTTTTATAGCTGTTAGCAGTTGCCTTATGTATCGAGGTGCTCCTATGTTGGGTGCATATATATTTATAATTGTTATATCTTCTTCTTGGATTGATCCCTTGATCATTATGTAGTGTCCTTCCTTGTCTCTTGTAACATTCTTTATTTTAAAGTCTGTTTTATCTGATATGAGTATTGCTACTCCAGCTTTCTTTTCATTTCCATTTGAATGGAATATCTTTTTCCATCCCCTCACTTTCAGTCTGTATGTGTCCGTAGGTCTGAAGTGGGTCTCTTGTGGACAGCCTATATATGGGTCTTGTTTTTGTATCCATTCAACAAGCCTGTGTCTTTTGGTTGGAGCATTTAATCCATTCACGTTTAAGGTAATTATTGATATGTATGTTCCTATGACCATTTTCTTAATTGTTTTGGGTTTGTTTTTGTAGGTCCTTTTCTTCTCTTGTGTTTCCCACTTAGAGAAGTTCCTTTAGCATTTGTTGTAGAGCTGGTTTGGTGGTGCTGAATTCTCTTAGCTTTTGCTTGTCTGTAAAGCTTTTGACTTCTCCGTTGAATCTGAATGAGATCCTTGCTGGGTAGAGTAATCTTGGTTGTAGGTTCTTCCCTTTCATCACTTTTAGTATATCATGCCACTCCCTTCTGGCTTGTAGAGTTTCTGCTGAGAAATCAGCTGTTAACCTTATGGGAATTCCCTTGTGTGTTATTTGTCATTTTTCCCTTGCTGCTTTCAATAATTTTTCTTTGTCTTTAATTTTTGCCCATTTGATTACTATGTGTGTTGGTGTGTTTCTTCTTGGGTTTATCCTGTATGGGACTCGCTGCACCTCCTGGACTTGGGTGGCTATTTCTTTTCCCATGTTTGGGAAGTTTTTGACTATAATCTCTTCAAATATTTTCTCTGGTCCTTTCTCTCTGTCTTCTCCTTCTGGGACCCCTATAATGCAAATGTTGTTGTGTTTAGTGTTGTCCCAGAGGTCTCTTTGGCTTTCATCATTTCTTTTCTTTCTTTTTTATTTTGGTCCGCAGCAGTGAATTCCACCATTCTGTCTTCCAGGTCACTTATCCATTCTTCTGCCTCAGTTGTTCTGCTATTGATTCCTTCTAGTGTAGTTTTGATTTCAGTTATTGTATTGTTCATTTCTGTTTGTTTGTTCTTTAATTCTTCTAGGTCTTTGTTAAACATTTCTTACATCTTCTCGATCTTTGCCTCCATTCTTTTTCCGAGGTCCTGGATCATCTTCACTATCATTATTCTGAATTCTTTTTCTGGAAGGTTGCCTATCTCCACTTCATTTAGTTGTTTTTCTGGGGTTTTATCTTGTTCCTTCATCTGGTACATAGCCCTCTGCCTTTTCATCTTGTCTATCTTTCTTTGAATGTGGTTTTTGTTCCACAGGCTGCAGGATTTTAGTTCTTCTTGCTTCTGCTCTCTGCCCTCTGGTGGATGAGGCTGTCTAAGAGGCTTGTGTAAGTTTCCTGATGGGAATGACTGGTGGTGGTTAGAGCTGACTGTTGCTCTGGTGGGCAGAGCTCAGTAAAGCTTTAATCCACTTAACTGCTGATGGATGGGGCTGGGTTCCCTCCCTGTTGGTTGTTTGGCCTGAGGCAAACCAACACTGGAGCCTACCTGGGCTCTTTGGTGGGGCTAATGACAGACTCTGGGAGGGCTTACGCCAAGGAGTACTTCCCAGAACTTCTGCTGCCAGTCTCCTTGTCCCCACGGTGAGCCCCAGCTACCCCCCGCCTCTGCAGGAGACCCTCCAACACTAGCAGGTAGGTCTGGTTCAGTCTCCCCCGGGGTCACTGCTCCTTCCCCTGGGTCCCGATGCACACACTACTTTGTGTGTGCCCTCCAAGAGTGGAATCTCTGTTTCCCCCAGTCCTGTCGAAGTCCTGCAATCAAGTCCCACTAGGCTTCAAAGTTTGATTCTCTAGGAATTCCTCCTCCCGTTGCCGATCGCCCAGGTTGGGAAGCCTGACGTGGGGCTCAGAACCTTCACTCCAGTGGGTGGACTTCTGGGGTATAAGTGTTCTCCAGTCTGTGAGTCACCCACCCAGCAGTTATGGGACTTGATTTTACTGATTGCGCCCCTCCTACCATCTCATTGTGGCTTCTCCTTTGTCTTTGGATGTGGGATATCTTTTTTTGGTGAGTTCCAGTGTCTTCCTGTCAATGATTGTCCAGCAGCTAGTTGTGATTCTGGTATTCTCGCAAGAGGGAGTGAGAGCATGTCCTTCTACTCCGCCATCTTGGTTCCTTTTGACAAGATTTGATATTGTCATTTTCTTTGATTGTAGCCATTCTGGTGGGTGTGAAGTGTTTTTTTAAAATTTTCTTTCTTTATTTTTTGGGTGCGTTGGGTGTTCATTGCTGCGCGTGGGCTTTCTCTAGTTGCGGTGAGCAGGGGGGCTACTCTTCTTGCGGTGCATGGGCTTCTCATTGTGGTGGCTTCTCTTGTTGCAGAGCACAGGCTCGAGGCACGTGGGCTTCAGTAGTTGCGGCACACGGGCTCTAGAGCGCAGACTCAGCTGTTGTGGCGCACAGGCTTAGTTGCTCCGCGGCATGTGGGATCTTCCTGGACCAGGGATCGAACCTGTGTCCCCTGCATTGCCAGGCGGATTCTTAACCTCTGTGCCACCAGAGAAGCCCCTGAAGTGGTTTTAATTTGCATTTCCCTAATGACTTATGATGTTGAGCATCTTCTCATGTGCTTATTAGCCATTCATTTATCTTCTTAGGTAAAATGTGTATTTATATATTTACCCATTTATTGACCTTTAATTTTGAAATTATTATAGATCACAGGATGTTGTAAAGTAGTAGAGGTCCTGTGTAGCCTGCACTTTTTCTCCCAGAGGTAACATCTTACATATCTATAGTGCATTGTTAAAAGAAGGAAAAAGGGCTTCCCTGGTGGCGCAGTGGTTGAGAATCTGCCTGCTAATGCAGGGGACACGGGTTCGAGCCCTGGTCTGGGAAGATCCCACATGCCGCAGAGCGGCTGGGCCCGTGAGCCACAATTACTGAGCCTGCGTGTCTGGAGCCTGTGCTCCGCAACAAGAGAGGCCACGATAGTGAGAGGCCCGCGCACCGTGATGAAGAGTGGCCCCCGCTTGCCACAACTAGAGAAAGCCCTAGCACAGAAACGAAGACCCAACATAGCAATCAATCAATCAATCAATCAATAAAAAAATAAATCTTTAAAAAAAAAAAAAAAAAAAAAGAAGGAAATTGACATCAGTACAATCAATGGGCCTCATTCAAACTTCATCAGTTTTACGTGTACTCATTTGTGTGTGTATATGATTCCATGAAATTTTATCACGTGTAGATTTGTGCAAACACCCCAATCAAGGTTCAGAACTTCTTTATCACCTCACAGATCTCCCTCATGCTACCCACTTTAGAGTCACATACACCACACCCATCTACCACAGTCCCCAATCCCTGGCAACCACTAATCTGTTCTCCATCTCTATAATTTTGTCTTTTGAAAATGTTTTATAAATGGAATCATACAGTAAGTAACCTTTTGAAATTGGCTTTTTACAGTTAGTATAATACCCTTGAGATCAGTAGAGGTTGTTGCATATATCAATAGTGTATTTCTTTTTTAATTTGAATATTTAGATGTGTAAAGTTTCAAGAGAGTAATGATAAAACCCAGCTCATCTTTGGCTCCGTCACCAACATACAGGCAAAGGATGCAGCTCCAGTGGAGGTAAATGCAGGCACATTTCTTGAGAAGTTGAAAATCATTGTGGTTTATAATTTGCACAGATTGGAAAATAAAATTTTTGCCTTTTTTTTTTTTTTTTTTTTTAGAAGATAGACACTATGCTCGTCCTGGAAGGCAGTGGAAACCTGGTGCTGTACACAGGAGTGGTTCGGGTAAGTAATAAATAGCATTTCATGCCTTTAGTAGGACTACTTCCTTAATTATTATTTTTTAATGTTACTTTAGTTTGATATTTAAAATTTGTTACCTCCTGTCTATAGAATTTGGCAGAAGATTCTTGTAAGAGTTGACAATGAAGTCTTCAATTTAGGTTGGGCCTTATTTGGAGGTCTAGGACTCACTGTCATTAGATGGATTGGCACTATGAAAACAGCGCAGTTGGGGAAACTTTAATGCATATAGATAATTTTTAAAAAAAGAAAAAAGTTAATTGAAGTTTTATAAAGAGTATAGTTTTGAAATTGATTTACGGGTAGCTTTCTTAAGTCTCAAAGTTTTAGTAAAGTTTCATTGTATTAAATGTATAATATATATGTTGTCTGTGTCTTTTTAAACAGTTGTGAACTTTATATACGGAATAATGTAAATTTTACAAATTTAAATTATGAAATTTAAATACACATAGTTTGAAGGATAATGAAGTGAACATTCATATAACCACTACCCAGGTTAAGAAATAGGATGTTGCCATATATTTACAGTCTCTTGGATTTTCTTTCCTCATTGTATCCTCATCCCCCAGAGATCCTTACTTGGAATAAATCAGTCCCTTGTTTTTATTACTAGTTTTTGCAGTTATGTATGTATCACTGATGAGTAAATTGTTTAGTTTTCCTTGTTTTTGAATTTTCATATAAAGAAAACATACCACATACTCTTCTCTGACTTATTTTGCTCAACATTATATTATTTTTAGATTTATTTGTGTTGACGTGTAGCTGTTGTTGACTCACGCACTGTTACCTAGTTTTCCATTGCATGATTATACGAGAACTTTACCAGCCACTAGGGTTGTTTTGCTGTTTCCTCTAATAAACAATGCTTAAAAAGTTTTTAAAAAATATATATCTCCTAGCCTTTAGAATATATGCATATTCAACTTAGCCACATGGTGACACATTGTTTTCCAAAGTGTAGGTTGCATCAAGGAGAGCTCTCGAAGTTTCTTTACAATCTTGCTAACCCAAAGTACTGTTAGCTTTTTGTTTTTGTTTTTCCCAGATTGGTGCCTAATTACAGCCAGGTGCTAATGGAAGTCCAGGCTCCCACTTGGCCTTTGCTCACAGGGCCGAGGGGTGGGGTGCAGTATTTTCCTATTGTGTTTGTCTGGAGTAGGTTGGTCATTGTCTAAAAGTTTTCTAGCTATTCCTTTCCTGATTGGGTCTTTTTTCCTGTCTGCTCCCGTAATGAGATTGTGGTCTGCCTCAACTTCCACATTACCTAGAGGGCAGTTTGAGAACCGAATGGTGTTACAGGTTGTTTAGTTCTCAGATCTTTTACTGTGTCATTGTTGGTCAGTTTCGCACATGGATCACTCATTGTTGGTCAGTTTCACAAAAACTTTATATATACTAGTTCTCCTGTCATTTTTGTTTTTTAATCCTAAGGATTTTATTTGGGCAACTTCTGTAATTTTATTAGCTTTCGGGTAGTATATTGACATAAATATGTATATTGTCAAAATTCCACTTTAGTTCTGAGTATCTCCTTTTAGTCTTATCAAGAGTTTTCAGCCTGTGTGGGTGTGAATTTCTGTTGTGTTTTTCCTGTGAACCCTGTGGGTAGCTAAAAGGAAGGAGTGGTTAGCATGGATTGTTGGCTCATTCTTTTAAGGTCAATGTAGAGTTGATGTAAATTTTTTTTGAGGAAGAGGTATTTGAAAGTTTATGACAGAAGACAGATTGTGAGCTAGAGAGCACGGTTTGAATTAGGTTGGATTTAATTTCTTGAGTATCGCTTCAGCCTAAATTTTTTGGCTCCCAAGAAGTAATTGATGTCTTTCTCTCTGCCAGGAAAATACTTAACAAGATTGATGCTTATAGCCTCTGAATGCTTAGTGTCTCTGCTGCCTTTACCACCAATGAGGTAGAAAAATGCATAGTATACGTGAATTTTGTATAGTGTCTTGACTATATTAACATTCCCCCTGTTTCCTGCCCCCAGAAAAGTCCTTAGTTATGAAAAGAAGGAATCAGACTAAGAATTTATGCCAAGATATTCATAGTTGGTAGGTAGAGTTTGATACATTATTAAAATTTTAATTCTCTTTGTTTTTTAGTTGTGTTTGGTGGTCATAGACTTTGAAATATCTAAAGAAATATATGCTTACATGCCTTAACGTTTCATTTAAGAACATGATACAGTAGGGAATTCCCTGGTGGTCCAGTAGTTAGGACTCTGAGCTTCCACTGCAGGGTTCAATCCCTGGTCGGGGAACTAAGATCCTATAAGCCGTGTGGCGTGGCCAAAACAACAACAACAACAACAAAAACATTAAAGCTAATTTTTTTCCACATTTTTTTATTGCTTAAAGGTGGGAAAGGTTTTTATTCCTGGGCTGCCAGCTCCCTCCCTGACAATGTCGAACACAATGCCTCGGCCCAGCACCCCACTTGACAGCGTTAGTACTCCTAACCCTCTGAGTAAGCTGCTTGGATCCCTGGATGAGGTAAGACAGGGAGTAGGTGTTGTCAAAAATTAATAGTGTCTTAAAGAAGTTTGGTCAAATATTAGTTCTTTCCATGGTTAACTTTTTTCTGTTTTAACGGTGACAGAATTGGAAGTTTGGCTAATGCTTGTAGAATGTGTATATTTTCAAACACAAATGATTCAGTAAACATACATTGACTCCCCTTCTGATGTGTAAGATACTTTTTGAAGGTGCTGCAGTGAGGAAAGTGATGCATTCTTTTTCATCTAGGGATCTCACAATTTACTTGGGTGGAACAGATGTACTGTCTGTTTTAAGAGATTATAATTTAAGATAGGTAGACTATTAAGACTTAAGAGGAACAGAGAGTACCATAGGAGATTCACTGATAGGAAGATACATTCTGATGGGATGATGTGGTGGAATCAAAGGCTCCTCTTCCAGAGACGTGTCTACCTTGGTTTGGACCTGGAGGGTAAGTAGGATGTCTGTAGATGGAAGGGGGCTTTGGGGTAAGCGGAATTGCATGGGTGTGCGCGTGGAGGCAGGACAGTGCAGAGCATTTTAACACATAGTTGTATCTCCATCTCCCAGCATACAAGTGAAGACTCAGCAAGTCTGTGGAATGAATGAATGCTTATAAAAGTACACGTAGTCTCTTGGGTGAGGCAGGGCAGGAGGTGGGATAATAATAACCTGTTTTCTAGTGTTATCTATGTACTAGGCACTGTTCTGAGTGTTTTATATGTATTAACTCATTTAATCCCTTAAAACAACTTTATTAGGAAAATATTAATCCTTGTTTTACAAATGGGCACATAGAGAGGTACAAGGAGGTTACTGGTCTAACAACATACAGCTAATTAAGTGGTAGAGCTAGGATTTACACTGTCTTCCTAACATGCTCTTGAAAAAGAAAGGATGAAAAGGTTTTTATTCCAAATGCAGTCTCCAGGGCATTATAGGTTTTTGATCATGGAGTTAAGAATGTTAGGATTTGTGTTTTAGATAGGTTTATCTTGGGATTGCAGATAGACCAATTAGATCCCAAGTGCTGTAAGACTCTGGGGCCACCTCCTTCCGATTCCTTTCCTTCTCTCCTGATCTTGGTCCCTCAAGTCCAGGTAGTCTCCACAGCTTTGTAGTGCTGTCCATCAGATGTGCTATTTTTATCGACTTTTTCTAGTTGCTTTTGGTGAGGACCTTGGTCTGCTACAAGGTACTTAGTCATGTTTAGAGCAGAATGGTTTTAAATCATTATGTACAATTGCTAGGCCATATGCAAAAAAGATATATAGTTTCTTTAACCGTAATTTCTCAAAACATGCTTCACATGTGTTGTTTTTATGACTTTTTCCAGGCTGTTCTGTTGTCCCCAGTTCCAGAACTAAGGGATTCTTCAAAGCTTCATGATTCTCTCTATAATGAGGATTGTACTTTCCAACAGCTTGGAACTTACATTCATTCTATAAGAGACCCTGTCCATAACAGGGTAACGCTAGTAAGTATGCATATTTATTTTTAAAAGGTTAGGCAACTTTCCAAGAATTGTGGCTGTTATTTAAAGTTTGTCAGAACGCAGAATTTTGTGAAAAATGGAAACAAATGTTTCTTGTGATTTTTAAAATCGCTTATTTGTCAGTTTTTTGCCCTATTTTACTTTAAAGAAGCTCCGCCCAACTTTTCTGAAGTTCATGTATTATGAAAAAATGTATTGAAAACAAAGCTTGTTCAATCAGTTGAATTTTATACGGGCATGGTTTTTGTCTTTCTATTAAAAGTGAGCCTCTTTTTCTTGGTGATGGTGACTCAAGTGTCTATATGAAAATTAGACACTTTATTAAAGACAAGAATTTGTGTAAATGTTTTACAAATAAGTACATTGATTGTTTCTAAAACTTCGAAGTATTCAGTTCTGTTTGAAAAATATTGCTTGTTTTTCATTTATTTAATTGCATTTTTGTTTGACAGTCTTGTAAAGCATCAGCTATTTTTAAGACATTCAGAGACTTAGAATGCACAGATTCTATTTACTTGCTCTTATTTGTTTCCATTCTTTTCCCTAGGAACTGAGTAATGGCTCCATGGTTAGGATCACTATTCCTGAAATTGCCACCTCTGAATTAGGTACGATTAAGAATCAAACCTCACTTTTGTGTGTTCTTAGTTTGATTTAAAAGATTTGGAGTAATTGCTGATTTACATGAATAATCGGGGTTTTAAAATTTTTTGCTGTTTTTGAAGCCATGAGATGGAGTTTTTTACTGTGCTGAGAAGCTATAAAAAAGAGCTGGGGGGCATTTTGTGCTGTCCGCTCCATGTGTGCTCTAAGGCTGGGGGAACCCGTGAAGTGTGTGCTAGTTCTGCTTCTGTGAGATTTCTTACGAAGAAGAAGCCATGCAGTGAGATTACAGCGTATGGACATGCCTCTTGCAAGAAAATCTCAAAAACAAGGAAGCCCAAGCAACTAAAATAGTTTTCGGCATATTGATGGTTTTTTTTTTTTTTTAATTTATTTATTTATTTATTTATTTTTGGCTGTGTTGGGTCTTCGTTTCTGTGCGAGGGCTTTCTCTAGTTGTGGCAAGTGGGGGCCACTCTTCATCGCGGTGTGCGGGCCTCTCGCTATCGCAGCCTCTCTTGTTGCGGAGCACAGGCTCCAGACGCGCAGGCTCAGTAGTTGTGGCTCACGGGCGTATTTGCTCCGTGGCATGTGGGATCTTCCCAGACCAGGGCTCGAACCCGTGTCCCCTGCATTGGCAGGCAGATTCTCAACCACTGCGCCACAAGGGAAGCCCCTATTGATGGTTTTTAATCCAAAAATATATCTCTCAATTGTTAGATAAATTGAAAATTAACATAATTGCCTTTAACTGAATAAAACTTAACATTATAGTAAAAATACACTCAGGAGTATTTTGATAAAATTGGAGTCTGCTTGAATTATTACTGAAATGCAATTTGGAAAGTACTAGGTGAAGAATATTTTGAACATAGAATAGTAAAGAAAACTGTGGAATTGAAAAGATTTGCCAACAAATGTAAATTAAGAAAAGAAAGCTTGTATGATATAAGAAAATTCAGGACATCTATTAGTTTCAAAGTCTAACTGCCAGAGCAGAGCGTTGGCAGATTGTGTGAATTCTGGAATTTGGTAAGTGGGCTAGAATGACTTTTGCGTTTTAGGAAGTATCTTTCATTGGTGTAGTAAATGATATTCTGAGTTCGTATGGAGATGCCTTGCTTTTCTGAAAGGTATTTAGCCAGTGATCTCAAGAAGTATAAGCCTAACCAAAGTACATAAAAACAAATAACAGGTTAATTAAAAAAAAAAAATCTTACTCTCTCACGAGCAAATAGAAGGCACATAGTTCATGCACGTAAGTTTTTGTACTTTACTTATAAAGCTTTCCTCAGCCCCTCAGGCAGTATCTGGTTTACACTTATTTTGGATTCAATCATGACAAACTTGACTATTAGGTTTTCTAACATTGGTTTCATTTGATTCCAACCTTTGCTGTGTATGCACACACATAGCAAATTGATGAGAAAAAGCATATGCTGCTGAGGATGGGCCCCGGTGACAGTGCCAGTGGGAAGGGAAGAAAAGAATCCTCTAAAGAGATTATGGGAGGATACACAAGCATTGCAGTTTGGGGCCATTTCCTACTAAAAGCAGACCCAGGCCTCTTTATAGCAGTAGCCCTTGCCACCCTGAGGGGGTCGCTGTATGACAGTGTAGCACTGTAAGTGATAGTCATACTAATGATATTGAGTCATTAAGAAAGTTATAGTTTTCATGGTATTGATTGATCAGAGAGCATGTAAAACATTTTAGAAACAATGCTGTCAGAAATAATGAAAAGTTATAAAGCTTTGGTTAACCAGAATGTTCAATCATTCAGAACATATTTTAATGCTAGGTAAGCATTGCTATTTGAGGAGGTATATATTGATTATTACATATTTACTGAAGTATTGAAGCAATATTTTATATGAATTTATTAATGTGGAAATTGTATGTTTTTGTTAGAATGGCCTTTAACTTATTGTCCAAACTAGGACATTTTTGAGAGTGAAATGGGGAACTGTTAATAACTGTCAGGGCCATGGATGTCAATCAGTTCTGTCTTAGGTAATCTCAGCTCTTTGGTTACTCTATTTCTGATCCAAAATTAATGATCAGAAAGCTGCCCTGAGACCTCTCGCAAGCCCTGTTAAATTCAGTGTCAGTTGATTGGCTAGGTCAGATTTGCATCCCATTGGCTCTTTAATGGCAGTTCTTTTTTCATAGTACTTGGCCTTTATATAGTAGTAATTAAAAAATGTTCTTAGTAAAAGGGGAAAAGAAATGCATGCATAGGAAGCATACTAAAATTAATCTTTGCTTTCAATAGTACAAACTTGTTTGCAAGCAATTAAATTTATCCTGCCAAAAGAAGTAGCTGTTCAGATGCTTGTCAAGTGGTACAGTGTCCACAGTGCTCCGGGAGGACCCAGTTATCACTCAGAGTGGAACTTATTTGTGACTTGTCTCATGAACATGATGGGTTATAACACAGACCGCTTAGCATGGACAAGGAATGTAAGTACAGATAATTGTTTTTCCTCCTGAGATATTCTGTTGTTATCTAAAATGTTGTTATCTAAAATGTAATGTTTGCATAATTTTTTTTAACATCTTTATTGGAGTATAATTGCTTTACAATGGTGTGTTAGTTTCTGCTTTATAACAAAGTGAATCAGTTATACATATATCCCCATATCTCTTCCCTCTTGCGTCTCCCTCCCTCCCACCCTCCCTATCCCACCCCTCTAGGTGGTCACAAAGCACTGAGCTGATCTCCCTGTGTTATGCGGCTGCTTCCCACTAGCTATCTGTTTTACATTTGGTAGTGTATATATGTCCATGCCACTCTCTCATTTTGTCCCAGCTTACCCTTCCCCCTTGCCATATCCTCAAGTCCATTCTCTAGTCGGTCTGCGTGTTTATTCCCGTCTTGCCCCTAGGTTCTTCATGACCATTGTTTTTTTTTAGATTCCATATATATGTGTTAGCATATGGTATTTGTTTTTCTCTTTCTGACTTACTTCACTCTGTATGACAGACTCTAGGTCCATCCACCTCACTACAAATAACTCAATTTTGTTTCTTTTTATGGCTGAGTAATATTCCATTGTGTATGTGTGCCACATCTTCTTTATCCATTCATCTGTCGATGGACACTTAGGTTGCTTCCATGTCCTAGCTATTGTAAATAGAGCTGCAGTGAACATTGTGGTACATGACTCTTTCTGAATTATGGTTTTCTCAGGGTATACGCCCAGTAGTGGGATTGCTGGGTCATATGGTAGTTCTATTTTTAGTTTTTTAAGGAACCTCCATACTGTTCTCCATAGTGGCTGTATCAATTTACATTCCCACCAACAGTGCAAGAGGATTCCCTTTTCTCCACACCGTCTCCAGCATTTATTGTTTGTAGATTTTTTTGGTGATGGCCATTCTGACCAGTGTGAGATGATATCTCATTGTAGTTTTGATTTGCATTTCTCTAGTAATTAGTGATGTTGAGCATTCTTTCATGTGTTTGTTGGCAATCTGTATATCTTCTTTGGAGAAATGTCTATTTAGGTCTTCTGCCCATTTTTGGATTGGGTTGTTTGTTTTTTTTGATATTGAGCTGCATGAGCTGCTTGTAAATTTGGGAGATTAATCCTTTGTCAGTTGCTTCATTTGCAAATATTTTCTCCCATTCTGAGGGTTGTGTTTTTGTCTTGTTTATGGTTTCCTTTGCTGTGCAAAAGCTTTGAAGTTTCATTAGGTCCCATTTGTTTATTTTTGTTTGTATTTCCATTTCTCTAGGAGGTGGGTCAAAAAGGATCTTGCTGTGATTTATGTCATGGAGTGTTCTGCCTATGTTTTCCTCTAAGAGTTTGATAGTGTCCGGTCTTACATTTAGGTGTTGAATCCATTTTGAGTTTATTTTTGTGTATGCTGTTAGGGAGTGTTCTAATTTCATTCTTTTACACGCAGCTGTCCAGTTTTCCCAGCGCCACATATTGAAGAGGCTGTCTTTTCTCCACTGTATATTCTTGCCTCTTTTATCAAAGATAAGGTGACCACATGTGCTTGGTTTATCTCTGGGCTTTCTATCCTGTTCCATTGATCTATATTTCTGTTTTTGTGCCAGTACCATACTGTCTTGATTACTGTAGCTTTGTAATATCGTCTGAAGTCAGGGAGCCTGATTCCTCCAGCTCTGTTTTTCTTTCTCAAGATTGCTTTGGCTATTCGTGGTCTTTTGTGTTTCCATACAAATTGTGAGATTTTTTGTTCTAGTTCTGTGAAAAATGCCAGTGGTAGTTTGATAGGGATTGCATTGAATCTGTAGATTGCTTTGGGTAGTATAGTCATTTTCACACTATTGATTCTTCCAATCCAAGAACATGGTATATCTCTCCATCTATTTGTATCATCTTTAATTTCTTTCATCAGTGTCTTATAATTTTCTGCATACAGGTCTTCTGTCTCCTTTGGTAGGTTTATTCCGTGATATTTTATTCTTTTTGTTGCAGTGGTAAATGGGAGTGTTTTCTTAATTTCACTTTCAGATTTTTCATCAATTAGTGTATAGGAATGCAAGAGATTTCTGTGCATTAATTTTGTATCCTGCTACTTTACCAAATTCATTGATTAACTCTAGTAGTTTTCTGGTAGCATCTTTAGGATTCTCTATGTATAGTATCATGTCATCTGCACACAGTGACAGCTTTACTTCTTCTTTTCCAATTTGGATTCCTTTTTTTTTCCTTCTCTGCTTGCCATGTCTGAAACTTCCAAAACTATGTTGAATAATAGTGGTGAGAGTGGGCAGCCTTGTCTTGTTCCTGATCTTAGTGGAAATGGTTTCAGTTTTTCACCATTGAGGATGATGTTGGCTGTGGGTTTGTCAAATATGGCCTTTATTATGTTGAGGTAAGTTCCCTCTATGCCTCCTTTCTGGAGGGATTTTGTCATAAGTGGGTGTTGAATTTTGTCTAAAGCTTTCTCTGCATCTATTGAGATGATCATATGGTTTTTCTCCTTCAATTTGTTAATATGGTGTATCACATTGATTGATTTGCATATATTGAAGAATCCTTGCATTCCTGGGATAAAACCCACTTGATCATGGTGTATGATCCTCTTAACGTGCTGCTGGATTCTGTTTGCTAGTATCTTGTTGAGGATTTTTGCATCTATATTCATCAGTGATATTGGCCTGTAGTTTTCTTTCTTTGTAACATCTTTGTCTGGTTTTGGTATCAGGGTGATGGTGGCCTTGTAGAATGAGTTTGGGAGTGTTCCTCCCTCTGTTATATTTTGGAAGAGTGTGAGAAGGATAGGTGTTAGCTCTTCTCTAACTGTTTGATAGAATTCGCCTGTGAAGCCATCTGGTCCTGGGCTTTTGTTTGTTGGAAGATTTTTAATCACAGTTTCAATTTCATTACTTGTGATTGGTCTGTTCATATTTTCTATTTCTTCCTGGTTCAGTCTCGAAAGGTTGTGCATTTCTAAGAATTTGTCTATTTCTTCCAGGTTGTCCATTTTATTGGCATATAGTTGCTTGTAGTAATCTCTCATGATCTTTTGTATTTCTGCAGTGTCAGTTGTTACTTCTCCTTTTTCATTTCTAATTCTATTGATTTGAGTCTTCTCTCTTTTTTTCTAGATGAGTCTGGCTAATGGTTTATCAATTTTGTTTATCTTCTCAAAGAACCAGATTTTAGTTTTGTTGATCTTTGCTATTGTTTCCTTCATTCCTTTTTTATTTATTTCTGATCTGATCTTTATGATTTCTTTCCTTCTGCTAACTTTAGGGTTTTTTTGTTCTTGTTTCTCTAATTGCTTTAGGTGTAAGGTTAGGTTGTTTATTTGAGATATTTCTTGTTTCTTAAGGTAGGATTGTATTGCTGTAAACCTCCCTCTTAGAACTGCTTTTGCTGCATCCCATAGGTTTTGGGTCATCGTGTGTTCATTGTCATTTGTTTCTAGGTATGTTTTGATTTCCTCTTTGATTTCTTCAGTGACCCCTTGGTCAATAAGTAGTGCATTGTTTAACCTCCATGTGTTTGTATTTTTTACAGATTTTTTCCCTGTAATTGTTATCTAGTCTCATAGCATTGTGGTCGGAAAAGATACTGGATACGATTTTAATTTTCTTAAAGATACCAAAGCTTGATTTGTGACCCAAGATATGATCTGTCCTGGAGAATGTTCCATGAGCACTTGAGAAGAAAGTGTATTCTGTTGTTTTTGGATGGAATGTCCTATAAATATCAATTAAGTCCATCTTGCTTAATGTATCATTTAAAGCTTGTGTTTCCTTATTTATTTTCATTTTGGATGATCTGTGCCTTGGTGAAAGTGGGGTGTTAAAGTCCCCTACTATGGTTGTGTTACTGTCATTTCCCCTTTTATGGCTGTTAGCATTGGCCTTATGTATTGAGGTGCTCCTATGTTGGGTGCATAAATATTTACAGTTGTTATATCTTCTTCTTGGATTGATCCCTTGATCATTATGTAGTGTCCTTCTTTGTCTCTTGTATAGTCTTTGTTTTAAAGTCTATTTTGTCTGATATGAGAATTGCTATTCCGGCTTTCTTTTGATTTCCATTTGAATGGAATATCTTTTTCCGTCCCCTAACTTTCAGTCTGTATGTGTCCCTAGGTCTGAAGTGGGTCTGTTGTAGACAGCATATATATGGGTCTTGTTTTTGTATCCATTCAGCCAGTCTGTGTCTTTTGGTTGGAGCATTTAATCCATTTACATTTAAGGTAATTATTGATATGTATGTTCCTATTACCATTTTCTTAATTGTTTTGGGTTTGTTATTGCAGGTCTTTTCCTTCTCTTGTGTTTCCTGCCTAGAGAAGTTCCTTTAGCATTTGTTGCAGAGCTGGTTTGGTGGTGCTGAATTCTCTTAGCTTTTGCTTGTCTGTAAAGGTTTTAATTTCTCCGTCAAATCTGAATGACATCCTTTCTGAGTAAAGTAATCTTGGTTGTAGGTTTTTCCCCTTCATCACTTTAAATATGTCCTGCCACTCCCTTCTTGCTTGCAGAGTTTGGGCTGAAAGATCAACTGTTAACCTTATGGGGATTCCCTTGTATGTTATTTGTTGTTTTTCCCTTGCTGCTTTTATTATTTTTTGTTTGTATTTAATTTTTGATAGTTTGATTAATATGTGTCTTGGCATGTTTCTCCTTGGATTTATCCTGTATGGTACTCTCTGTGCTTCCTGGACTTGATTAACTACTTCCTTTCCCATATTAAGGAAGTTTTCAACTATAATCTCTTCAAATATTTTCTCAGTCCCTTTCTTTTTCTCTTCTTATTCTGGGACCCCTATAATTCTAATGTTGGTGCGTTTAATGTTCTCCCAGAGGTCTCTGAGCCTGTCCTCAATTCTTTTCATTTTTTTTTCTTTATCCTGCTCTGCTGTAGTTATTTCCACTATTTTATCTTCCAGGTCACTTATCCGTTCTTCTGCCTCAGTTATTCTGCTGTTGATACCCTCTAGAGAATTTTTAATTTCATTTATTGTGTTGTTCATCACTGTTTGTTTGCTCTTTAGTTCTTCTAGGTCCTTGTTAAACATTTCTTGTATTTTCTCCATTCTATTTCCAAGATTTTGGATCATCTTTACTATCATTATTCTGAATTCTTTTTCAGGTAGACTGCCTATTTCCTCTTCATTTGTTACGTCTGGTGGGTTTTTACCTTGCTCCTTCATCTGCTGTGTGTTTCTCTGTCTTCTCATTTTGGTTAACTTACTGTGTTTGGGGTCTCCTTTTCAGAGGCTGCAGGTTCGTAGTTCCCGTTGTTTTTGGTGTCTGCCCCCAGTGGCTAAGGTTGGTTCAGTGGGTTGTGTAGGCTTCCTGGTGGAGGGGAGTAGTGCCTGTGTTCTGGTGGGAGGGGCTGGATCTTGTCTTTCTGATGGGCAGGTCCATGTCTGGTGGTGTGTTTCGGGGTGTCTGTGACCTTATTATGATTTTAGGCAGCCTCTCTGCTAATGGGTGGGTTTGTGTTCCTGTCTTGCTAGCTGTTTGGCATAGGGTGTACAGCATTGTAGCTTGCTGGTCGTTGAGTGAAGCTGGGTCTTGGTGTCGAGATGGAGATCTCTGGGAGATTTTCACCATTTGATATTACGTGGAGCTGGGAGGTCTTTTGTGGACCAATGTCCTGAACTTGGCTCTCCCACCTCAGAGGCACAGCCCTGACGCCTGGCTGGAGCACCAAGAGCCTGTCATCCACACAGCTCAGAATAAAAGGGAGAAAAAGAAGAAAGAAAGAAAGAAAGAAGAAGATAAAATAAAATAAAATAATTAAAATAAAAAATAAAAAATAATTATTAAAAAATTTTTTTAAATGTAATAAAAAATAAAGAAAGGAAGAAAGAAGAGAGCAACCAAACCAAAAAACAAATCCACCAATGATGTTTGCATAATTGGTTGTGCAGAATTCAGAGTATATAACATATCAGTTTACTAATGGGCATACCTCATTCAACAAAATGGAATAATGCTAAGGCTTATTTTATCTATACATTTTAAGTCAAATATCATTACTATTTAATAACATTTTACTAGTAATTAGAATTATTGCATTTTCATAATATGGTAAAGCACTTTGGCTATTATTTCTCATTTCATCTTTGTAAAATGGCTATAGGTTATGCTCGGATTAGTAGTAATAGTCTTGATTTTATTGATGAAGAAACTGAATCACGAAGAAATCACAGACTAGAGATTTGCTCAAAACTGGGCCTTCATTGTATCTTCTGACTCATGACAATGTTCTTTTCTGAAGCCCAGACTGTCTTTTCACACACAATTGCTTGGTCTGTGAGGAGGAAGGTTTGGTTTGAAGGAGATTTAAAGTGCTTTAGCCTAAGTATCTAATCTGCTAATGATACAAAGCTGCATTCCTCATCTCCCTCCCTAGAAACTTTCTTCCAGGCCCTTAATAGGTTATTTATAAAATCAGGGTAGCGTCTTCAGTATTGGTGATTTCCTTTTGCCTCTGGAGATCACTCCCAGGACAACCTTGCCTGGGTCACTCTGAAGAAATCACTGTAGAACACACTTACCTTTCTCCAGGTAACTCGGCTGTACTTGTCTATACATTTTAGTTTCCTACCAGCAAATCCATTAAAAAAAATCATTTGTTTTTCTTTATTATGAAAGTATACATGCTTACTGAGGAGAATTTGGAAAATGGAGGAATTAAGAGGAAAATAATACTACTCAGAGACAACCACTCTAAACATTTTGCTGTTGCTTTATAGATAAACATGATATCAATGAAAATTTCCCATATCATTAAAAATTCTTCAAAAAACCTCCTTCATTTTATAGGCTACCATGTGGTTTTATCATGGTTAATAGCTAATAACTGAACATTGTTGAACCAGTTTTTTTCTTATGAGTAATTTGCAAACATTCTTTTATATGTAAATCTGTACATCTCTAGTCATTTCCCAAGAATTGAACCCTAAAAGAGGGATTACTAGGTCAAGTAATGTTCAAAAAGGGTTGTGCAGTCAACATTTTCACCAGCATCATTTAAAGGTGCCCATTTCACCACATTTGAGTGGGGTGAACCTTTGCCAACTCAGAGCTATTATGTCATTTCTGTGTAAGTAAATGGGAATGACTTTTTAAAATTCTCATTGGTCATTTATAGTTTTTATTTTTTGACTTGCATTTCATGGCTTACCTGTTTCATTCTCCTCTCCACCTAGCAGCCAAAGTAATCCTGTCCAATAAAATCAGATCAAGCCACTCCTCTGCTCAGAACCCTCCAGTGCCTTCCCATCCTACTCAGTAAAAGCCAAAGGCCTGCAAGACACCATGTGACCCAGCTTCTCTTACGTCTGGTTTTACTGCTTACTCATCCCTGCCTTGCTCACATTGTACCCACCACACTGGTTTCCATTGTTTCCCCTGAACACACCAAGCATGTTCCTGCCTCAGGGTCTTTGCACTTGCTGTTACCCCTGGAGAAAATGACTTCCCTCAGACAAGACAAGCTGAGGCCTTTTCCAGATGTCACCTCAGTGCAACCTGCCCTGTCCATTCTGTGTAGAATTGTACCTACTCTCCATGCCCCCCTTATTATCCCCTTTACCTTTTTTTCCTCTTAGCACTAATTAAATGTAATATGCTGTATATTTTATTTATTTTGTTTGTGTGTCTCTTCTCCTCCCACAGGAAGGTAAATTCTGTGTGGGCAGGGATTTTTGTTTGGTTTTGTTCACTACTCTATCTCTAGGACCTACAGTAGTGCCTGGCATAGATGGGTGCTTAGTGAACATTTGTTGAATGAATGCCCTTTTCCACCTGAGTGAAGTATTATTTTTAACATTTTGTGTCTGTTGCATCATATGAAAGAATCGCCCTCTGCAATTTCCTTGGGAAAAATTTTCCTGGGAAAATAGGGACAATTTTCTTATTCCAAACAATTGCATGAATGCTACTACATTCCAGATTTTTCCATTTTTTATTAAATATGAAAAAATTGTGCATTATAGAAACCAAGGATTTCTACAATATGAATAAGTCCACTTCAGCTTCTTGTAGTTTTTGTATGTTACTGTCCTGTGGAACTTGTTGAGGAATACAGATCACTGTGCCCCATTCTCTAGCAGAGAGCCAGTGCCCCCTCGTGTTTCCATGTTGTGGTTAGGACTGAGCACCCACAGTTTTTTTCTTTTGTAAAGAGGAACATGATTCTTTGATTTACTTATTGCATGATAGCCCTAAAGGAAGGAACGAGGAAATCAGCTCTGACATTTATTTGTAGGACTGCATAGTTAAACCCTGCTGTCTTTTGTCCTCACTGTCAAAGCTCAGGATGAAATGGTCCTCAGTGGCAAATGGTTTTTATTTTGCTTTGTCCAGATATATCTCTTTTTTGTTTTCATTTAAGTAATAGGGTGGAGGGTAGAGTACCGAATTTCTGCCAATGACTAGCTCTGTGATTTTGGCATTTCTTTGGGCCTTCCTTAATTTACTAATTAGTTAAATGAGAGGACTGGGCCAGATGTTTCTTTCTGGTTCTTACATTCTGTGAGTGGTTGCATCTAGGGTTAACTGTTCTGTCCTTTGGGATACTCATATTTTCATTAGATAGATATTGAGTCCCTGATGTGGGCCAGGCATGAAGCCAGGCTTTTCAGATACGCATTAGGGAAGACAGATAGTTCCTCTCATGGAATTGACTGTCCTAGGGGAAGGCAGATAAATGAATATTTTATATCCAGGTTATGATAGATCAAGGTCAGGGATCCACAGAACTATATAACAGGATTGGCTAACCTGTGACATAGTAAAATAATGAAAATAAGACAGAGCCATATATGTCACAAAGAGGTATCTGTATCAGACAATCTCCACTGTCCTTTCCCATAACTCCAGGTCTTAATGAATCTGATAACCATAGCTGGGACATTCTTTCTGACTGTGGGACTTAGACTATGTGTGTGTGTGCGCGCGTGCACACACGTACGCTACATTTGGTTGAAGTTTTAGGTAAGATAGCTATCATTTCATCTGTTGCTTTGATTTTGCTCTTGTTATTTTTGTTTTTTGATAATATTGTGTGTAAGTTGGGCTGTGTTTTATTTAAATGCTTCACAAGAAAACCTGTTCTCTTGATCAGTTTTAAAAATTACTTTATTCAGTTTAAAAAAGTACTTTATGCGGTTTTATATTTAAACATTCAGTTTTAAAAATTATTGCTATCTATGTTTAGTTTTTATATAGAAATCAACTTTCAGATGAATGAGATTAATTGATAAATATGTAAGTTTTTATAGCGTAGGAAAATAGCTATTGCTATTTATAGGGTTATGGTTGATTAGTTGGTAGTTCACTGTCTGTGTAAAGTAGCAGGTGGCAAAGGCTATGCCAGAGGGAATTGAATAAGACTGAACTTTTAGAAAATTGCTTTTATGTAACTGCATTAGGATAGGCTAACTATTATAACAGAAAGCTCTCAAAAGATATAATGGCTCACACACAATAAAAATGTGCATCTTGTTCATATAACAGTATTTAGCAGGTAAACAGGCCTCATGGTTATTAGGGACCCAGGCTGATGGAGCATCTGTCTTCTTCAATGTGAGGCTTCAAAGGTAGCCTTAGAGTTGATGCTAGATACAAGGGAAAGAGCCTAGGGGAGCATGAATGGGAGGTTTTCATGAACTGGGCCTGGCAGTGGTGACATCTCCTTTCATTCATAATCACACTGTCAGAGGGCCACACCTGACTGTGAGTGGGCAGGGGTACGTAGCCTGGCTGTGGGTCCAGGAGAAAGAGGAGAACACAGATTTTGGAGAGTAGCTACCCATCTCTGCCATAGAATTGTTAGACTGTCACTGCAGACAGACTCTAAATAAATGTCTGCTAAGTTCTGACATTTGGCTAACACTGGGTTGATTCTTTGAGACTTGGCGTATTTTGGGTATAGCTAATGGTCCTTGTTCTTTCTACCAGTGGAGTGAAGATCTGTGTCATCAGAGAAGTAGGGGAGGAAAGGAAGCTACCGTTGCAGTACCTGTGAGCCCAGGCACTGGACTAGGTGCTTTACATAGATGATTTCATTTAATCTTCACAATGACCCTAGAAGAAAGGTTTTCGTACCATGTTTTTCCAGATGAGAAAATGAGTTTTGGTGATATTCCTCAGTTTCCATAATTGGTAGAACTGATTTCAGAATCATTTAAGTTGATCAGTTGTCAGTGATAAATTTACATGATTTTGTCTTCTCTTTTGGGGTTATCTTCCAGTTTGACTTTGAAGGATCACTTTCCCCAGTCATTGCACCCAAAAAAGCAAGACCTTCTGAGACGGGATCTGATGATGTAAGCATTGTTTTTTCTTGCTAATAAAAATTAATCTGTGAGTATTATACTGGTCCCTCACATTTGTAGTGTTCCTGTTGATTTGCGTGTATTTCTAACACCTTTTACTTATTTTAATACTGAATGACAGCTATTTTGAAGGGCAAGACCTGTTACATTTTCTGTGGCTATTTATTCACTTTTGTCTTTAATGATCATCTAAAAATTACTAAACATACATAATGCTGTGTGATTTAAATTTGGGTTTATAGATGTTTTACTGCCAATTGATCACCTAAAGTGACAGCATTTGCCTTTTTAGGCAGTGTTTCTTTAATTTAGGTTTTCAAACGTATCAGATTCCATGGGTGTATTCTTGTTGTTTCAAAACATTCTTTTAAAATTGAGGTTTAATTTACATAAATGGAATGCTCAGATCTTAAATATGCAGTTTGATAAATTTTGACAAATGCACACTCGTGTAACCCCACACTCCTCTGAAGAACAAAACATTTCCATCATTCCATAAAGCTCTCTTGTGCCATTTTAAATCATTTTTTTCTTCTCAAAGCGTCCACTGATTTGAATTCTGTCATATGTTAGCTTTGCCAGCTCTAGAACTTGATATAAATGAAGGAATATAGTATGTAATCTTTGGCGTAAGGTTTCTTTCATTCAGCATAATGCTTTTGAGATTCATCCATGTTGTTGCAGATATCAGTAGTTTGTGCCTTTTTATTGGTGGGTAGTATGAATATACCGTAGTTTGTTTATTCATTCTTCCGCTGATGGATATCTAGCCCATTTCCGTTATTTGACTGTTACGTGTAAAGCTGCTGCCAACGTTCAGTAATAAGTCTTTGTGGACACATATTTTCATTTCTCTTGGCTAAATACCTAGCAGTGAACTTGTTGGGTCATTGCTGGTTCTCAGACTGGTTATACCATGTTAACACTGACGAGTAATATATGAGTTGGCCAGTATTTGCTGTTAGTCTTTTTCCTTTTAACCATTTGGATGTGTGGAAAGCAGTTTCTCTAAGAGGTTTTAATTTGCCTTTCCCTAATGACTAATGATGTTAGACACTGTTTCATATGCTTATTAGCTACTTACATATGTTTGTGTGAAGTTTCTGTTCAGGTGTTTTACATATTTTTAAATTGGATTTAAAAAAATATTTATTAAGCTGTAGAAGTTCTTTATATATTTTAGATATGACATTCTTTGTCATATGTGTATTTTGGGAATATTTTCTCCCAGTATGTGGCTTAACAGTGTCTTTTGGTGAGCAGAATATTTTATTTTGGTTGTCTAACTTATAAATTTTTTACTTTTATGGTTGGTTCTATATCTGTTCCAAGAGTTTTTAAGTTAGAATAACACACTGTATTAAGACTGACAAAAGCACCAGTAAATTCCAAGTTGTGACAAAACCATAGACCACATTCTCTCAACACAATACAATAAATCACAAGTAGAAACTAAAACACACTTAATACTTTTAAAGTGTAGCACAGTTTGAATATAAAATTCAGTTGACTATTAGGCACATTACTAGCGTCATCATCTTATAAACATTGAAAGATACATATACCAGCTGGTTACAAGTAGACCTCTCCTCTTACTAAAACCCAGATCAATGCAGTGGTCCTTATACCTGCCTGTCTACACTTCCCACCTTTCCTTCTTTACTTTTGGCTCATAAGACATTGCCTAAGATAATCTTAAATTTTTCTCTCTCAATCTCTACCTAGGTAGTAGGATTTTTCTTCCAAAGTCTCTTCCCTAAAAGAGTGTGACTACATTTTTTCAAGTGGTTTTTAAAGGTGGCTTGTCTTAATATTTATTGCTGGCACCTGGAAACTGCTTCACTATTTTAAGTGTTGGTTCTAATTTTTCAGCATTGTGATTTTTCATATTATTAACAACTTAATGTGAAAATGGAACTTGAATTGTTTTAAGTGAATTTGATTTTCTTTTTTAATAATGACATTACAAGGAGGGATTATTTAAAAAGTTAATATCCTTTTTATTCTTCTCAGGACTGGGAATATTTACTAAATTCAGACTACCACCAGAATGTTGAGTCTCATCTTTTGAATAGATCTTTATGTTTGAGTCCTTTGGAAGTTTCACAGATGAAGGATGAGGATTTGTCACAGAATCTCAGTTTGGACTCTTCTACACTTCTTTTCACTCACATACCTGCAATTTTTTTTGTTCTTCACCTGGTCTATGAGGAGCTTAAGTTGAACACTCTAATGGGAGAAGGAATTCGTTCACTTGTTGAACTTCTCGTTCAGTTGGCAAGGTAAATGTTGTTTGTAGATTAGAAACTTCAAGAGGTCGTTAGCTGACTTGATCTTAGCCATGAATATCATATAGGAAGCTTGTAAATAAATTTCTGAAATCTACCGTCTCAACAAACCACAGCATTTTCTATAAACCACAGAATTGTTTGGAGGTATCCACTATGTAAGGGCCTGTGGGTCATGCTGGGGTTGCTGGTCTTTGTCCTAAGATGAGGGGGAAGACACCAGAGTGTGTTACACGGTGAGGATGACCTGCTTAGCTTTCATTTTGACACGATGACTGTGGTGAAAGGTCTGTAATGACACCTGCTGTTTTCGTAGTAATGCCTATGTTCAGATAGTGTTTACAGCGAACAAAATCGTAATTTACATGTAGGAATTGTCAAAGTAGGTATTACAATCCCTGTTTCAGCGATGAGGAAACTTGCTCAAGTTTGTTTCTAAGAACAGGTGTCGTCTGCTAGTTGTGGGCTGTCTTTGCTGTTCTTTTGTTGTCTCAGTCTGTGGTCTTCCCCGTCTTTCAGGCTCTCTTAGTGGATCCATAATAAGATTGTTCTGATAATATTTTTAAAAGCCTTTCTAGCACCTTGTGTTTGGCACTGAACTGGGAAGGTCATACTTAGGTGTTATTTGAGCCTTTGTGACCCTTGGTGATAAAGAAAGTTAACTTTGAATCAAAATGCCAACCTCTGCGTTAAGGTTGTAGGTATGTTTTCTAATTTCTGTTATCTTCCTTGAGATACTGAAATTCTTTTCTGAGACATGGCAGTTTTAATTGATGGTCAGTTTCTCTTAATGACAAATCATTACTATGATGAAAATACTTTTGTAATGAAATGATTTTCAAACCCTAATCATGGCTCTGTGAAACAGGTAACATTTGTAAAATGTTTTACATTTTGTAAAGTATTTCTCACACATATTATCTTATTTAATCTTAAAAACTTGAGAGTGAGTTAACTGGTGTTTCTCCATTTTCTAGAAGAAAAAATACTGAGATTCATAGAGTTGACTTGCTGACGATCACACAGCTAATAAATTAAAACAGGAGAAAATGGACCACAGTGTTTTCACAGTAGTTTTATCCACAAAATTCATCTAGCAAAAGGAGTTTGGGTTCCATTTGTCATTCTGGGCACTTTAAAGTCCAGAAATAGAATACAGAGGCTCTAGATCTGGTTGTCTTCTTTCTCATAAGTAAATTTTTTTAATTGAAAAGTTCAACTGATGAGTCCTTCTAACTCTTGGGAGGAAAATGCTATAATACCTTCCTTGTCATTTCTTTTTTATATGTTCTTATTGTTTTAGGGACTTAAAATTGGAGGCTTATGTAGATCATTACTATAGAGATTACCCAACACTTGTCAGAACTACTGGACAAGTGTGTACAATTGATCAAGGTAAGTGTGCTGTTAAAGGTTTTCCAAACAATGTAGTGACATTTGCTTGTATTTTTCTTGGTGAATAGCAGAGGATATATTTCTTACCATTAGCCTCTAACTCAGGGGCAGTGTCTTTCCACTAGGCAGATTTTAGTTTGTAGTGTTTGATCTCTGACTTGTAGTAAGCCATAATTTCTTCAGTGTAGGGGGAAAATGTTACTCATCCCTAAGTTTCTGCCCTGCAAAAGCTTCGAGCTTCCGGTGCCAAGGGCGCTTTGCTGTCCTGTGCTGCCCAGTTGGTAGCCACCTGCCATGCGCTATTTAAGTTAATTATATTACAAATTCACTTCCTCAGTTGCACCGGCCACGTTTCAAGTGCTCAGTGGCCACATGGGGCTAGTGGTTGCCATATTGGACAGTACGGATACAGAACGGTTCCATAACCACCGTACTGTCTTAGACCCTGAGTTAAAGCGACTCAGGATTGGGGCCCAGTTGTTAAAACAGAGCACAATCCTGGGTGTCTTGTCTGTTTTCTCATCTTTAGGGTTAGGGCAGAAATTTTTGGTTAGATTCTTTATATGCCTTGAACACAAGAATTTTCTACATTTCCTTCCAGGATTGGATAAAATATTAGTCAATTAAATTCCACATATTGTAATATGGTCAGTTACTTACTGTGGCAGAAAACGTGAAGCATTTTGGAGACTATGGAAAAATGTTATTCTGGTTCTTTTCAAATGATAGGTATTGTTGGTTATTTTTCCTTTAGAATAAAACAGTATTGTATTAATGTATCTTTATAAAATTTATCTAATTTTAAAGGACAAACAGGATTTATGCATCATCCATCATTTTTTACTTCTGAGCCACCAAGTATTTATCAGTGGGTGAGTTCTTGTCTGAAGGGTGAAGGAATGCCACCCTATCCTTACCTCCCCGTCATCTGTGAAAGAAGCAGACTTGTAGTCTTGGTATGTATTCAAAGTGTTGCTGAACTTGTTTGTTTTTTTCTTTTTCTCTTTCAGTATAATTTTTTAAATTATCATACAGTTAAATTAACTTTTTTTTTTCATTTTGTGTATAGCTGTGAGGATTTCAACAAATGTAGGGTTCATGTAATCACCACCATAATTAGGATTCAGAACAGTTCCATCACCCCCCTCAGAAAATTCCCTCATGCTTTTGAGATTCATCCAAGTGTTGCTGTATCAGCAGTTTGTTGCACTTAATTGCTGAGTGCCAGCTATACATTGTGTGGATATATCACATTGGTTTATCCATTCATCCATTGAAGATATTTGGGTTGACTCTAGTTGTTAGCAATTATGAATACAATTGCTGTAAACATTCATGTCCAGCTTTTTTGTATGAACAAAAGTTTTCATTTCTCTAGGGTAGATACCCAGAGGTGTGATTGATGGCCATATAGTAGGTATATATTTAAGATTAATATATTTATATTTAGGAAACTGTAAACTGTTTTTCAGAGTATATGTACCATTTTACATTTCCACCATCAATGTGTGAGAGTTCCAATTTCCCTGCATCCTGGTCAGTGTTTGGTATTCTCATGATTTGTAATTTTTGTCATTCTGATAGATGTGTAGTGATATCTCATTGTGGTTTTAATTTGCATTTTCTTAATGGCTAGTGATATTTTGAGTATTCCTAGATATGAGGTTTTGTCAGATATATGGATTTCAAGTATTCTCTCCTGTAGTTTGTCATGTTCCATTGTTCTCTTAATGTTTCCTTTGTGAAGCAAAAATGTTTAATTTTGACAAAGCCAGTTTATCCAGTTTTTTCTTTTATGGATCGTGCTTTTGGTGTCATGTCTATAAATTCATTGTTTAGGTCACAAGGATTTTCTCCAGTTTTCTTCTAGAAGTTTTACAGTTTTATGTTTTACATTTAGATCTATGATCCATTTTGTTAATTTTTATAAGATGTGAGGTTTATGTTGAGATTTTTATTCCATTTGGATGTTCAATTCTTTTAACAGCATTTGTTGAGAGCACTGTTCTTTCTCTTTTGCACTTTTGTTACAAATCAGTTGACCGCATTCTTGTGGGTCTGTTTCTAGACGTTTTATTCTGGTCCATTGATCTGTGTTGTGGTCCACACACTCTTGATTACTGTAGCTTTATAGTAAGTCTTAAAATTGGTTAGTATGGCTTTTCCTTCCATTACTTTTCTTTTTCAAAATTGTTTTAGCTATTTAAATTCCTTTGCCTTTTCATTTAAACTTTATAATCAGCTTGTCCATAGCTACAAAAAATCCTACTTGAATTTTTAAAAATAAAATAATTTTTATTTTTAAAAATTAATTCATTTTGTTAATACATAGTTAATCCAAGATCAGACCTTCAAATAGAACCAGAGGGTGTTGGCAAAGGTGAGTTCCTTCACATTCCTTTCTCTTGGTCCCCCTAGTGGAGTAGCCTGCCTACAGGTCTTTTGTGGACCTTTCTGGAGATGGAGTCTTCCCAGACTTAGAGGAGAACCAGATCTTTTGTCTCCTCTCCCAAATGTCACTGGAGTATATGAATGTCCTTGCTCCCCACCCATCTTTTCCTTTACTCTGCATTCTGTTTTGCTTCATGTTGAGAAAGGCTTCAGAACCCCCTGTGGCTCTGAAATTGACACGCAGAATGGTAATTCTGCTTTTTTTTAAAAAAATGCTGATAAAATATACATATAATATTTATTATTTTAACTATTTTTAAGTGTATAATTCAGTGGCGTTAAATACATTCACAATGTATTAAGAGCAGCTTAATTCCAGAACTTGTTCATTCCTTGCTGCTTGTGTGGAAACATTCAGGTGAAATCACCAGATATATTGGTCCTGTCCAACTCTGCTGAAATGGGTTAGACTCAGTGTTATATCTACCCAAAAAGGAGCTAGAGAAATATGGATAAGCCAGAGTTGTTCAGCCTCCAACTTAAATAATAGTAGTCAATTTGTAGATATTCATATTATATCTTTGTTAGATATGATGTCAGCTAGCTTTAGGAATATATCATTTGCAGTGCTTGTATTGGTTTAGATGCAGGACTTGAAGATCCTCCAGCATTGTGCTGAAATTTTAATAAGATCATGCTGCTACTTTGTTTCAGAAGAAAAAAAAAAAAGCTGCAGGTGTAGATCTTAGTGGTAGTAGCAAGTATTCAAACGAGAACTTTGAAGGCTGAAGCAGAGAAGAGTTAGGCCTAGAAGGTTAGAGAGTTAGGGTGTACCTCACCAAAAATGACCCAAATGTCAATCAGTTTATAAGTAGATAAACAAAGGTTGGTACATCTGTATAATGGAATACTCGTCAGCAGTAAAAAGAAACAAACTACTGATACATGCAGTAACGTGGATGAATCTCAAAGGAGTGCTGAGTTAAAGAAGTAGGGTACAGAAGACTACATGTTCTATGACTCCATTTGCATGACATTGTAGAGTAGGCAGAATTTAGGGAGAGAAAAAAGATGCGTTGTTTCCACCGCTCGGTGTAGGGGAGGGAGTGGATTGACTCGAAGGGGCACCAGGGAACTTTTTGGTGTGATGCAGGCATTCTGTATCGTGACTGTGGTAGCGGTTATACGATTGTATAACATTTGTCAAAACACAGAGCTGTACATTTAAAGTGGGTGAATTTTCCTATATGTAATTATGCCCCAATAGTTTAAAAAATAATGTTAACTTTCTCCTTATGCAGAGTATTGCACTCTACATACTTGGTGATGAAAGTTCTGTTTCTGATGAATCCTCACAGTATTTATCCAGAATAAGTATGGGTAAGTCAGTCTAATGTTAAGCTTCCCCAAACAAATTTTTATAGATGTTGATATCAGAGTTGAAATAAAAAAAATTAAAAATTTTCTAAGTGTGCTTTAGAGGCCATGTCTTGCTTCATTTTAGAGGTGACATAATTGCACCGTTTTAGTCTGGAGTCCACATCTGACTTTTAGAGACCAAGTTTGCTTAAAATCTAACAAATTTTACATTTTCAGTGTGCCTAAAGAGGACTGTTTTAGCCCCAGGGAAATGATTATACTTTCCAGCCTGCCGGAGTACTGCTTATTATTTTTTAGCAGTTGTTTATTAATGAATTTTTATTTGCAAATGTTTTCTACATGTTATGTGTTTTCTTTACCAGGATAACTATCAAAATAAAGTTTCATTTTGTTTTAGCCCCACAGAAGTCACAAGCAGAACAAGAGGAGAACAGGTGACTTTTATTCAGATTGTGCTTTTACACAGTCTGTTTAATAACTTCATGTTTAATAACTTCATGTTTGTTCTTTTATAGGTTTAGTTTCAGGCATTCTACATCAGTTTCTAGTCTAGCTGAGAGATTAGTCGTCTGGATGACTAATGTAGGTAAGGTGGTCTTTGTTACTTTTCATGTGTCTTTGAAATCCTTTCCCTGGACTCTCCTTCCTAAGTAGGCCCGGCGTCCTCAGAGCTCACTAGAGCTGGAAGGCGTGAGAAGGGAGGGCCTCTCGCTCTACAGAAGGATCCCACAGGATCGAGATCATGGCCCATCAAGCCACCCTTCCTTTCCCTGACAGTCTCACAGCTTCCCTATACTAATATCTGGGCTATCAGAAATGAGTATTTCTGGCAAAATCTAAAAGTAATGTGTAAATATTTCAGGGTATGCTTTTGAATGATACAGGCCAAGGATTTTATGCACCAAGAGGCAGATTCACCTGGGACAAGGGAAAGGAAGGAAAAGAGTTCATTCTCTCTTCCTAAGCCTGTGCGTTTAGGTTTTAAGCTGAGTAAAATACTAAAATTTCCTATAAAAATGAACTAAAATTTTTAAAAAATATTACTGATATGAAAATGTAAAAAATGAGAATGTTATAGAGTAGTATGTTAGAAAGTAATGCTTTAATGAATATTACAGGATGTTTCTGAATTCTTATTTAAAGAATGTTCTAAATGACTTAGTTTTTCACTGTTCTTTTTTGTATGCTTCCTTGACAATTCCAATAATTGTCATATAGTATTACAGATGAGATACTTATGCTGAAAAATATGAGTTCTATTCATTTGTATATTATGTAGTATTTAATAAAAGTGTTATTCTCAAATAAGGTAACATTTTTACCTCAATAATTAATCAACTTTCTATATTAATAAATAATGTATAATATTATAAAATTTAGAAAATTATTACAGAAGAAATTAATTAACCTGAGGATTTGAAGTCTTTTTAAATGAAATACGGTATACATATAAGAGTGTATAAAATGTATTTAGAGAATAATAATAAAATGAACATTGATGTCCTGGTGACCCACCATTAGAAATAAAACATTGCCAGTGTAGTAGAAAGCCCTGTGGCTCTGCTCCTGCATGGCATCCTTTTCTCATACACCCATCGCTAGAGGTAAAGTACCTGTACAGTACCCTACCTAAATTTTGTATTACCTTCTATCAATTTTTTTTGAGTTTTATCACTTCATATATTGCTTAGTGTTGTATGTTTTTTAACTTTATGTAAATAGATACAAATATAAACATGCTTTTTTACTATCTTATTTTCTTCACTCAATATTATTATTTAAAGATTCATCCATGTTGACTCATGTAGCAGAAGATCATTCGTTTTCACTGCTGTATGATCTACTGCTTGAATATATCACAACTTATTTATCCATTCTATTGATGGTAGCAATTGGGCTCTTTCCTCCCTTCCCTTTTTTGCCATAATGAAACATTACTAATGAATATTTTAATGCTTGTGTCCTGGTGCCATGTGCACAACTTTCTGTATGTCTGTTGATGGGGGTGGACCTAGCTCTACAGGCTGAATGTTTTTCAAAGTGGTTGGACCCGTATACACCACTGCTGGCTGTGGAAGAGAATTACTGTTGCTCTACATGGTTACCAACGCTTGGTATCGATTGGCTTTAATATGTGCCTGTCAAATGAGTGTGAAATTGTATTTTCTAGTGGTTTTCATTTGCATTTCCCTGATCACTCATTGGGTAGAGCATCTTTTCATATGTTTATTGACCATTAGTGTTTCCTCTCAGGGAAATGTCTTTTTGTCCTTTGTGTTTTTCCTATTGGATTGTTTGTCTTTTTCTTAAAGTTTTTAGGAATTTTTTGTTTAAAACAAAACTTTTATACTAATCCCTGAAGTCAAGACACTGGTCTGGTAGTAAGATGAATAAAATCAGTTTCTTGCTTATTTGTTAGGATAGAGTTTACTAACTTCACTCAGAGAATAATTGGGACAGTGGTAAGTCTAAGTGAAAAATTTTCTCCCTCGCTTTCACCACAAGGTTTCGCTTTAAGAGACTTGGAAACTCTTCCCTTTGGAGTTGCTCTTCCCATCAGAGATGCGATTTATCACTGTCGGGAGCAGCCCGCTTCAGACTGGCCGGAAGCTGTTTGCCTCTTGATTGGGCGTCAGGATCTTTCCAAGCAGGCCTGTGAAGGAAACTTGCCCAAAGGGAAATCTGTGAGTATCAGTATGGAAAGTCCATATTCAGATTTAGTCTCAATAAAATCAGAGTAGAAATGGTCTCCGTTTTCCTTTAAGTCTTTGTGCAATTGTATATATCAGATTATCTTTTATATTATATGCTAGATATGGTTTAAAATTGGACAAATCTTATTAATTGTAAATCGAACATGGGAACAGATTTTGTGAATGCTCTGTCTTGCCTGGACCTTTCTGTGCCTTGAGTCGGGACAAGTGCCGAGTCAGTAGAGCCGCTACCATGACTGGTTCCCTACTTGTACCATGTTAGTAATTAACTACTTTGTAATTATTATGTGGAAATAGGGAGAGCACATAATGTCCTGAATTTGAATAAATTATAACTATTTTCTCCTTCATACTTTTTTGATGTGTTACATTTCTTAAATTTAACCTTTTACATAGGTGTAAATATATCTTTAATCACATAAAACTGAAGCCCCGGGAAAAAGATTTTTTTGCAGGGGGGCACTAAAGTTGTTTAGAAGCTGTCTTAATGTTCTCCCTCCTCAAACAGTGCCCTCCATCAATGTTCAAATCTGTTTTTTTAAGAATGGGTTCTAAGACCCTACAAATAGAAAGTGAAATATATCGTTATCCTCCTTTTTTAAAAAAAAAATCAGCCTCTTAAAACTTAAAAATGGAACTTTTAAAACTTCTTCTAGAACTCCAGTTAACTTAAAAAATGGTAACACTGCATTTACTCTTAAGGATCAAGGAGGATTCAGGGATGGTTATTCCACCCCTGGTGACTTTGGTCCTTTATGTCACTGAGAAAACAGTGCAGGTTTGGCTCATCTCTTATTAAGCTTTGAACCAACACATAATAATCAGTACATTGTAACTGTTCATAATCCACATTAGATCTTGGGCTATTAACACTTCTTCAGGGACTGTTATCAAAATTTATTCCCAACGTCAGAGTTGTATAATGAATCTGTGACAGAAGCAGTTTCCATGGGGGATCCCCATGTACCAGCACCTCTGTCTTTTAGTCTGCACTGAAATAACAACTCTTAGTTGAATTAGCATTTGTCTTGTTTTAAACAGAAAACCAAATTTTTTTGCTAATAATATGGTTATCTTTACCTTGACCAAGATAAGTCTTTAGCATTTAGACCTCTTTTCTTACTGTGAATGAGAACATCATTAGCACTAAAGCCAAATGGTATTGATAATTATTCATCTATATTTATAAGTCATTTTAAGTACTTCTGGCTAAAGTAAATTTGTTCAGTTATTTGAGGTTACATTTTATAACTCGTCTCAAATTTATCAGCTATTTGGGTCTATATCTTATTGCTAACTCACCTATTAGAATGTAGTTTCTTTTAAAATTAGGTATTCCATAGGAATTATAATAAATTTTTATCAACTAAAGTCAGACTGATTATCTAGTCATATCTACCTTTATTCTTTTTTCAGGCTAATGTCGCTTCCACATTAAATGTTGCAAAACTTCAGCATTTCACCTAGGAGTTAATCTTTTGTGAAAGGAGTTGAAACTCTGAGAGAAAATGAGATTTCTGCTATTAACATCTATCTTAAAGTCTGACTGAATTATTTGGACTGGGAAGGCTCACAGTAAAGTACATGCTGAGCTTATGAGGACAGAATGATAAGCAAGGAATTAACTCTCCTCACTTGTTTTGCTTCATTTAATCCCTTTCTTTTAAGAAATATAGTTGGAACATACTTAGAAAAAAAAAAGTGAAAACCAACCATGATTTATTCTATTTAAAGTACGGAAGTGAGAAAGTGTTGTCTGACCTCCTCCAGCCCTTGGTTTATATCCTTCCAGGTTGTTTTCTTCTGCTTCTATTAACTAAAGACAGTATTTAAATTGGTGTTGGTTCTTTAGTGCGTGGGGTTAATATTCTGTTTGCAGTAATTTATGTCCTTTTTGGAATACTTAGGATATAGTTAGATTTTTACAATTTATTTAGAATATATCTTTCAATGGAATCAGCCTCCTGACTGTTGTCCTAAGTTGAAAGCTTTCCCCTTGGCTCAGTAAAGAATGTTTCCAAGTGGGCAGTATAATTATACTTAAAAAAAAAAGATTTTGGGGCTTCCCTGGTGGTGCAGTGGTTGAGAATCTGCCTGCCAATGCAGGGGACACGGGTTCGAGCCCTGGTCTGGGAAGATCCCACATGCCGCGGAGCAGCTAGGCCCGTGAGCCACAACTACTGAGCCTGCACATCTGGAGCCTGTGCTCCACAACAAGAGAGGCCGCGATAGTGAGAGACCCGCGCACCACGATGAAGAGTGGCCCCCGCTCGCCACAACTAGAGAAAGCCCTCGCACAGAAACGAAGACCCAACACAGCCAAAAATAAATAAATAAATAAATAAAAATTAATTAATTAAAAAAAAAAAAGATTTTTAGGTTAGAGTCCCAGTATGTATTGGGAACCCAAGCCAGCCCTGCTTTGGAATATATTTTTTCTCTGCACTGATGTAGACTTGGTACCTCATCCTGTGTATCCTCATGTTCAATAAGTGTGTGTTGGCTGGTTTTTAAATTAGTTTTACAACCTAGTCTGTTACTCAGGTGCTCTCATCAGATGTTCCTTCAGGAACAGAAACTGAGGAGGAAGATGATGGCATGAATGACATGAATCAGGAGGTGATGTCGCTAATATGGAGTGAAGACTTAAGGGTGCAGGATGTGCGAAGGCTTCTTCAGAGTGCGCATCCTGTCCGCGTCAACGTGGTGCAGTATCCAGAGCTCAGTGACCACGAGTTCATTGAGGAGAAAGAGAACAGGTAACGGAAAACATTAACTGCTGTAATTTAAGTAAAAATTTAAATAAAAAATTAAGTACTGCCTCATTTTGTTCAACTGTAAGAATAGGCATGACTGTAGCATTCACACCTCACAGAGTTTCTCTGGGAATCAAGTGGGTCATTTCTACACGGTGCTTAGAACACTGCCCAGTACATAGTAAAGCTCAATGCAGCTAGCGATTATTATCAGAGTTCATTGATTCTATGATGCTGATTTTTTTTTTTTGTACCTTTTACTATTTCTGAAATCAGATTATGTCTTTCAGTCTGTAGGTGTTTGTAGGTGTTATGGTTTAAATGGCAGTGTTTTTTCTTTTTTAGTACCTCATGAAATAGTGCTGCATCTTAAGATCAATGACATCTTAAATGGAAGGGGGGGATATACTGTTTTTGTTTTCACTATTATAATTTTGTGGATTATGTATGTTTCTGCTAAACATGTTATGGAATGTAGTCTGCTGGCCTGATTCTAAATTTGCCTGATTTTAAATTAATGTGGGGCAGTGTTCCCAAAGAATCTTAGGACAGCAAAATTTTCCTCACCAATGAACTAGAAAAGCAGCTATATATATTTACAGTTAGGGAGAGAGGGTGCTTGTGAATAACTTTGTCTGCAGAGAGAATTTCAGCCTCTAGTTAGCCTCAGAAGGAGGAGGGATATTTCTGTGTCTTCAGATATGACTTGTGTTAAGTGTTTCCTGGTTATGAACGCCCCTACTTCCACAGTTTCTGTTTGGTGCCATTTATTTTCACGTAGAAACAAATTAAAAAGTAGTGTATTAGTTTCAAAGTATAGCCTGTAGAAGCCATTTTAACCTTGAACATAGTTGACATATAGTACTCTTAGTCCTATGAGTCCTCACCATCAAGTAAATGAAACTCCTTCTGTGTTCCCTGGAGACACCATGAAATCCACTGACCTCCAAAATAGGGACTTCCTTTTTTTTACCTTGTGTGCAGGCCATGGAGGTGGCACTTGGGCTATATTCACAAAAAGGATGAGAGGAGGATCCCAGCTAAACTGATAACAGCACAATGAGGGAACGCAACAAATACGATATTTTCCTCCGAGAGGGTTAGCATCGTTTAGAGTAGAATTATAGGTTTTACTTTTTGAATGCTTAGGGAGAGTTGGCTTGGTTTATAGAACAGCTGGTTTTAATTGAGAGCAAATATGAAACAGAAGAAAGAAATGTGTCTCCCCTTTAGAGTTTCTGATGGGAGTAAGAGTATTACAATGAGAACAGCCGTGTTTAGATGACTCACTCAGGACTTTGTGTGGATTTACTTTGACGTGGCTTCATCTTGCACCGCACTGCTGCTTTTGAAATACTTGCCTACAGATTACATTCCAGTTCTTTTTGTTTAAAATTTTTTCACGTGTTGGTTTTAATTTTAATTATAGATTGCTCCAGTTGTGTCAGCGAACTATGGCTCTTCCAGTAGGACGGGGAATGTTTACCTTGTTTTCATACCATCCTGTTCCAACGGAGCCATTGCCTATCCCTAAGTTGAATTTGACTGGTATGTTAAATTCTGGGCTCAATGAGAAAGGAAAATGGGTATATGTTTAGTGGAGTTCTTTTGAATCATTGTAGTTAAAACCAAAGAAATGCTCTATCCCCCGTGATTTTAAATATTGTTAATAGCTACTGTAGTGATTATTGTTAATAGCTACTGTAATGGTTATCAAAGCTCAAATAGCAAATCAAATTAAACATTGAGGGAAGTAGAATATAGCCCATTAACTAAATTTTGTTTTTAATGAGACCGTTTCAAGATATAAAAAGGCACTTGGGGAAGTTTAGAAAGATACTATTGAATGGTGAGATTATTGAACTTTAAATAATCTTAAAGTCAATATGTAAAAATATTTAGTCTTAAAATGTCTTGTTATATCTTAGTATGAATAGATGATGCTTGTACAAAAACAAGAAAATATACTAAGCAAAAACAAAAAATGGTCACTCATAGTAGTCCCAACTTGTTAAGAGTTCACTAGTGTTAAATAACACTTTGGTTTATTTGTTTCCCAATTTTATGTCTCCATTTTATAATTTTATATTTGTTTATCAGAAAATTTAAACCTGTTTTAGAAATTGTTTTTAAAAATTTACTATATAGTGAGTGAGCATCCTTTTATATCTAGCATATATATATGTGTACAATTACGTATATGTATTTTATACACATTTTTAATCAACAACTTCATTTTTATTTGCTCCAGAGTATTTCGCTTAATGGAATATAGTTTATATAAACCACCTGGTATTTTTGGAAATTGTTGGTTTTTGCCATTACAAACGTATTGTTGGGTTATATTTATCTTATTTATTTAGGATAATTGCTTAGATAGAACTCCTAGGGCAGCAAGATTTTAAGACTGATGTAACATTTTGTCAAATTTCCTTTCTGGTTGGTTACATGAGTTTTTACTTCTGCCAGATATAAGGGTACTTATTTCCCAGCGTTACTGATTATAATGGGTTTTATAGTGCACGTCCACCTGATCTGGTTTGAATGTATACTAAATGTGACAGTTGTATACAGTTCAAATTGTTATTGAAAATCCCTTAAAGTATATAGTATATGTGACCCGTACAAAACGTATGTATGATACATACAGTAGTGTATAGGATATAGTATATGCAAATACCATTCCACCATATTTTGTTACATAATTAAAAAACCCAGGGTCCCACTGAGATTTGTAAAGAGCTTGTGTTTTTAGCAGCATGCAGAAAATGAGATCGGCTAGTGAAGAACACATTCCCGTATCCTATATCACACCTTTTCTGGAGCCATAATCTCACTGACAGACAAGCAAATAGAGTTACCTTCAGTATTTTAATTGTTCTCTCTCTTAGAGATAAAACAGCTATGGCAGAATCAGAACAATTAGTGAATCTTGATGGAGGGTGCTGTGTATAGGTGTTCATTTTATTAGTCTTTTAACTGAGTGTTTTCATATAAAAGGTTTGGGTTAAAAAGAAAATCTCACGCAAAATTGGCAAATGTTAAAATGTATTAAATCTGGGCGGTAACGCTTGGGTGGATGTTAAAAAGTAAATGCATGAATCATTGTCTCTTTTTTTTCTGAATGCGTTTAAATTTGCCTGATTTAAAATGTATTTATGACATTGATGCAAAGTTTTATTCTTTTAGTCATTCTGGTAGGACCCCTCCCAGACCAGCACCCGCCCCTCCAAAAAAAAGATGATCTTGTTTTAATAATAAATTCATTTAGGAAAAAAATGTTCACTTGAAATAGTTCCTTAACTGACACTGGTTTGGCCTGTTGTGCTTTTGTATGTAATTATTCTTATTGAAGAAAATTTGCTTTACCCTTTGCCTTTTATTTTCTCTTGTGTATAAATATTATGTCTTATGCATATGTTGAATTGTTGTTTTAGAAATTTTACTTGCTTTTTCATTATTAATCTCTCTGCCCTTTTTGAGAAAGTAAAAGTATAACTCATGAACTTGTCACCAGTGTGGTGCTATCACAGATCAGCATTTGAGTTAGCTCTTAGGTACAAAAAGCAAGTGGTAAATACAAATATATTTTATTTTATGCTTGTGTCTGTGTATGTGTGTGTATGTGTATATAGACTACAAACAAGACACTGTGCATCTAATTAAAATTTACATAACTTTCAGAACTCCTTTAAAACCATATTTTCAAACCTCTAGCAAACTGTATAACTTTATGCAATACAGTAGGTCCCCTACATATGAACGAGTTCAGTTCCGAGAACACGTTCATAAGTCCAATTTGTTCGTAAGTCCAACAAAGTTAGCCTAGGTACCCAACTAACACAATTGGCTACACTGTACCAGCTATATCACTGCTGCTTTTACGCTTGCTTCTGGACATCCTGGGCTTGAAATAAAGATACTGTGCTACTGTTCTCTATACAGTACCATACAGTAAAGTACACAAAAGCACAACCACTTGTAGAGGATGCATACACGTGACAGCGTACACCCGATGTGTGAACTAACTTACGTGATTGGACACGCGAACGCACATTTGCATCTTTGAAGGTTAGCAATTTGAAAGTTCGTATGTAAGGGACTTACTGTATTTAGAATATTTATTTTAAATATTCATCCATGACTTGAGCTAATACAGAATATTAAAAATATAGAGATAATTCAGTATTTGCAGGTACGCAGTGTGGTCAAAACACTCAAGAAAAGGCATTCAAAGAGAACATAGCATCATGAACATTTAATTTATGCTGTTCTTAAATAAGTTGACCACAAATTTAAATTTAGTGAATACTCTTTTATGGTTCACTGGGTAACTCAAGTGTATAAAATGTTTTTTATATAGGTATCTTTGAATGCAGTTTGGCATTTTTACCAATAGCTTGTAGTTAGATTTCTGTATCATATAGAGAGATGTATAGATAAGAGATAGAGCAAATTTATAAAGCTCCTTGTCTTTTGTAAAAATATCATTTTTCCGTAACGTCCAGAGAAAAAGATGGGATGGCACATTTGAAATTAACATCATTGTTTTCAATCACATGTTGGAATTATTATTCATGTAGTTTGTGATGTTAATTTTCATTTTATTTTTCAGTGAGCTTCCTGCTGTTTGAAAGAAAGGTTTCAAAGCAGTGGGTATCCTAATCAGATCTGTACACAGTTAAATTGGTATCAGTTATCTTATTATAGTCCCATATATTTTAGCAGAAAGGACAGTGAATTATTTTATACAGTTAAGGTTTTTCCACCTTGCATCAAGTTTGACTCACATGTACAAAACGTGAAGTATGCGTAGTAACCTAACATCATTCCAGGTATTATGGGGTTAAGGGCATTGAATGTAGAAAAGTGATCTCTGTTCTCAGAGAATCTAAGTGTAACAATTTTGGTTTCTGAATTTTTGTTCTCTCAGTTTTAAATTTTGTTTGCCTGAGTAGGGCGGGCACCCCCTCGGAACACAACAGTGGACCTGAACAGTGGCAACATCGACGTGCCTCCCAACATGACCAGCTGGGCCAGCTTCCATAACGGCGTGGCCGCCGGCCTGAAGATCGCCCCTGCCTCCCAGATCGACTCCGCCTGGATCGTCTACAATAAGCCCAAGCACGCCGAGTTAGCCAATGAGTATGCTGGCTTCCTCATGGCCCTGGGCCTGAACGGGCACCTTACCAAGCTGGCTACTCTCAACATCCATGACTACCTGACCAAGGTGGGAACTCGTGCTGCCAGCTGCTGGCATTGTGCCTCCCCTGGGCTATTACAGCAGCTCCTAGTTGTTCTGTTTGCTCTTCTTCAATCTTGTACCTCTAAGTGCATTCTTCTCCTAGCAGGCAGAGAAATCTTTCTAAAGTGTAAATCGGAATATATCCCTTCCCTGGTCAAACTGTTCAGTGATCTTCCATTGCTCTTAATGTACATTCTAGGAGCCTGTGTGATCCTACTCACTTCCCCAGCCTTACCTTGTGCTTCTCTTTTCCTTGCTCCCTATGTTCCAGCCGTAGAGACGGATTGTATTAGCTCCTTGGCAGACCGAACTCTTTCTCTTGGCGTAAACTTTTCCACTTCTATGCCAAAGAAGTTCACCCATATGAAGTACACAATTCAGTGGTTTTTATTATATTCACAGAGTTGTGCATCCATTACCACTGTTAATTTTAGAACATCTTCATCACCCCGTGAAAGAACCCCCTAGCTAGTAGCAGTCACTCTCCGTTCCCCTTTCCTTCCAGCCCCTGGCAAACTGCTAATCTACTTGCTGTCTCTATGGATTTGTCTACCATGGACATTTCATATAAATGGAACCAAACAATATATGGTCTTTTATGACTGGCTTCTTTTGCTTACTGTAATGTTTTCAAGGTTTGTCTATGTTGTACCATGTATTAGCACTTCATTCCTTTTTATTGCTGAATAGATATTCATTGTATGGATATACCGTATTTTATTTTTCCATTCATCAGTTGATGGATACTTGAGTTATTACTACTTTTTGACTATTATGACTAATGCTACTATGAACATTTATATACACATTTTTGTGTGGATGAATGTTTTCATTTCTCTTGGGTATATTCCTAGGAGTGGAATTGCTGCGTCATACGGTATCTCTTTGTTTTAAAGTTTGAAGAACTACCAAATTGTTTTCCAGAGTGGCTGCACCATTTTGTAGTCCCACCAGCAATACATAAGGGTTCCAATTTCTCTGCACTCTTGCCAACACTTGTTATTATCTGTCTTTTTAATTATAGTCATCCTAGTAGGTGCGAAGTAATATCTCAGTGTGATTTTGATTTGCATTTATTTCCCTGATGGCTAATGATATTGAACATCTTTACATGTACTCATTGGCTATTTGTATGTCATCTTTGGAGAAATGTCTATTCAAATCCTTTGCTTGTTTTCTAATTGGCTGTCTTTGTTGTTGAGTTGTAAGAGTTCCTTATGTAATCTGAATACCAGTCCATTAACAGATACATGATTTGCAAAAATTTTCTGCCATTGTGTTGTCTTTTGACTTTCTGATGGTGTCTTTGAAGCACAAAAGTTTTAAATTTTGATGAAGTCCAGTTCATCTACTTTTTCTTTGGTTACTGTGCATTTGATGTCATATCTAAGAAGTTACTGCCTAGCCCAAGATCACTTGGATTTATATCTATTACATAGATTTACACCTATGTTTTCTTCTAAGAGTTCTTTTTTTGCTTTTAGTTACATCTTACTTGAAGTTAATTTTTATGTATGATGTCAGGAAGGGGTCCAATTTCATTCTTTTGCAAGTGGCTGTATAGTTATCGCAGCATCATTTTTTGAAAAAACTTCTTTTCCCATTGAATTGTCTTGGCACCCTTGTAGTCAATTGAATATCAATGTGAGGGTTTTTTTTTTAAATCATCTCAGCGTCATTTACATGTTTTTCCATCACCTGTCATCATTCTCTCTCACTTTCTAAATTTGAGTGTCCTCCCTTCTTGCCACTTTGCCTGGCTAATTTGTACTCATTCTATTGTAAATTTTACTTTTTAGAGATTCTTAATAATTCTCCAGTCCCTTCTAATCTAAAGTAGGCTCTGTTAAAATACTCTTTCATAATCTTTATACTTTTTCATTTGATGAGTTTTCAATAATATATATATTTTTAGTTTAACACTTTCCCTTCCCCAAGGGCACTAACTTCATCAGTACAAGGACCCTGCCTGTTTAGTTTGCTTGTGTATTCTCGGAGCTTCTCACTGTGCCTCTCACAGTACTGGCAGGCAGTATTTTATTTAAAACTACATATTTGTTTTGGTAGTGACTTAAGTCTCATTCTGTTTTCTATTGTCTTAGGGTCATGAGATGACAAGCATTGGACTGCTCCTTGGTGTTTCTGCTGCTAAACTAGGCACCATGGATATGTCGATTACACGGCTTCTTAGCATCCACATTCCCGCTCTCCTGCCCCCAACGTCCACAGAGCTTGATGTTCCTCACAACGTCCAAGTGGCTGCAGTGGTTGGCATCGGCCTTGTTTATCAAGGGACAGCTCATAGGCATACCGCAGAAGTCTTGTTGGCTGAAATAGGTATGGCATTAATAGCGCTGTGGTTTCGTAAGTGTATTTTTACCATTCCACAGGAACCAAAGTAAAAATGAAAGTAATAGTAAGATTATAAAAGTTAAGGAAAAAATAGTAGCTTTTGTGAGCATAGAATGAGCTATACTAATAAAGAAAACAACTACAAAGTAATGTTTTCCAAGGCTGATGTTGCTATGCAGGTTATTGGTCTGCATACTTACTTGGCCAGCCCATTATTGAGCTCCAGTGGTCCCATTTAACGAGGTAGCCTAAGGTCTTAAGCACACGTGAGCATGCTGCTTATCCTGCTGTCTTTGCCAGGCAAGGTCTAGCAATGGTCTACACTTAAAATTCAGAGTTGATTGTTTTCATCCCTAAGAGCACAATGTTTATTCTGTTGGACAACAACACTTCTAACAGAATGGAAGTGATTGACTCCGGCTTTCCTCTATATGCTGGTGGGTATGTTCATGATAAAAGGCATTTTTTATGTTTTCTCCTAAGTCTACATTTTTTAGAAACATGTCTTACGTATTGTCATCTTTTTCAGAGAAATGGAAATGCTCTTAGCATTATTGGTACGTTCAGTAATTTAGATACATACTTGCATGTCTTGTTCTATCCTATTCAGGATCTTTCTACATATATTTCAGGATAGCCACAAAATTTGCCCAGGCATCTCTGCTTCAGGCTGTAGATCTGTGGGTCTGCTGCTCAGACTCTGCTCCAAATGCCTTATTCTGGGACCCAGGCTTCTTTTATGGTGATGACAGAAGGGCAAGAGGGAGAACCAAATAATGGAAGTGCATTTCAGGCCTTTGCTTACATTGTGCCAGCCAGGATCCTAGTTCAAAGCCAGTCGCACATTCAGGTACAGAGGAAACTCTGTCAGGAGTGTGGATGTGTATATAACTGGCACTGTAGTGCAGTGAAGAATTGGAGTCAACAATGTAGTCAACTACAGTGATGAAATAAATTATTCACAGAACTAAAATTTTCCTGTCAGCAAAATATGTAATAGCATAAGTGATTGGTCTGAGAAACACTTATTCAGAAGATACTCAGGATTGGCTTTTAAAGCCTGTTCATCTGCAAGGTGTAATTAACATTCTTTGGCTGTATCATAATGATATCTAATGGTGCCAACATTATACATGTCTCACAGCCATAGTACACCTCTGTCATATTGTGTACAGAAGATTTCATCTGGATTCATATGCGTATGCTCTTTTGTATAATTACAGTCAGAATGTACATACTGTTTTTGTACTGCCCTTTTCATATATCATTGTCATAAATGGCTTTTAAAATTAATTTTATATTGTGGAATAGCTCATTGAGTTGGTTTTCTATAAATTGCCTAGTCATTGTCTTATTTTCAGGACTTTTAGGTGGTTTTTAATTCTTTGCTAATTAAGCAATAAACATTACACTGATTACTTGTTTATAATTTTTCTTTCTTTTTAAAAAAATTTTTTTCCTGGGGATGAAATTCCAGGAATGTGAACTTTTTTTTGGTGGAAGGGGTCTTTTATATATAATACATTTTGCTGCCCTAAAAGGGGTGGAGTTAGAATTACGGGGTACTTTTTAAAGTATGAATTTTGCATCCAGTCAAACTTAGAGCATCAATACAGAGAAATTCTATCATAGTAAGGCTCAGTATTATATAGATTCAAAATACATGTCTGGATGCATAATATTTAACATTCTTAAAAACTTAAAGGAAGTGTCCTTCCTGTTCCTTATCAGTATTTGAACATGTTTTCACCACATCTAATGAATAGATTTGAAGCTAACAAAATAAGAACAAAAGGAAAGAATTACAAATTGAAGCTTTTTTGAGCATCCCTCCCCTTTAAAAAATTTTTCCCCTTTTTTAGTAATTTTTTTTTTTTATTATAAAACTCAAGGTTTGACAGTATTTTAAAGTGATTGCTTTCAAATTGGCAAATTAGAAGAACCATGTTTGGGGTTTATTTTGTGGTAAACTGATAGTTGTGGACACCATTTGTGATAACATCAGATCTTTCTGAGTGGGGTTATATTGAATCCATAGTTCTTATGCAACTTACTAGAAAGTTAACTCTAAAACTTTTACGAGTTAGGATTTTAAGAGGCCAGTTTGAACTGTGTTACTTTCTGTTTTATAGGACGACCCCCTGGTCCTGAAATGGAATACTGCACGGACAGAGAGTCTTACTCTTTGGCTGCTGGCTTGGCTCTGGGCATGGTTTGCTTGGGGGTAAGCAGAGTCTGTGCCTGCAGATGCTTCAGTTACAAATTCTGCTTCTTGAGACAAGTAGCCTTGACACTTTACTCTGAATACCACTCTGCCTTACTGTGACTTAACTTATTGTGATTCTCAGCTCTTTCTTCTTTCTGGATATTTTTCAAAATGCCAGATTTGGGAATGGAGAGAAATTGTAGTGAAGAATGGGGCTTTAAGGTTTCTTCCCCCCTGGCTTAGATATAAGTGTTTATGAATGAACTAAGGGAATGAAGTTTCTCGAAAAGAGTTCAAGACATAAGATGCAGAAATGACAGTTCACTCAGTAAGAAAACAGAAAAAAGTGAAAATGGGTGTATGATGGGGAGCCTTAAGAGTCTGTAGGACTAGAGATAAACCAGAACTCTCTTTTGGTGCCCTGGTGTTCACTAGGTATCCCAGAACGTTGCCACAATATCAACTGCTTCGTGACAGAATGCAGTATCATTCTGACTCCCCGTCTTTAACCCCATCCAGTAGACGTAGTGTAGGGTTACCAGAAACATTAAATGACTATGTCAGCTGGAATGTGGGTCCTTTGAAGAACCACCAATACAGTATTATACTGAAGCTGAATTATATAAAGAAAGTCGACTGTCGTTTAGGCTTTTGACTCTTCACATTTGACACATGAACTAAAGAGGCAGATAAAACAATGGAAAAGCGTCATACTGGGAATTGGGACGTGAATTCTGGTCCTGACCAGTGAGTCCTGACATCATTTAACTACAGTATTTTCTAGTAGTTAAGCAGCTCGATAGACTGTGGAACCAGACTGCCTTGTTTTATATCCACTGCTGCTCCTTACTAGCTATGTAACCTTGGGCGTAATCTCTTTGTGCCTCCCTTTCCTCACCTGTAAAATAGTAGCTATTTGATCGAATTGTCATATTAAGTAAGTTAATCCATGTTAAACATGCAGAATCATGCCTGGAAGAGCGTTAAGCGTTCAGTAAGTTATTATTATGGTTATTATTGCTGGAATAGTTCATAGGTACAATGATGAAAGGATTCAGGTGTTCATAGTTCAGGTTTCATTTACCTACCTAATATTTTCTTTAACTGTTAAATGCAGTTAATGCAGTTAACTGTATTTTGAAGCCTTTATGTATTTTATGAAATGAAAGTATTAACTTGCCCGTGTATGTATTATAATTTTTAATGTGAATTATTAATAGACTGAGTATTAACTCATGAGATTTTAATTGATAAAAAACCCAGAAGACTGGCTTTGAAGTTAGTTTATTGTTTTCTTTGTTATGGGTATGTGTTATGGATCTTATTCTGTAAAATTTCCTTTCACTTGTCTGTTACTTCGTTTACAGCACGGCAGTAATTTGATAGGCATGTCTGATCTCAATGTGCCCGAGCAGCTTTATCAGTACATGGTTGGAGGCCATAGGCGCTTTCAAGCAGGGATGCACAGGGAGAAACATAAATCTCCAAGTTATCAAATCAAAGTAAGTCCAAATCAAGCAACAGATCAAACTTCTGGAAGCTAAGAAGTTAATTTGAAAATAGTAGTTTTCATACCAACATTTGTAAATATGTTGATTTTAAGCATAGGCTAGTATTCAGAAGAATTTTATAGTAATTCAAAGCTCTTTTACACAAACTTTTCTTTTGATAGGAAGGAGATACCATAAATGTGGATGTAACTTGTCCAGGTGCCACTCTCGCTTTGGCCATGATCTACTTAAAAACCAATAACAGGTACCGCATCTCCCCACCCCATCCCTTGCCATGACCATGTGACTTCCTTTCTGACCTCAGTAATAAAACTAAATTATCTTACTGTGTTTACCTCTCCTGTGCTAGATCAGCCTGATTTTAGTGCTCTCAGATACTACAAGTTATATAGAGTTTTATCTAAAAATAATACATTTGGTTATTTTAATGATATTTGATAATACAGTTGCCAGTTTCTGTTCACTTTTATTTTATAGTTGATGTCACTGACAATCAAACAATGGCTAAATTCCTTTTCATTAATTTTGCTTGTTGTTATGAGGCCTGGGTAAATCAGAAGTACTTAGCATTATTATATTCCTGGTTACCATTCATAAAAATGGTTTCTGCTTAGTTCAAGAGCTTTCTTAATAGCTATTCCTTCTGCCTCCCCAAGCCCTGTAATTAGTGCTGACACTTGAAAGTAGATGTTTGGCGTTTATTCTTTTACATTTTGTATAGAAGAGTAAGTTGGGTTTTAAGTCTTTTAATTTAAAAAACATTTTAAGATTAAAGAAATGGTTCAATGTTGTAAATTCCTTTTTTAGACAAAGTGAATGTTTGCAAAATTAACAAAGTGGTTACAAAGTGGTTAAAAACAGGTTTATTCATCTACTTTTTGGATGAAAGTATATGACATTGCTTTCTTGGCACTGGAGATGTTTCATTTAACAAAAGAAAGCTAAAAATATCTGCCCTTAGGAAACTTATAGTAAGACATACATACATACTAAAATATTACGTTGGAGGAGGTGAAGTACTATGGGAAAAAATAGACAGTGGTTGGAGTGGAAAGAAAATTCTTGAAATCTGTCTTGTGATCTTGATGATCTTATTCTCTACTTGAGCAATAACGCTTACTGGTATCCACCACCAACAGATCCATTGCAGATTGGCTCCGAGCTCCCGACACCATGTATTTGCTGGACTTTGTGAAGCCAGAATTTCTCTTACTTAGGGTATGGTACTTGGCAATTTTTAATTTTTGTTAACATGAGGTGTCTATAAAATGTCTCCACAAGGGAGCTTTACTGTTAATCCATCATGTATATATAAAATTGGTAGTGTTCTTTTGAAATTTCCCAAATATAACTGTAGGAATTGCCAGGAAAGGCAACCACCTTGATATATAATACTTGGAGTGACATTTTAACGTTTCACATTATTATTCAAAACTTCCTAATAAGTAACAAGACACTGGGGCTTCATTACTACTTTATTTTACATTCTTTCATTATTACTAAGAATGCACTAATACTATTAAGGGTATAATTAGTTACAGTAACTGTTTGACATAAATTTGATTCAGATTTTCCCTTTTCTACAATGTTTATGCTTTTAGCATATGAAAGGCTTTAATTATGTAGACAGATCTATGTATGATTCTTTTTGTTATGATTTTTCTTCTATGGAGCAAGTTTTAAAAACTTCTCTCCAAATGATCAAGTCAATTTGAGATTTTTCTGAGGTAAATGTAAATCTTTAGTTTATTTTAATGAGTGGCTTAGGTTGATACTATATACTTTGTTTTTCAAAATTTTCATCAGTTGGGAACTAATTCTTAAATTGTTCTATTAACAGTATTATCATTGTTACAAAATCTATGAACTTTGCCTGCTGTAATTAATTTTTCTGTATTGCATTTTTTAAGACGCTTGCTCGATGCCTGATTTTGTGGGATGATATTTTACCAAATTCCAAGTGGGTTGATAGCAACGTTCCTCAAGTACGTATGTATAATAAATATTATTATATCTTTAATCACATAAAATTATGATTTCCTGTGGGATTTTCTAAAACCCTGTAAAATACTTTTTCTTTTGAAGGCAATAGTGATGGTTATGATTACTATATTTCTTGAAAACATAGGAACTTTCATTTAAGATTGTATGCTGAGCACAGACCACAGCCTTCCTTTTTCGGTTACAGAGCACTAGAAATGGTGATTTTTAAAAATTAAATGTATCAAAGAACTCTAAAAAAGTATTTTTGACATTTTTATCCTAAATAAGGATACATTTATCTAAAATACTGTTGTACTTTGTGACAGTTTTTTATCTTGTATGTAAGAAGTTGTTTTAATTACTTTATGGCATATTTACGCAATAAGCCAAATAGTTAAAAATAAGCAGACTCTTTTGTAAAAACTCCAAATCAAATATTGTAAGTATTGTAACTAAATATTGCCCTTTAATTAACTGTCCATGTCCTCAGTGCCTTTTTTTTTGTTTGTTTGTTTAATTATTATTTATTTATTTATTTGGCTGTGTTGGGTCTTCATTTCTGTGCGAGGGCTTCCTCTAGTTGCGGCAAGTGGGGGCCGCTCTTCATCGCGGTGCGCGGGCCTCTCACTATTGTGGCCTCTCTTGTTGCGGAGCACAGGCTCCAGACGCACAGGCTCAGTAGTTGTGGCTCACGGGCCCAGTTGCTCCATGGCATGTGGGATCCTCCCAGACCAGGGCTCGAACCCGTGTCCCCTGCATTGGCAGGCAGACTCTCAACCACTGCGCCACCAGGGAAGCCCCCTTAGTACCTTTTTATTTAGAAAATAAATCTGTTTATCCTTCAGAATGCTAGAGTGCTCCCTCCAATGTTTTAATAAGAAAATTTCAAAATAAAGGCTGAAAGAACTTTATACAAACACCCATACAACCAGTTAGATTTTACAATTAATATTTTACTGTATAAACTTGTTTAATCACATATCTATCCATTTATCTCTTCCTCTATGCAACCCATTATTTTTTGATGAATTTCAAGGTTAGTTACAGATAGTCATACACTTTTCCCTAAGTACTTCAGCATGTGTATTATTAACTAGAATTCAGTATTTACCTCTTTTCTTTTCCTTTTAAGGTAAAATTTGTATATAATGAACTGCACAAATTTTAATTATACTATTTGATATGATTCAACTAATGTATAAGTTCATGGAAACAAACCTTTATCAAAATGGCCAGAAGTTCCCTTCCCACTCAGTCTCTGCACTCACTCCCCACCCCCAAGACAACCAATTTTCTGATTTTTTTTCTCCAAAATATATTAGTTTGCCCAATATAGAACTTTATATTAATGGAATCACAATGTATACCCTTTTGTATAAGACTTCTTTCACTCAGCATGATTTTGAGACATCATTGAGTATATCAGTAGTTCAACCTTTTTATTGTTAAGTAGTATCCCATTGTATGAATATACCACAGTTTCTTTTTTCATTCTCTTTTGTTGGATGCCTGGGCTCGTTCCAGGTTTTGGTACCGTAAATATTCGTATGCAAATATACATGTGGATTTATGTTTTAGTTTCTCTTGAGTAAATACTTACGATTGGAATTACTGAGGCATAAGTAGCGGTATGTTTAGTTTTATAAGGACTGGTAAACGTTTTTCCAAAGACGTTGCACCATTTAACTCTTGGACCAACAGTGTACGAGAATGCTGGCTGTTGCCTGTCCTGCAGCTGCTGCACATCTTGCCAGTATTTGGTGGTGTTAGTCTTTTTAATTTTAGCTCTGCTGGTCAATATGTAATGATACCTTATTGTAGTTTCAATTTGCATGTTGAGAATGTTTTCATTTGCTTATTGCTTCTTCATATATCTTTTTTTTAATGAAATGTCTATTTATATCTTTTGCCCATTAAAAAAATTTTTGTATTGTTTATCTTTTGATTACTGAGATGCTAGAATTTTTTATATATTCTGGAAACCTATCCTTTGTCAGATAAATGTTTTGCAAATGTCCCTTCTAATCTGACTTGCCCATTCATTTTCTTAGTACTATTTTTGATGAGTAGAAAATTTTTAAAATGTGATAATGTCTAATTTATCAACTTTTAATTTTATGGTTGTTTTTTGTGTCCTCTGGAAAAAATATTTGCCTAGCCTGAAGATTTATTTTTTTCTAAAAGCCCTGATGTTTTATGTATAATTACGTAATTCATCTCAAAGTAATTCTGTTTATGGTACGAGGATAAAGGTTAAGGTTTTCATTTAAAAATATATAGATATTTAGTTGTGCCAACACTGTTTGTTGAAAACACCTTCTCCTTATTGTATTCCTGTGCCTCCTTTGTCAAAAATTAGATGACTGGTCTTTTTTTTTTTTTTTTTTAACATCTTTATTGGAGTATAACTGCTTTACAATGGTGTGTTAGTTTCTGCTTTATAACAAAGTGAATCAGTTATACATATACATATGTTCCTATATCTCTTCCCTCTTGCGTCTCCCTCCCTCCCACCCTCCCTATCCCACCCCTCTAGGTGGTCACAAAGCACCGAGCTGATCTCCCTGTGCTATGCGGCTGCTTCCCACTAGCTATCTATTTTACATTTGGTAGTGTATATATAAGATGACTGGTCTTTTATTCTTTTTCTGTCTTTTCTACAGATTGCATAGTTTCTATTGATTTATCTTTCTGTTCATTCACTCTTACTTCAGGCATTTTATTTTCCTATTAAGTACATGAAGTGAATTTTAAAATTACATTTACTGTACTTTTTAGTTGTTTTTCCTTTTTTTTAAAATAATTTCTACTTTTTTTGATGAGATTTTCTGTGTTTTCACTCATTATGGGCATACTGTCCTTCTAGTTAGAGGAGCTGCTTTAAAATCCTTCTCTTCTAATGCCAACAGTGTGGTCATTTCGGGATTGTTTTCCATGGTCTTTTCTCCTGAGAATATGTTGCATTTCTTCTTCTTATGTTAAGTAATTTTGATTTGTATCTGGGACATTGTGCATGTTGTTTTTTGAAGACTCTAGTTTCTGTTGTATTCCTCTAAAGAGTGTTGATACATATGTACATACATACATATCTCTGTGTGTGTATTTGTGTACACACACACACACAAATACATTTTGTTTTAAAGCAGGCAGTTAGTTTACTTGTAATCAAATGTCAAACCCTGTCTCTTGTCTGCCGGTTCTAATTTTAGTTCAGTTCTTTTATCCTCTGGAGGCTGAGTCTGCCCTGATCACACATGGTTCATGGGTCAGGCAGACATTTAACTCCCAGCACATTTAGATGTCAGAGATAGCAGTTCCTTTTGGAAAGTAAATGTACATTGTAGGATGAAAACATACTTTTTCTTCATTCAGCATATGTTTGTTGAACCTTTGCAAATGCAAGACACCATACTAAATTCTATGCTGCATTTAAGATGCATCTGACGTGTAGACTGCCTTCGAGAAAACTTTATTTTACTAAATTTATTAAATTTGGTTTACAAAGTGAAGTTAAACATGTACACAAGTAACTGTATTCTCAAATGGAAGGTGAAAATTCTTGTCAGTTCTTTTTTTAAACTTTTGTGGAAATGTAGTCTTTGGACTTCTTTTAAAAAAATATTTATTTATTTGGCTGTGCTGGGTCTTAGTTGTGGAACGTGGGATCTTTGTTGCAGCATGTGGAATCTTTAGTTGTGGCATGTGGTCTCTTACTTGCGGCATGTGGTCTCTTACTTGCGGCATGCAGGCTCTTAGTTGTGGCATGTGGGATCTAGTTCCCTGACCAGGGATTGAACCGGGGCCCCCTGCATTTGGAGCATGGAGTCTTAACCACTGGACCACCAGGGAAGTCTCTTGGACTTTTAATACAAAGTTATCTCTCTGATATTTATTTTACTTCAGACTTAATAATTTTAAATTTGGTCTTTATTACATCAGGGATACACAATAGGACATATAATAAGTTCACAGTTCTGTTGGTTGATATTGCCTGTCACTCTCCACTTTCTCCTAGTTCTCGCCCACTCATCTCATTGATTCTGTAGCAGGGTCCCTTGTAGGGAGCAATTTAGCATCAAAGGTGGGATTTAAAAGGTCACTTCGTAAACTGCTTATTTGTTTGAATTTAAGGCATGTGTCAAATACAATAACTAGCATCTTCATAGGACTTTTTCCTTCATAAAAAGCTTTCCTCTACAGCCTAATGTTTTTCTTTTTTGCGGTGTTGTGCTATAAATTGTTCAAGTATCGCCCCCATTGTATGGGTGGGAATGATGTACTACTTTTGATTATCTGTTTGTGTATCTGTTAGACCATGAACTTCTCAAGGCCAGCTACCGTGTCTTTTCCATCTTTCATTCCTAGCGACTCGCTCACAGTAGCTGGAGTTCAGTATATCACTGTTACATTGAAAGAGGACAGACTGGTCCAAAACCATCCAACTAGTAAGAGGTGGGGCAAAACTGAAACTAGCTGTTAGGACTTCAGAGCTTGAGATTTCTGTATTAGACTCTGTACAAGACAGGGCAGTTTGGTGGTATTTTCTTGTTCATTTCCTGTGCGCCTCAACCTGCCTTTAAGTGATTACATGTTTCCCTTTCATTACTCCTTATATTTCTTGCTATTTTTTAAACTTTAGGAGACCATGGAAAAGGTTACAAGGACTGGGTTGAAGTGTGCTCCCCACCCCCACAGTTGTGTACTTATTTAAAACGGGATTATTTTATGACATAATTGGACTGCATGCTTTCTTCTTTTATATATATATTTATTAAAAAAATTTTTTTTGGCTGCATTGGGTCTTCATTGCTGTGCATGGGCTTTCTCTAGTTGTGGCAAGCGGGGGGCTACTCTTTTTTTTTTAACATCTTTATTGGAGTATAACTGCTTTACAATTGTGTGTTAGTTTCTGCTGTATAACAAAGTGAATCAGCTATACATATACATATATCCCCATATCTCCTCCCTCTTGCGTCTCCCTCCCACCCTCCCTATCCCAACCCTCTCATTGCGGTGCGCAGGCTTCTCATTGCGGTGGCTTCTCTTGTGGCGGAGCATGGGTCTAGGCTCACAGGCTTCAGTAGTTGTGGCACGCAGGCTCAGTAGTTGTGGCTTGTGGGCTCTAGAGCGCAGGCTCAGTAGTTGTGGCTCACGGGCTTAGTTGCTCTGCGACATGTGGGATCTTCCCGGACCAGGGCTCGAACCCGTGTCCACTGCATTAGCAGGTGGATTCTTAACCACTGCGCCACCAGGGAAGTTCCCCCACAGTTATTTATAACCCAAGTTTTTAGCAATGTTTTAAAGTGGTTATGATCAAGTGTGGTCTTGTGATAGCAATGGTACAGATCTATAATAATGATAATAATGGAGCTACCACTTGCAAAGCATACGTGCCAAGCATTAATTTTAAGAGCTTTGTGTCGGTTAAGTCCTCTAATTCTCGCAGACACCTAGAAGGTAGGAAGTTTATTTTTGCTCATTTTTACAGATGTGGTCCCAGGGCTAGTGTGTGGCCCTGCTGGGATTAGAACCTAGGCCTTCAAGCTCCAGGCTACATGCTCTTTTGAAGACAAAAAGGAGCTTGTAAATGTCTGCTGTCAAAATAGAAATATTCCATTCCTGTATATTACTAATTTATATGAATGGTATAATCGGGTTATCCATGAATATATTAATTACTCACTTTGGAGTTATATCAGTTTTTCAGAATGTCGCTCAATTTCTGAGTAAATACATCCAAAATTAAAAATAAATACAAGAGGAAGGAAGAAAGATGGAAGTAGTTATCAGCCTATATTACACAGCCAACATAGTTGCTTACCTCACTGAGATTATCAAGGAGAAAAGGTATTTCAAGTTTTTTGATCTGGTGATATTCAGTACATAGGAAGATTGTATCATAAGCGACTTCTGAATACTTATTGATTTATTATGGAAAGCATCCTGAAATATTACTCCCCTGAACAGTCTTCTAAGAAGAATTATAGGAATAAATCTTCGGAGTTTTACATCTATGTACTTGCATTCATAAATTTAGAGAATATATAGCTTTTATCTTTTTTATTTGTATTTAAGTGAAGAGAATCAAATCAGTTCTTGGTTGTTAAAGTTAGATATTGTCTATATTTAAAAAAAAATAAATTCTTGTTCACTACTTATACTAAAAGGAAAGGGATGTGTTTCTAAACAATAGTTACAGATTAACATATTGACAGTTTAGTTTAGCTTGTGTAATTAATCTGGTAACTAACCTCACCTTTGGTAGGTAGGTAGGCTTAATACTAGAAACATTCACGAGTAAGAAATATATGTCTCTGGTTAGGATTCTCTGCAACTGCTTTTTTCCACTTTCCCTGCTGCTTCCCCTCACTCCTGCCCCAGCTCTGCTCTGTGGCCATCATCTTGGCATTTCAGTTCACTTGCATGAAACATTATTACTCTGTTGTTGGTTCAGAATATACTTAAGTCCTCCAGTTTATATTCGTTCAGTCCTGTTCAGTTATTTGGCCCATCTTAGATTTGAAATTGGATTGCATTCAATGTGATTAAAATATAGGCCTTTGAATGAGATGGTTTGGTAAAGCTTATTTTGTATAAATATGGCCATAAGCAATATGTTACTCTTCAAATTATTAAATACTTGTAACTTGAATGTTAATGTCCAAGTATTCTTGCTTTCTCCCTTGACAGATTATAAGAGAAAATAGTATCTCTCTCAGTGAAATCGAATTGCCGTGTTCAGAGGATTTGAATTTGGAAACTTTGTCGTAAGTCCTAAAACATGTAATACAAATCAGCTACTCTAGCATCTGTCAGATAAATGAATTGGAATATACTGTGTAGGAGCAATACTGTCCTTGATTTGAGTAATTATTCTGAATCCCCCATGTTTCTAACCATTATTTAACAGATGTTCACAAGTTTGTTTTTCGTTTGGCTCTCTGAAGTATAGAGTTCTTACCCTCAAAAAACGGTGTCTGAGTTTTAACTTGTACATATTCCTCTTTTCTCCTTTCCATTAAAAAAAATTGGCAGTGATTGTTAAAAATTATCTCTTTTGCTGCATATGAAACAGTGCAGGCAAGAGGCCAACTTTATCAGCAAGAGCCGCATGGTGCTTCCACTGAAGAAAACCGGACGGAAATCTGTCCCGTTGATTGAGTAGAGGCACAGTTGAGCATTCCCAGAAGAATATAAACTATTGATAATTTAGAGAACAGGAATATTTATTATTTGTATCCCCAAATAATAGTAATAATGAATTTTAAAGCAAGACAAGGACAGTATTTAAATTTCTTGTGATCTGTTTTCAGGCAGGCACATGTCTACATAATTGCAGGAGCTTGTTTATCTCTGGGTTTTCGATTTGCTGGCTCAGAAAACTTATCAGCATTTAACTGTTTGGTAAGAAGTATCTTCGTTTACTCTGTTCTGTTTTTTACAGAGTCTTAGTATGCTTCTTTTAACCTTAAATTTTTTCTTTTGTTTTTCCAGCATAAATTTGCAAAAGATTTTATGACTTATTTGTCTGCACCTAATGCTTCTGTAGTAAGTCTTTTTATGATAATTCTCCTTGGGAATAAAATTAAACTTGAAGAAAATTCACTGATAATTCGATTACTTAAGTGTTGCCAAATATATGCATAGTTTTTGAATTTAGAATGGGAGATTTGAAGCTTTGGCTTATCTTTGTATTTTAGTTCTGGGATATTAGGTGAGAATGTGACTATGCTTGAAGGTATCTAATTCTTGTGACAAGAAAATAAATAAAAGCCATAACCTTCATGGATTGTCATACCTTGTGCCATGCTCAGTACTGAATCATGGTAACTGCTTTTTGAAAAAATTAGTACTTAGTAAAAATGCAGTTGCTTTTGAGTATTGCTGCTCTGATGATAGTAAGACTGCAAGATTTTATTTCCTGGTTAAAAAAACAACAACACATTTAATCAACATTATTTATATTAGAAAATTGGAAACATCAGAAAATCTAAAAGTAGTCAAAAAATGGACTGTGGTGTATCTACACTGTTATATAGAGGAGCTATCAGAATCATGTTCTGTAAGATTTTTTTATGAGTGAAGATTGCTCATTGCTCATTAAAAAGCTTAAAAATACTGTGTATAGTAATATCTCAGTTTCATTAAAAGCAAAATAGATACAGGGAAAGATTTGGAGAAAAAGAAAGCCAAAATGTTTACAGCTGTTAGTATTCCAAATGATTGTTATTTCCTTTTGATACTTTATTTTCTGAATTTTCGACATGGAACTTAAATTTCATAATCAGGGAAGATATTTGTTTTTTCAGAGTTTTTAAAGTTGTGAACATTTGTAGTCTAATGCTGGCCGCTTTAGTTTTGATAATAAAGAAAAGGTAGCACAGCGGTTATAGTATGTCATCTTCTGCGTCTCCAGACAGGTCCTTACAACCTGGAGACTTGCCTGAGTGTGGTGCTGCTGTCTCTCGCCATGGTGATGGCTGGCTCGGGGAACCTGAAGGTTTTGCAGCTTTGTCGCTTCTTGCACATGAAAACAGGTGGTGAAATGAACTATGGTTTCCACTTAGCCCATCACATGGCCCTTGGACTTCTGTTTTTGGGAGGAGGAAGGTAAATGAATATATATATTTTTTCCTCAGTGAAAAGATCTCATGAGCAAGATCGCAGAGTGACTTATTTTGATTTTGAAGATGCATGAAAATTTTCAGTTCTGACTAGGTGCTAGCTTATCTCAGGGCATTATTACACTTAAAAAGGGCTTTTTCATAGTTTAACCACCAACGTATGCCCCACTTAGTAGAGTTACCATCCTCTCTCTAACACACTTGGCATCACTGCATTTCTCAGAAGAGTCTGTACTCAGTACTTCATTGCATCACCTCTTGTTCCCACTCATTAATGATTTTACTCTTCTACTAAATTGCTTTCTCATAATGGTCATGAACACTTTCAGTCACCAAATCCTATGAGATTGCCTTAGTTTTCAACTTTCTTGCTCTCTTTCCAGCATCTATCATTCCTGACCACCTCATCCCTTTATAAGACTTCCTTGGCTTTTAATGATCTGTTTTGAATAAAAATACATACACAGAAAAGTGTGCAAATCATAGGAGCATGACTCAGTGAGCTACCTACAGTATGAAAATCTGTTTGATTTTATGTAGATCAAGATGTAACCGAGACAACCCATCTCCCACCCTGCTCTGTCCCTCCCAATTCACTGTTACTTTACTTCTGCCCAAAGATGACCGCTACGTAGCTTCCTAACACCGTTGACTGGTTTTGCCTGTTTTGGAAATTCAGATGAAATCATATGCTGTGAATCCTTTTGTACTTTCTTTTGCTCAACATTATGTTTGAGATCCATCCATGTTGCGTGCAGCATTGGTTTATTCATGTTTCAGTGAAAACTATGTGTTTCAAGGAATAGTTGTTTATCCATTCACTGTAAATTTTTAATGGTACCTTTTGCCTGTTTTATTTAGTCTAGCATTCTAAGGAAATGCTTATGCTTTACAGAAAGGAAAACAATGTTTGAGATACCCAGTAAAGAAACCTTGTATGTTTAGAAGAAAGGTTCGAATTTCTATAAATAGGTATATATAAAACTGGAGAAGGTAGCATACTTTACACTTGACTTTTTCAGTATCTATAATCTCTAGAATTGCACTCATGGTCCTCACTACTATTCTCTTTTAGGTTAAAACTTTGCTTACTAATTCAAGTTTTAAAATTTAATATTTGTGAAAAGTCACTCCTGCTTTAAATAGTAGATGGTGTGGAAGTGGCTTAAGGACTGACCGTAAAGTCAAGTGTTCACAGTGTTGATGCATTTGTATTGATCAAGGATTAGCTTCATCAGTGTGCCTTGCCACACTACCCGAATTTCCTGATTCTCGAGAATGCCGTGAAAGTTTGCACAGTGTGATGAACGGCGTCTGTCCCTCCCGAATTTGTTTTGCAGGTACTCTTTGAGCACATCAAACTCTTCCATTGCCTCTCTCCTCTGTGCCCTTTACCCGCACTTCCCAGCTCACAGCACTGACAACCGGTGAGTCTAGTGATTTTCCTCACGTGATCTTTCTTAAGTTCTCTAAGGGGGTAAGTTGATTGTGTTTTGGCTCCATGGACTTGTTTCCAAATTAGCTTTATTCTGTTCTTCAACTTAGTTATCTCCCTGGGTAAATCTTTTAAAAAGTTTCTTTCACAAAATATTAAGCCAGAAGAGAACTTTGGGCATCTGATGACTGGTCAGTCTTCTCCCATTCTCCCGTCAATAGAACTGCTCTAAACCCAGAAGTAGGCCAGACAGGGTTATCTTTAGGGAAAAACTCATCATGCAAAAGAGAGCAGCTAAGAGAAGATGAATATGTTTTGGCAGAATTGTTTAGTTCCAAGAGAGGAATTTGTCTGATTTAGTGGCAATGTCTATATGAATTCTGTTTTTTCTCTCTTTTACATGAATGCTGAGAAGTTTTGTACAATTGACAAAGAAGGGACAGAAAAGCAAAATGCAGCAAAGAATTAGACAATTTAGAAGTGGAAGTGAGCAGTAGAACCTCAAACATGTAGAAGCAGTCTGATAATACAAAAGCTCTGCATATGTTAAAGTTTTTGATATGTTTAAAAAAAAAGGGAATTCCTTGGCAGTCTAGTGGTTAGGACTTAATGCTTTCACTGCTGGGGCTTGGGTTCAATCCCTGGTTGGGGAACTAAGATCCTGCAAGCTGCGCAGCATGGCAAAAAAAAAAAAAAAGAAAAGAAAAAACTTTCCTTTATGGCCAAATAATATCCCATTATATGGATAGACCCCATTTTGTTTATCCGCCAGCACCTGGCTCGAGCATTATGGGGAGCCGGGAGCCGAAAACAGCCGAATCTGCAGCCCCTCGGGGCCCCTTCACCCTTGGAAAAAGCCTCTCGGCAGGTCCTGGCCATGGTCCTGGAAGATGTCATGGCTGGCCACATGGTCCCCCTGGTGCCCCAGGAGGAGATCTCCAGCCCACGGCCCCGCAGCAACCGTCAGGATTCTGTCCACAGCCAACCACCTGCCTTGCCACCCAGACAGGCCACATGGTCCCCACAGGCCAGGCCTTCCTTCCCACTGCACTTATGCCAAGAGCCCTTGAGCCGTGTCCGTCGGCCCTCTTCCACCCTGAGGCGGCGATCAAGGACAACACCTGGCCCAGAGGAGGGCCCTTCACAAAAGGTAGACCAGGCCCCCCAGCCCACTCGGGTGGTGATGCTAGAGGACATTGCCAGCTCCAGACCCCCAGCTGCGGGCTTTGCCAGTGAGACTTCCAGCTTCATCGTCCCAGCAAGAAGAGCTGGGTTCACCAGCCAAAGCCTCTGCCCAGGGACCTGGAACCCCCATTCCAGCCATCTGCCCTGTCTGCAAACCCTCCGGAGAGCCCACCACCAGCCCCAGATCCTCTTCTGAGCCCTCATCGACTGCACCGCCATCCGGCCTTTTACGCCCCTGCCTCAGTCCCTCGGGCTGTGCCCCGCCTTCCATTCCGTTCGCTCCAAGCAGGAGGGCTTTGCTGACATCTTCCTCACGCCCAGCAAAGACCCCCTCCCCCATCACCCCCCATGAAGTTGGAGTTGAAGATTGTCATGTCAGAGGCCGAGCAGTCCAGGGCTGCTGAGGGCACTGCATCTATCGGTCCCCGGCCCGCTATCTGCCAGTGGCGGGCTCAAGACCAGAATCCCCCAGCACCTCTCCCTAAGCCCTCTTTGGGCCGATGCCACTCCTGCCCTGGTCAGGGCCCCCTGGCCCACCGCACCCAAGCCGGCCACGGCCTCGGCGGCGCACTGTGGGTGGCGGAGAGATGGCCTGAGCCCCACCACCCCCTTGGCCCTGTCTCTGGAAAGAGGTCTTCCCTCTTGGAGGAGGGGGAGGTCTCCTCCCCTCATCACATCTTGCTTGTCTATTGCGTCCACTTTTTCCTTCTTTGAACCTGCAGAACCCAAGTTGAGCTCAAGAGGAAAGAGCCAAGGGCCTCAGAAGACCAGGTGCTTTCAGACCCTAAGACCAAGACCATGGGAAAGGCTTGCAGAAAGAACCACCAACACTTCCGTTTCCCTACGAGTTTCAGGCCTAGCCAATCTCTGTTTGTGGAGGAAGGGAAGAAAATAGCTCCTTATATCCCAGTGACATCCAAGGTGCTCCGTGAGCTCAACTGAAGGCATCCCCAGTGGTCTGCCCAGAGAAGGATCAAGAGAGGGAGCACTCATTGCAGCAGTAACTAAGCCATCGTTTAAAACTGCAGCGTAATGTCGAGACCGTAATGACAGACGGGTAGCTGTTTTATAAAAGTAGCCTGATCTGAAGTCCTACTTTAGTGATCGGTGGTGCATGAGAATATTGTTGTTAAATTAATAAAACTTGGACAGGTGGTCTATCATTTGTCACTTTAGGGAAGGGTTTTTTGAGTTGTTGAAGTCACCTATTGGTTAGGGTACAAGGGAGAGCTGCCCTCACATGTTGCTGGTCACAGTATCAGCTATTTTAAACAAAGCAATTTGGTGATAAGCACAAAAACCTTCATGTAACTGATATGTATCAGTTTTTTCTGGCCTTGATTGATTTTGTTTCTAGTAGATTTATAGGAGTGGGTAGATTTGGGTGGGAAGGGGGGGGTATTGATATAACTAAAATTAAAGAAAAGTAAATTTGAAGTCTCGTTTTATCCTTCTTTATGGGATCTTAAAATGTAATAACTTTATGTGTTTAAATTCTAAAATATAAATTTTAAAGTTAAAAAAACTTTTTTTGAAAACTCAGAAAAGCACACACACAGCAAGAAAAATGTTACCCATTAATGTCACCCATTAATTTTTGGTGTACTGTGTTCTGGGTGTGTGTATGTATTTGTGTATAGGGATGTATATGTAGAAGAGCTTTGCTGTCTGAGGAAAACTGTCATCCTTTCTTTCCCCCTTTTCCCTACCAAGTCTTAAGAAAAAAAAAGAAAGCAGGAAGTAGATCCCATAGAAGGTAAAAGGAGATGCCTGTGTTGAGCAGAAAAGGATTTGAAAACTAACATTATAAGTGATCAACTTATTACTAAATATTTTCATGTTTAGATAATTTTTACTTCCCTATACAACCTCTTAACTGTGAAGACTCAAAGAATTCTTGGGTCAAGGGTCATGTGTCTCTAATTTTTTAAAGAGAATTTCTCCATTACTTTTTTTTTTTTAACATCTTTTCTCCATTACTTTTTAATTGAACCTCATCATCTTCCTTTAGGATTGCTGTCCTGAGAAGGTATCACTTGGCTCTGACTTGGTTTAACTAATAGACCACAGCAGATTGTAGAGCTCATGTGCCATCACCTGTTTTTTTACCACCTTTCTGTGTTTTCTCTGAGCAGGTATCACCTCCAGGCTCTCCGGCACCTGTATGTGCTGGCTGCAGAACCGAGACTTCTCGTGCCCGTGGATGTGGACACAAACACGCCCTGCTATGCCCTCTTAGAAGTGACCTATAAGGTAACTCTCTCCCCCTGTTGTTGATGTGTAATTTTATTGCCACTCATCCATCTTTGCAAATCAAAATATTTTGAAAGTGTTGTCCTTTAAAAGATGACAATAGTGAGTTGAACTCTCGTAAAAATTGAAGCTTCCAAAGTTCTTGTACATTCTGCCAGTCAGTTCAGGCTCATTTGTGGTCTATGGGTGTGATATTTTAGAGACCATCAGCTGCTCTTTTATCTTTAGAGCTTATAGTTTGAAAATGTCCTTGTTAACTTTACACAGCTGATAACGGTGTTCTAAAGAACGAATTCTATTAGAATGATTCTTAGATTTGTTAGCAGAGAGCTTTAAAGCCCAAGGTTGTGTATGTGATGAGAGATCTTTGATTTAGATGTACAGGTAGATTACAAGTCATGTATCCTTCCTTCAGAAAATTGTTAGGTACCTTCTGTATATCAAAACTGTGCTAGGCTCTGGGGTACAAGATTGAGATGACATAGTCATTTTCCTTAAGGAACTTCTGTCACTGGGGAGTCAGGCACGGATGCAGTAGGAATAGCGTGTGATAATTGGAGGTTTGTGTGCGATGCAGGGGGAGCAGAGATGTGCTCCCATCCAGCATCTCTGGGGGTTGGAAGGCCGTCATAGTAGACACGGTGTCTGGGCTGAGATTTGCCAGCCAAGCCAGGCACGTTCCCAGCAGAGGAGACAACATGCAGAAATCCAGAGGCCTCGCAAGTGCAGAGCTTCAGTACTGCTGGCAGGTGAAGTGCAGGGCTCGGAGTGCTGGAAGATGGTGCTAGCTCTGCAAAGGATTGTAGGCAGTAGCCCTTCCAGACTTGAGTATCAGAGAGGGTTTTGTGCCGTTTGACAATCTGTCTACAAACTGCAGGGAAGGGGAAGTGTAGAGTGATGTCTCTTTTTGTACTTTTCCCTGACTATATAGTGAACTGTGACTCTTCTTTTACATTTGTAAAGGGCACTCAGTGGTATGAGCAAACCAAAGAAGAACTGATGGCTCCTACCCTTCTTCCAGAACTCCACCTTTTAAAGCAGGTAAGTAGGATGTGAATAGGGAGATTTATCCAAGGGGTAAATTCAACCGGAACAGCAGAGCATTTAAAGATAGCTAAATAAAAGCCTATGCTTTCTCAGTGTTGTATAAGAAATAGGAACGCAGCGCAGGAGGAATAGTCCTGAGGAATAGAGAAGGTCTTTACTGGGGGCTCTTTACTGATGGCCGAGATGGCCTGAGAACATGATTCACTTACATGTTCGTCTGGAAATGGGGCTTGTTAACCTCTCAGTGTCTCTTTCTAGCCCATTTTATTTTTATTTCCTCTGAGAAGCATGGGTTTCATTTTATCAAACTAGCACTTTCCCAGCATTGGATTGACTGTTTACATTTATCTTGGCAGATTAAAGTTAAAGGCCCACGATACTGGGAACTGCTCATAGATTTAAGCAAGGGAACCCAACACTTGAAGTAAGTATATAGAATTTCTCAGATGTGTCTGTGAAGGGAATAGAAATATATGGGAAGGTATAAATTATAGATTATTATGTAGAATGCTCCTTGTCACCCTTTAATGTCATCCAGGACAATATGTAGTGTGGAATAAAGTGTTCTGTATCTTTGAAACAGTTTGTATTAGAAAGTAAAATTTTAAATTTAGAAGTCAAATCCTATTTATATTAATTCATTGAGAAACTTGAAGTGACTTAAATTGGGACAGTAATGGAATTGTCTAATTGTCTTTTGGAGCAATAATGAAAGATTTAGTTTAAGAAAATGAGGCTGATTTATATATGTCTACAAAGGGAACTTTGTAACAGCTAGTGTTTGTCAGACCACATCTTCTGTTGCATCTCTTTACCATTCTCTTGTTATATTGCTCTCATAAAATTGAGGTTATGGTAGATTGCTTTTGGGTGGAAATAGTCATATGCAAGTAATTACTTTGAAGAACAGAGAGTGTTAATAATTTTACACTTCAGTTAGTGTGTAAATTAAGTCTTTAAATTCCCAGAAAGTTTAACAAGCTTGTAATATGTTTTAAAGTATAGTCCTCATTTCTGTTTCTCCCAGACTATCTATATAGTAGCTGTTTTCTGTATTGTTCTGTCTTAGATTTGCAGCATCCTTTTCTTTTTGCTATAAACCAATCAATAGATATTTAAGGGAATATGAAGACATGTTAGATAAAATACCTCCTTTGAAGTCCACACTTGAGCCGATAGTCAGAATGACTTCTTATTTACCAGGTCCCGTGAATCTAGATGGCAGAGAAAAGCAGAACCTGATTATGACTTTCTTGTAGGGACTGATTGAGTTTAGACATGGTAAATCATATACCTTAGTGGAAAGTGGTGAAGACTTCACCTCCTGTGAAGTCTTGTTTAAGACTTCACTTGTTTCCCAATACTATTATTGGGAAACACTAAATTTCCAGCCAACAACTGCCAGTAATACCTCATATTAAATTAATTCTTGTTTTCTTTCAGGTCAATTCTTTCCAAGGACGGGGTTTTATATGTTAAGCTCAGAGCGGGTCAGCTCTCGTACAAGGAAGATCCAATGGGGTGGCAAAGTTTGTTGGCCCAGACTGTTGCTAACAGGAACTCTGAAGCTCGGGCTTTCAAGGTAGTAATTGGTAAAAACTGAAGGATATTCTCATCTCAAGAAAAAAACATTTATAACTGTGTGTGATGACGGATGTTACCTAGATTTATTGTGGTGATCATTTCTCAGTATATACATATATTGAATCATTATGTTGTACACCTGAAACTAATAAACTGTTGCATGTCAATTGTATCTCAATTTAAAAAAACCCCCAAAATGGAATGATGAAAGGGAATAGGTTCAAATCTCACTAGTCCACCCAAAGCATGTACTTCTGTGATAACATTTATGGTACCGTTTAGGTAGGTCTGCTCTCTCTAATCATTGCAGATTATAAAGGATGAATGACCTTGGGCCTGTTGGCTGTTTTCTGTGACAACCATTATAAAATATGGGCCATCTGCCAGGACTCTAAGGATGATTTACATTTAGTGGCAGGGACAGTCAGAATATATCTTAACACTAAAGAAAATTTAGCTTAATAATTAATCCTCAAATCCATTAAGATTTACTTAAGACATGGCCCAAATAAAAGATTTTTGCAAGGTAGCACTTATTAATTCTTATGACTGAGCCTTTATAATAGTTTCCAGAGAATAAATAGATATAGTTGACATCAGTGAATTTTGTTTGTCAGTATTCAATAGGTTCTGTATGAAATACATTTTTTTTTAAAGATTATTTTGGTGTGGACCCTTTTTTTTTTTTTAAGTCTTTATTGAATTTGTTACAGTATTGTTTCTGTTTTATGTTTTGGTTTCTTGGCCAGGAGGCGTGTGGGATCTTAGTTCCCTGACCAGGGATTGAACCCACACCCCCTGCATTGGAAGGCGAAGTCTTAGTCACTGGACTGCCAGGGAAGTCCCTATGAAATACTTTTGAAGGATTTTTGGGCAAAGTTTAACTTGAATTAGCACTGTTGCTTTGATTTATAAAATAGGGCCCATCTCAAAGATCCTAATCCAATTTATAAAGAAAATAGATAAGTTTAGACTTGAGTTTGAATGGGGCAAATTTATAAAAATTAAAAGACATCTCCATTTCCTGCCTGCTGGGAGTTCAGAAGTAAACTATAACTCTCGGTGGAAAATGGTAATACCTTCATATTCCATTTTCAGTCTTGAAACTTGAGTGATAGTCCTCCTCACCCTTCCTTCCAATTTTTTTATTGTGGTAAAATATGCATGACATAAATACACTGGCTTAACCCTTTTAAGTGTATAGTTCATTGGTACTAAGTACATTCATAATGTTGTGCTGCCACTACCACCATCCATCTCCATGACTCTTTTCATCTTGCAAAACTGCAGCTCTGTCCATGTTAACACTAACTCCCCATTCCCCCTCTGCCCAGCCCCTGGCAGCCACCATTCTGCTTTCTCTCTCTATGACTTTGATGACTCTTATGACCTTATGACAGCATTTGTCTTTTTGTGAGTGGCTTATTAGAGTGATAATCTTTTTTCCTTACCTTTTCAGTAACAATTCTAGTTTCTAGTTTGCCTTTCAGTTCGTTAAGGAAGGAGGGGGAAAGCCTTTTTTGGGTGAGTTGTGTAAGAAGCACCTGTTTTGATAAATCAGTAGCTCACGGTAGCTTGTGCAAAAAGTTTCTTAAAACTTCTCAGCAGAACAGGTTGATGAAGCTCTAGCAAGTTTTACCTTGGGTTTTGTGAGAACATTGTGTGAAAAAAATAAGGTAGGTTACAGGTGCATGCATTACAGTTTGAGTAGTAATGAAAAAAACTTTGTTATCTCACTTGTGCTTGTTTGTTTGTTTATTTTTTAGCCTGAAACGATTTCAGCATTCACTTCTGATCCAGCACTTCTGTCATTTGCTGAATATTTCTGCAAACCAACTGTGAACATGGGTCAGGTATATATTATGTGGTTTGCCAGACTTTGTTGTTTCTATCTGTGGACCACCAAAAAAACCTAAAATATCCATATCTAGCTTTGATATTGATAACATGCCTCAGGCACATTGGATGATTTTTGTTTGGCAAGTATAGATTTTTCATAGTCTAAAACTATTAAATTCAGTAACTTCCTACCTTGATAGAAGAAAACAACTTAAAATTCCTAAGACGTTAGTTTTGATAGGTGATGCTTTATATCCATTCTTATACTAATTCATGTTTTCAATGTTTACTACCCCTCTCTTGTTTTTACATAATTTTATTAATTTTGTTTTCTGTTTGTTTTGTAACCTTTCTTTTTGTTGGTCATAAAACCGTTCTCTTAAGGATTCAAAGGGTACTTGCTAGTAGATCTTTGATTTAATCCATCATTTCAGATGGCAAGGACAGGATGTAGGAATTAGATGATCCAGGATTGATGGCCTATTGCCTGCAAGTGTGTATAGCCTTGGGAAAATTTTTCAACCTCTTTGAGATGTAGTTTCCTTATTTCTAAAAGTGGGATTATAATAGAACCTACCTTACATTGTTGCTTTGAAAGTTAAGTGATATAACCTTCCTGCCACTTACTTACTGAATTTTCACTGTATATTGGGCACTCTGCTCAGCACTCTTTGTAATTTTTTCCTTTAATTCTGACCCAGAGGGTAGGTACTTTATTGTTGTGGGTTTACAGATGGGGATACTGCCACTGAGAGATGTCACATGCCCAAGATCACACAGCCAGTGAGAGCTGGGGCCTGCACTCAAGACCACAGGTCTCTGGTGAAAGCCCATGCCTGCCCTTAACCCCAGCTGGGCTTGCTCTGCAGGCTTCCCCTAACCTGTTCTGCTCAGTGTTTCTACTGCATCTTGGTGGATGCTGGGTGCCCTTTCTGGATCCTGTTTTTGCAAGCCCAACCCAAGACATAGCTCTGTGATGTCCTGTCTGCTCATTTTACCCAGCTTGGTTCACTCCTCTCATCCGCAGCACTTATAGCCTTAACTGTCCCATGGGACTTAATTTTAGTTATATTTTATTGGTGTTTAATATTGCATGCACTTTGATTTTATAAAGACCTAGCTGTTTTGCCCTTTTATATCATTCACTGCAGAACTTAAGAACGGGCCATAGTAGTTGCTATACAGTTGTTTTTTGAATTGATTTTGGAATATACATTGATGTGCTACAAAAAGGTTCTAACTTTCCACAGAAACAGGAAATTCTGGATCTCTTTTCTTCAGTACTCTATGAATGTGTGACCCAGGAGACCCCGGAGATGTTACCTGCATACATAGCAATGGATCAGGTATGGTTCAAAAAACCTATTCCAATTCTGATGAGATTTATCCTGTACTTCACATAACACACGAACAGTGAGGTAAGATTCTATGTCCATCTCTTTAGTTTCTCATTTGTTTTTAGAATTTTAAAAAAGGAATCCCTATCAAAGTTGAAAGCTCTGTATAGCTTAGAGTTTATGATGACAAGTGGGGTTACTCCAGGGGCTCCCACTCGCCTCTTCTGGCCTCTTCCTCTGACGAGTAGAGGAAGAGCACGCTCCCTTCCTTTCTCCCCTAGCATCCTCATGTCTCTTGCCTTCCTCCTGATAAAGCCTCTTCGTGGAAAAGATTATGCAAGTGAGCAGTAAGTGAACAAACGGTGCCCTGATGATAGCAGTAGTGTGCAGTTACACCTGCGTAATTAAGCTCACAGAGGTTACAGCATCAGCATGTGGGGATTTAGGGAGCTGGAGTTCATTTTTAAATTTCTTTCGTGTTATTGTTGTTTTAAAAGAGCCTAAAAGGGGTAATGCAGAAGATAATGCTCAACAGCTTTCCTAAAGGATCGGACTAATTTATTTACTTTAGGTTATTAGTAATAAATATGGCTTTTTTAATAGTGTCATATCTTTCAGACTCAAATTTGCAGTTAAACTAAGCCAGTAGTTTTCTAACTTTGCTAAAATTTATCTGGGAAATCTTAACAATTCAGATCCTCAAGTCCCATTCCATAGCTACTGAATCAGAATTTCTGAGATGAAGTCCAGGATCTGTAGTTTTAAACAGCCCTTCGAGTGACTATGATATAATGAGTTCACAGATGAGAATTTGGGACTCAGTGTCTAAAGTCAAAGGAAGTAATCTCTAATGGAAAAATAATCTCTACTGAAAAACTGAGTGGGAAGACCCAGGAGATAATTCCCAAAAACCTGTGTTAAGTAACAATCTTAATTAAAAGGCCAGTTCCAGTGTAACCGAGTAGGCCTAGAATGCCATTATTGTCAGGTATCCACCTTTTTGGTTGATAAGTATGAATATATGATGTCCACACTGGTACTGCTTCTCACAGTGTCTCTCTATACAGTAGCCAAGTAATGAGTTGTATTTTTTAGTTGCTGGCTGAGAATGTGTTCTCTTTTTACGCTCTGAACCTTCACCCCTCGCAGTCGTGGGTGTGTATCTAGAGAAGAACCTCCCTTCTGGTCGCAGCCGTGGTGACTTTGCAGATGGGTCCCAAGAAGAGCATTATCAATAATACTTCTTTTGCCTTCTGACCCCTGGAATCCCTGGCCTGATCCTGGCCATGTCATTGTACCCAACCTGGGTTTCCCAGAGGTGACTGGCTGTAGACCTATTGGTCTTCATTTTTCAGAGCCATTGAGCCAAGAATGAGCTCATTTGCCTTTGCTGTTTTTTCACCTGAAAGCTGTTCATGTTCATTTGGAAGAGAGTGGGCCGTGTATGTAAACCCAGTAGGGGGCTCCTCTGTGGGGCAGACTGCAGCAAAACACAGAATGGGTTCCCCTCTGCCCTTTATTGATCTTATGAGGCACATTTAGAAAATACTCTAGTATACAACTCCGAGGAAGTGACAGTTAGCATCTTTACTCTTTCATTAAGTAGATTGTTGTTTCTCTTTCCTCTGCAAGGCTGTAAGAAGACTGGGAAGGAGAGAAATGTCCGAGACATCTGAACTTTGGCAGATAAAGTTGGTGTTAGAGTTTTTCAGCTCCAGAAGCCATCAGGAGCGGCTGCAGAACCACCCCAAGCGAGGGCTCTTTATGAACTCGGAATTCCTGCCTGTTGTCAAATGCACTATTGATAATACTCTGGACCAGTGGCTACAAGGTAATAACAGCATTGCGCCCTTTGTGTTTTTAAGCTACACTGGGACTCAGGTGTTTCTGTTTTAACCTTTTTTTTCATTGGAAAGCAAGATAAGTCTGAGTACAATCCCAAATGGCTATAGATGTAATGTTTCCAGTTAGGTGAATTACACTGATTATCTGCTTTAACTTCTTTAACAAATATATTTAACTCTGCTTTATAAGCCACGGAGAGAATATATATATAGCATTTTAAATACCACTTGACACTTAGGAACTTGTTTTATTTTTTCTAACATCAGATCATGTTTCTTTCCAGTGCCTCTCTCTTCTGTTTCTTAGGGGTGTGGCCTGTCACCTACCTGAGGCCCTTTTTTCTGCCTCTACCCTGTGTACACTGAAAACTTGATGTGGACTTAGAGGGAATGCTTCTTTTACCAGTTCTGTGAGTCAGTCAGTGAGGACCTGGGGCATATGTAACTGGCTTTCTGTCAGTGGAAGCACTGCCTTGTGATTGCAGGGAGATTGTGAAGTTACTCCTCACAGTGTAGAAGTAATCATGGGAGGCAGGTGATGGGGCCTTTTGATATATGGAAAGCTGTTTGATGTGTGTTATATGCCTGAAATTGATTTTTAATAGTTAACCCTTTGATCTTTTTATTCTTTTCGGTTCTAATGCTTCCAGTATGTATCTGACAGCAACTTTCTTTGAGTAAATACTAACTCTAGTGATATCAGTAGGAACAGTTCCTAATTCTGTAAAGTTGTTAGTAACCGGTAGAACCCTGGAATTTGAATATAATTATGTTTAAAGCTATCTGCGTGTTCCACTACACCTGGCTGAGGCTCCGCTGCCTGCCCTGCCCCAGCCCCCGGGTGACTGATTCTCCCAGGTCCCAGCTGCTCTTGCTTTTTCTGTATTTTAGTTAGACAAGAGATGGGAGTGAGGGGGAGGTGGAGGAACGGGGAAGAACGTTAGTTTGAGCCTGTCTTCACCCGGCTTTAGAGCCGGGGTGGGCTCTGCCCAGGCACTGGAGGTGCAGGGGAGGAGGAAGAGGGAGACCCACTAGAAGGGGGGAGCCTGCTGGGGCCCCTCCCCAGAGGAGGGAGGTGAGGGGTGGAGGCGGGTGGGGCAGTGGTTTTTGGCAAACATGAGGGGGACCCTTGCCTCCCTATTTCCCATCTGCACTCTTCTCTCCCCCCAAACGAATACGCTATTTGTTTCTTTAAAAAAAATTCCGAAAAAATTTAACTGTAAACCAGATTGTGAGTGATATATATGGAAAACAGCAATTTCAAACTCCCAGTGTTTATGTTAAACACCTGCATGTGCTCTGTTATTTCTTCTTGGGATTTGAAAGCTCGTGCAGTTTCACAATTTCTAAAAATATGATAATCATTTTGTTCTCATGTTTGAGAAAAAAATACATGTTATTTTATAGGTGTTGATGTTCTTTTTTTATTCAATTTAGTGTTTGATCACCCATGGCAGACCCTTGCTGTTGATAAGAAATAAGTCCTTAAACCTTTGCAGATTCTCTGATTTGCATGTTTCATATAATGTGATGAAGCTTTGGCAGTGACTAGAGCGTTCTCTAAAACAGTGCCCTGAATTGCTTTCCCCTCACTGCTCTTTAGGGCATTTGGTGGGTTACAGCATTGTAAGTAACCTTCACCAGCTTTGACTTGCCACTCTGATTGCCAAAAATGTGTATTTATTTTTTTATTTAAAAAGAGCTATCACTTTAAAAAAACTCTTAAGTATGTGGTCTCCCCTCACAGACACTACTAGCTTTGGGGCGGAGAACAATAAATTAAATGACGATGCCGAGGCCGTGTGGCAGCACTGGAAAATGTCATTCGTATTTGTGTCTCAGTGAAATCACAGATGCATATGTGGACTTTTAAGGTGGCTCACTAGTAACCCAAACTATAGCCATGAAGTCTGAAAATGGAGCAGATTGGTCATATTGTGTACATGTTTTGTGATTTATCTCCTCAATTGGATTTTAATCTTGAGCAAAGAAAGTGGGTTTAAAGTTGAAGAACTTAAAAAGTATTATTTACGTTTATATTGTATTATGGAAAATTTAAAGCATAATGCAAAGTAAACATAATAGTATAATAAATCCCATTACCCAGCTTCAACAGTATCAACATTCTGCCATTCTTATATCACCTGTACATTCACCCATTGACATGCTCAGTTATTTTCCAGATTGTGCCATTTTGCGTTCCTGCCAGCAGTGGGATGCAGTGCAGATTTGGGCATTGTTAGTCTGTAGTTTTAGACAGTCTACTGAATATGTAGTGGTGTCTCATTGTAGTTTTAATTTGCATTTCCGTGATGACTCATCATGTTAATTATTTTTGCATGTGTTCGTTATTCATATATACCCTTTGCAAAGTGTCTTTTCAAACCTTTACCCATTTTTAAAATTGGCTGTCTTGAGTATTGAGTTGTAGGAGTTTTTAACATATTCTGGCTGCAAGCTCTGTCAGATATGTTTTGCAGATATATTCTCCTACTTTATGCCTGGTATGAGGTAGGAGTTTTCTTTTTTCTTAACTTTAAATATGGATATCTAGTTGTTCCAGGACCATTTGTGCAAAAGACTTTTCCTTCTCATTGAATTGCTCTGGAGCCCTTGTTGAAAATCAGTGGACTGTATAAGTGTGAGTCTGTTTCTGGACTCAATTCTGTACGATTGATCTGTATGTCTGTTTTTATGCCAGTACTACACTTTCCTAACTACTGTAGGTTTAGAGTAAATTTTGAAATTTTGTAGTGTAAGTCTTCCTGCTAAAGTGGGAAATTTATAGTGCTAAACGCTTACAGTAGGAAAGTCTCAAATCACTAATCTAAGTTCTTCGAGAAATTAGAGAAAGAAAAGCAAAATAAACCCAAAGCAAGGATATAAGAGCTGAAATCAGTGAAATTGGAAGCAGAAAAAGTGTAGAGAAAATCGGTGAAACAAAAAGCCAGTAGGCATGAGAAAGTCATTGACGAGGACCCGTGAGCGACCGCGTTCTCTCCTTCCTCTCTCGAGAAGCTGCCGCAGCAGGGTCTCTTCTGGCCTCCTTCGTCACCCCTCCTGCTGCCACCCCCAGACGTTCCCACTCCCACCAGACTAACATCCTCGTGTCGGGTTCAGTGGACTCCTGGTAGTCTTCCTGTCGCTCCGTCTCGTTCTTATGGAAACAGACCTCCCCTGACCTTTGCGACGGCACACTTTCCCACTTTCCCAATTCTTTTTTTTTAAAAGAAACCCTCCGACCATTCTTTCTTAGTTTCATCACTATTTCACTGTCATTCCTTCGTTACCTTTCTGGGAGTCATCCTTGCCCCTTCCTCTCCCTCCCTCTCCTCTCTTCTGCGGTAGCCAGTCCATTACCACATCCTTTCAGTCCTAACTCTTAAATATCTCCTAACTCTGTCCACATTTTGCTGCTCCTATCCTAGAACAAACCATGATTATTTCTTGCCTGGATGACTGTTGTAGCCTCCTGCAAGTCTTCCTGCTTTTCATTCTCATCTCCCTCTCACTGTCTCTAGTCAACTGACAATGGTCTTTCAAAGAGTAAACAGATCCAACACTTCTGCTTAAAACCTTGCAAAGGCTGCTGATTCAGTTGTGAAAAAAATCTGTACCATGTGGCCAGCAGGCCCCGCATGACCAGCAAGGCCTCGTGTCTCCCTCTACAGCCTCTTTGTATACCACTTGCTCCTCACAAACTCCACTCAGGCACCCTGGTCCCTTCCAGTTCCCCGAAAGCATGGAGTTCTTTCTCACCACGGGACTGTTGAATGTGCTGCTTCCCCTCCCGAGAACCTTTTCCCTCTCATTCTTTGCCTGCCCAACTCATACTCATTCTTGCAGCCTCCATTTAAATGCCCCTTCCACACAGGCCTTCCAAGACCACACTGCCTCAGGCAGCTTTCCTGCCATCTTTACTTCTCTCTTTCTCTCTCTCAGCCTTTTTCTCTGTATCAAAATGCCTTTGTCTGCAAGTAGCAGAAGGCCTGGCTCAGCCTGGCTCCAACAATAGGGCACCTATAAACTTCTGTAATTGGAAGTCCACAGTTAGGGCAGGCTGTCGCTCCAGTGGCTCCAGCTCCGTTTCTCTGAGGCTCCGTCAGTGACACTCTGTGCCATGGCTTTATCCTCGGAGTACTTCTTTCTGATGGCAATGAGCTGACTGTAACAGTTCCTTGCCTCCAACTCAGAGGAAGAACAGAGTTGCTTCCAGGAGCTTTGCCATAAGAAGGAGGAATTTGTTTCCCAGAAGCCTCTAGCAAACATGTTCTCAAGCATCTCCTTGTGTCTCTGGCTTGCACTGGAGCTCGTGCACATTCCTCAATCAATCCCCGGGGCAGAGTGTCTCTCTGAATGGCTTAGGTCTGCCTGTCCTTGAACCAGTCACAGTGTCGGGGGAGTGGGGTTGCCCTGACTGTCCCAGACCAGTGGTTCTCACGGTGTGGTCTCTGGAGCAGCAACAGTGGGATCACTTGGGAACACGTTAGAAATGCAGTTTTTCTGGCCCCATCCAAGAAATTGTGGGGACCCACCCATCTGTGTTTTAATCAGTCCTCTAGGTGATTCTGATGCCTGTTAAAGTTTGAGAACCTCCGGCCAAGACAAATCAGGATCCAGTCCTGGAGCTGCAGTCAGTCCCCTCAAATGTGACAGTGGAGGGAAGGGTGGTAGAATGGGTGTTTGGGGAGACGACCATGGTGACCACTGCACCCTCATGGCACTCATCATAATTTACGATTAGCATTTGTTTACATCGTTAGGTATGTAGTATCTCCGTCCCCCGCAGCACTCTAAACTCTGCAGTGACGGGCACTCTGTCTGGTTTACCACAGTAGCCTTAATGCCCAGCACAGGACCTGGGTGGTATATGGTAAGTGCTCAATGAACTCTTGATGAGAAAATAATAAAAAGAAGGAGGTCCTTGTGCCTCTCAGTTCTGTAATCGATTGGTTCTGTTCCATGTGTGCTTCTCTCACAGCTGGGGGTGATGGGTGTGTGCACGCCTACCTCAACGGGCAGCCCTGCGAGGAGTCGCAGCTGAGCATGCTGGCCTGTTTCCTCGTCTACCACTCAGTGCCAGCCCCGCGGCACCTGCCGTCTATAGGACTAGAAGGTACTTGCACGTCTACATCCTCTTTTCAGTACCTGTATTACCCGCTGATGGGTTTAGTTTCTTGTTAGGAGGTGTTTATAAACTGAGTTATTTTCTCCGGTTAGGTTTTTGGCTTCATTCATGTTTGGGTGTTATTGCTGAGAATTTTTTCTGGAAGGAAAAAAAAAAAAAAAAACCCAAACTATCTGAATTTTACACATGCATAATCCTTTATTTACGTTCAGAAGAGGATGGATTCTTCACAGGGCCTCAGATACCAGTATATACTAATAAACTAAATGTTCGTATTCTTTTACTCTGTTAATTGATTTTTATTAAAGTTATTTTTCTGTATTTTTTGGGTTTTCAGTTTGGATTTTTTTTAAACATATAATATTAATTTCTAATATTATAAAGCTTTGAAATGAACAGGTGCCTAATTTTGTATGTATTGACATTTGAATGTTTTCATAATAGTTTAAAATCTTAGCATCTGACTGTATTTTTCAGAATATGGAATCAGATACAAAATTTGTCCATTTAATCATTTAAACTTAAAATTTAATGATATTACTGATTTATAGCTGCTTTGAAAACCTCAGATAAAAATGCACTGTTTAGAGACTTCTGTTGCAGTTATGGCCACAGTGGAATTGCTCGCATTAGACTGACTCTCCTACAAAAGCAAATATAAAAGTGGACAAACTACATAAAGTTTAAAGGAATTGGTGGCAACCATAGTGGCCAGACTTGATTGAGAGACAAGAATTCCTGAGAGAAAAGACTCATTTGAGGAGCTCCATATTTACTCTGGCTTTCTCCCAGAGGCATGTCAATTCATTACAAGAAGGAGAGTCCCAGCAAAAAGCAGCAGTGCTACTGGGCAGAGGAGCCAGAGGTTGGATTAATGATTGCCCAGGACTAGAACTTGAGGAGCAAAATCCCAGATAGGAGGGGACAAGAGGAATAATAACTCAAAAACCTGGACGCACTCTTCCCTTGAGGCATTTGCCAAATCTTAACCTGCACATGTGCAGGATAAAACTTCAAGAAATCTAGCAGAAACCAGGAGGCTAAAAATGTGGGCAACGATTTCAACAACAGCATAGTGCCAAGGAAACAAAGGGCGGTACTCAAGGCCTGCCAAGGCAGAGTGGCTCTAGTAAGCATCCCAGCCATTCACATGAAGCAGTAGCAGGGCCAAGCCCTAGCAGGAAGGGTAAAACTGAAACAGACCAGACCTAAAATTAGCCTAGAGCAGAATTGAGGAGATCTGCTTGCATGCTACCTCCCTGATAGAAGAAAAATTAACCTGTATAGGAGGAAGAAAATATGTCTTAAACCTCTACAGTTTTTAATTCATAGTATCAGTGTTGAATCAAAATTAAAAGACATAATAGGAATAAAAGGTAGAAGAAACAGACTTGTATGTGATCCAGATATTGGAGTTATCAGACTTCCATAACTCCAGTATCTGGAGTTACTATGACTAATAACTGACTAATATTTCCAAGAAAATAGAGGAAAAGATAAAGAATTTCACCAGAAATCTGGAATCAGAGTTAAATGGAAGTTCTAAAACTGAAAAATATAACTAAAATTAAGAATTCAGTATATAGGGAATTCACTGGCAGTTCAGTTCTTAGGATTCCATGCTTTCACTGCCTGGAGCCCAGGTTTGATCCCTGGTCGGGAAACTAAGATCCCGTAAGCTGTGCGGGTGCAGCAAAAAAAAAGAAAAAAGAAAAAAAAAAGAAAAAAGAATTCAGTGTGTAGATTAATTAACATTTTAGACACAACAGATAAATGAACTGGAAGACAAGTGTGTAGAAAATAAACAGATTGAAGCACAGAGAGAAAAATGAATGGAATATTCAGAAAAGAGAGTAAAAGACATGTGGAACGCAGTGAAGAAGTCAAACATGCATGTAGTTGAGATCCCAGAATATGAGGAGAGAGAAAATGAGATAGAAGCCGTATTTAAAGAGACAGAGGCTAAGAATTTTGAAAAATGGATGATGGACATCAACCTACAGTGACCCCTGAGCAAGATAAATACAAAGAAAACCACACCTAGTTGCATAATAGTCAAGCTACTAAAAATAAAAGAGGAAAAAAATTTTAAAGCATAGACTTCCTTTTTCATCTAGGATGGAGTAACAGAGATCTGATTTACTATCCTGCCTGAAACAAGAAAACAAAACAACACAAAATAAACAAGCTGAAAAAACAACAAAGAAAACTGGACACTGCATATTAAACAGTGGCTTTTGAGATGTATATCAGGCAATGAAGAAGAGTGATCCCAGAGAGATGAGAAACAAATGAGATAAGCCCTGCGATTGCCCCAGCTAACAGCCTTGAGAGTTTCCAGACTGTGAAGGAGGGAGAGGGAACCCAGGAAGAGCCTGGAAGACTCCTTCAGTTGAGGTGATGGAGCTGAGAGTACAGGGAGCCAAAGGAGCTAGAGTTTACATGATAGAGTGCCAGAGAGGAGAGAGCTACACACAGAGAATGCCAGATGTCTGCAGAGGGTCCCCTTCAAATATCAGAAGAGTCCTTACTAATCAGCACATGCATATGAAGAAGTTTCCCAAGGCTGAGGGAAGAACTGTCCTAATGGATTAGAGAGAACCAGTTTGCACAGGTTCAGGAACAGTGTCTGTTCCCACAACTTCACAATTTAAGGGGCTGTACTCAGTGTGGTCTTGCCTCAACAATGGGAAATATTTAGCCCTAGACTAAACAGACTAAACAGAAATATTTAGCCCTAGACTAAAATATTTTAGCCCAGCTTAAAAATCTTAAAAGCACGACACAAAAGGATCAAACTGCTTTTCAAGTAATATAACTATATTCTGAAAGCTCAAGAATACAGAAATACGAAAATATCCAGCACCCAAGGTAGAATTCATGATGTCTGGCATACAAAGAAACAGGAAAATAACAGCCTATAATGAAGGAGGTGAGAAATCAATTACAACTGACCTGGAATTGACATGGATGTTAGTTAGCAGACAAGGACATTAAGACAGTTATTATAACTCCATTCCTTATAACCTTATTCTGTATTTCAAAACATTAAGAGATATGGAAATATAAAAAGAATCTAACTGAACTTTTAGAGATAAAAACTATAATTCTGAGAAAAACACACTGAATGGGATTAATAGCAGGTTAGACATTGCAGAATTAAAAAAAAATAGTGAGTTTGAAGACATAGCATTAGAAACTATCCAAAATGAAATGCAAAAAGAAAAAAAGAAAAAAAAAAAGGAACAGAACATTAAAAATGGAGTAAGCTCTGGGACTTAAAGGGCCCAATTTACATGAGATTGGAGTCCCTGAAGAAGAGAAAAATGGGGGGAGAGGGACAGAAAAAAATACTTGAAGAAATAATGGCTGGAAAATTTACAAGTTTAATGAAAACTGAAGTCCACAGATGCAAGAAGTTCAATGAATCCCAAGCCTGAGAAACATGAAGAAAGTTTGCACCAAGGCACATAATAACCAAATTGCGCCACACTAATGATAAAAAGTCTTAAAAGCAGCCAGAGGAAAAAGACATGTTACAGAGAAACAAAAATAAGAGTGATAGCATATTTTTCATAGGAAACAATGCAAGTGATAAATTAGTGGAGTAACATCTGTAAAGGACTCAGAGGAAAAACACTATCTAGTTAGAATTTTATACCCAGCAAAAATATCTTTCAAAAAAAGAAAAAAGACCATGAAATAAAGCCTTTTTCAGACACACAAAAGCTGAAAGAATTCATCAACAGCAGACCCACACTACTGGAAATGTTACAGTAAGTCCTTGAGGCAGAAGGAAAATAATGTCAGATTGAAATATGGATCTACACAAAGGAATGAAAAGCATTGGAAATGGTAACTACATGGATATATACATAAGGTTTGTTTCTTTTAAAAATACTTTTTAAAGATAATTGACTTATAAAAATAATAGCAGTGTACTATGGGGTTTGTAAAATCTGAAAAGCAAAATGTATGACAATAATAGCTCAGAGGCTGGGCAGGGAGAAATGGAATTACAGCCGTTAGGCTCTTATACTACCTGTGAAGAGGTATAATCTTACTTGAAGGTAATCTGTGATAGAGATGATACTATAAATCATAATGCAACCACTAAGATAAGAAAACAGAGTTAGTGCTAATAAGCAATAAAGGAGCTATAGTGGAATCATAAAAAGTACTCAGTCCAAGAGAGAGGAAAAGAGGAAAAGGGGGAACAGAGAACAGACAGAGAAAATAGAAAACAAATAGCAAGATGATACATTTAAACCTAACCATAGTGATAGTCGCATTAAGTCTAAATGGTCTGGGGACTTCCCTGGTGGTCCAGTGGTTAGGACTCTGTGCTTCCACTGCAGGGGGTGAGGGTTCAATACTTGGTCAGGGAACTAAGATCCCTCATGCCATGTGTTGTGGCCAAAAAAAAAAGTCTAAATGGTCTGTTAGAGTCCACAGTGTATCAGAACATTGGAGATGTTTTCCATAGCTCATATGTATTTGCTCTCTGTCTTTGAGTTTTAGCGAGGTCTTGGGAACACTGTGTATAACAATTAAATAGGAAATTTGTCTTAATTCCTGTTGAGGTTTATTAAACACATTTAATTCACAGATTACTGGCAGAGTCAATGAAAGGAAATACTAAAGAGAAATAGTTGCTTTCTTCATATTCTGTGCAGCATTACAACTCTTTCTTGTGTTAGTTATGCTTTTATCAGAAAGCCACTCGATTCATATCATGAGACTCTTCTCTGTCCATCTTCATGGGATCATATGACCCACCTGTACACTCTGCTGTCTGCATGTCTACTAGGATGCGTGTGGCTTAGAGACTCATCGGGATCATGTATGTGTATATGTTGGGGCTGAGGAAAGGGAACTGTGGACAGTGGCATGTGGTGGGGATGGAGGGAAAGAGGAAGATGATGCTTAATAGAATTTGCAGGTAATACACTTCCTTCGTCCCTTTAGAGCAGTGGTTCTTGACCTTGGCTGCACATCAGAATCACCTGGGCAGCTTTCAAAGCTCCAGGTGCCCAGGCTGTACTCCACATAAATTACATCAGCCTCTGTTGGACCAAGGTTGGGAACCATTGCTTGTTAGAGGAAGAGGCGTTAGATTAACTTCTCTGTTACTCATTTTGAGCCTAGGTCTTTTTTTTTAAGGTAAATTATTAAGTGCATGGATTATGGTAATTGAGGATAGATGGGCACATTTATTAATTATATTTAAGTAATATATGTATTTAAACAGTATTAATAGTTTCACATATGGTTACAGGTCAGTTTCTGTAGTACAGAATGGATAAATTAAAATTTTATATCAAATCATACCCTATAGTGCATTAGGGAAATTCATAGTTTAAATATTATCTTGCAGTGATTGTTTTCATAGGGAAGAACGCCGGCTTGAAATGTGAATATGTGTCTGAAGCTTCCTTGAAAGAGGATGTATGGCTGAATTTATTTAGATATGTGACCCCTTCCCTCCAATTCCATTTCTTTAGGGAACACAAGCTTTGCAGAACTCCTCTTCAAATTTAAACAGCTGAAGATGCCAGTGCGAGCTTTACTGAGATTGGCTCCTTTGCTTCTTGGGAATCCACAGCCAATGCTTATGTGATCATGTCTGGTGGTAAGCCTACCCTGAAACGTGACTTCTGCACAAAAACGTGACCAAACAGCAAAGCTAAAGAAACCTTTATAAGTTTTATAATATAACTGGGGGGAAATGAGCTGCACAAACCTCAATGTATTTTAAAATCAAGGGTTTTAAATATCCCAGAGACTCTGTTGCTGTTGGCATTAACATTATAAGAATATAAAAATGAGTGAAATTTTACTTTTGTAAATAAAATTTTTTGGTTTGTTTTCAAAACTCTTGATGATTACTTTAGTTTGGGGTTTCAGAGAGTAGAGCAGTGGGGGCTGAAATGGATATTAGTTTTTGAAATCTCTCAGCTATGGTGATTCAGGTGAAGTGACTTTATGCTTAGAAATGCAAAGTTTTTAAAGAAGCTCTGTCATATGGTTTTACTTTCTGCAGCAACGAAGGGCTTTTAGCATCACCATAGTCTTGTCTAAAGTAAGTTCATGCATCCTGTGACAGTGCCAGGCATCCTCATAGTATGATCGATCATCTTAAACAGGAGGAGATTTATACCCTAATGAAGAATTGCCCAACATGAAGCCTGCTCTAAATAGAGAAAATAAGAAATTTCCACTACAGAGAGGTCTTCAGAAATTATATTTTAAAATAAAAGTTCAGGGGCTTCCCTGGTGGCGCAGTGGTTAAGAATCTGCCTGCCAATGCAGGGGACACGGGTTCGAGCCCTGGTCTGGGAAGATCCCACATGCCGCGGAGCAAATGGGCCCGTGAGCCACAATTACTGAGCCTGCGCATCTGGAGCCTGTGCTCCGCAACAAGAGAGGCCGCGACAGTGAGAGGCCCGCGCACCGCGATGAAGAGTGGCCCCCGCTTGCCACAACTAGAGAAAGCCCTCGCACAGAAACGAAGATCCAACACAGCCATAAATAAAAAAAAAAAAAAAAAAAAAAAAAAAAAACAGAAATTATATTTTAAAATAAAAGTTCAGGGGCTTCCCTGGTGGCGCAGTGGTTAAGAATCTGCCTGCCAATGCAGGGGACACGAGTTCGAGCCCTGGTCCAGGAAGATCCCACATGCTGCAGAGTGACTAAGCCCGTGTGCCACAACTACTCAGCCTGCGCTCTAGAGCCCGCGAACTACAACTACTGAGCCCGTGTGCCACAACTACTGAAGCCTGCGCACCCACAGCCCGTGCACCACAACAAGAGAAGCCACGGCAATGAGAAGCCTGCGCACCGCAACGAAGAGTAGCCCCCACTCGCCGCAACTAGAGAAAAGCCCACTCACAGCAACAAAGACCCAACAGAGCCAAAAATAAAATAAATGAAATAAAATAAATAAATTTATTTAAAAAAAAAAGAGTTCATTTCCACCCAGGATTTAGAGAACCATACGTCTGTATCAAGTTTCTGGACCAGATGCTGAGGAAAGGGATGCGTATGAAGGTGTCTGCAGCTTCAGGTTTCCAGTCCAGGAAGAAGAAGGCCCCCTGCTGTCCAGATACTGATGTTCCTGCCCTCTGCCTCCCGAATGGCCGGTGGGACCGTAAACTGGTCGAAGCTGCGAGGCCCGCCCAGTGATTTCACGTTCCCACACCCTGAATTGTGGGGTTTAGCTTTAAAAGTAAAAATGAAAGCAAATACAAATGCTTCCATTGAGAGTTTGACAAAAACCCACGTGGTGTTTGCTCCTGCAGAGGGGGCTTGCGTCCGGAAGGCAGGCATCAGTGGTTCTCTTCAGACCTTCACTGTTCCACCTGTGTGCCCGCCCCGGGACTTGCCCCTGCGTGTGAAGCATAGGCAAGGTGGCTGATTGGGAGGGTGAAATGTGCTTCCTTCACACTTAAAGAGTTTTTTCTTCTAATTAAAAATAAAAGAAAAAAATTAAAATGGTAGATGGTGGAAATTCCATTTGAATCAGGGTATAAAGAACTCAGTATTGGGCAGCTGTCTCTGTCTTCACTCTCAATTGTTTATAACTTCTAAGCTTTTCTCTGATTGAAGAATGACTTGAGTTATTTGCACACGTATGAACTCTTGTGTACGAAGGAGAACAGTCATTGGAATGTTGTCAACAAAAGCAAAAATCAGGCTTTCTAAGGGAGAGAGCAGGATGGAAGATTGCAGATGGGCTGGAAACAGCACTGCCTTTATATTTTGGGCCTCCCGAGCGCAGATGATGTCTGGACAGTCTGCTCCTGAGCAAACACGTTAGGATCGTCAGAGAAGTCAATGCCACCTCTTTGTGGGCTCTCAAAAAATCTTGAGAGTATGGCTCTCACCATCCAGAACGTTTTCGCCTCTTCACAGCCATGGCAGAGAAGAGCTGGAGAAACGCATCCAGCTCTGAGTGTTTTGGCCCAGAAGTGGCCCATGTCACTTCTGGCTACAGCCTGTTGGCACGAAATAAGTTGCTCTACCTTGTAAGTGTTCTTTCACAAAGGGGAGAACTAGACACTGGTGAGTACTGGTAATGTCTGTCACAGTGTGATTCCTCACTTGTCCATCCATGTTCTCTGCTCACACAGATGGAAATGCATGTCATTGCCTCCATAGATGGACATAATTAAAGAAACAGTACAGTCACACACACACTCAGGTTATTACTGTTTCCCCGACGGATGCTGGCATCTGTGCTCCTCGCTCGAGTGTCTTCCAAAGGAGTGAAGGCATGAACTTGTGGGAAGCTCTGAGGCATAGACGCCAGGCCTTAGCAGCAGGACACCATTGGTGTAAGCCTCACAGAACTTCTCCTTGGTGCTGCGTAATCTTACTTGAATAAAGCCACTTCCTCACCCTTTGTCTAGAAACCAGCTGACTTCACAGCATACGGAGAGGGGCATGTCCCAGCTTAGGGGATCTCCTGACATCCTAGAGGAGGCAGGAAGGAGGGGGGCTCGCATCTCTCAGCCTGGTGGTCAGTGTGCAAACGCGCTTGGTGGGAGGCCGGCAAGCCTGCTGGGCTGTAGACAGGCCCGAGCGTGGGAGCCGGCATTGGACTGGAAGCCAGAGCCTGTGGGAGCCGAGGCAGGAATTGTCAGAGGAATGGACTTGTGACGATTCCAAGGGAAGCACGTGCCAAAGCCCAGTCTGAGCGACGGGAGGAGGCCAGGCCGGGAGAGGATGTTGGAACTGGGTGAAACTGAAGGCCGTGGACCAATCTGAGACCAAACCAGGAAGACTTTGTTGCCTCCTTCATACAGGGTTGGGGACCTCTCTTCTGGGTTCCCCATCCTCATACTGACCAAATTTTGGGGAAAATGCCTCACTGTATGAAGATCTCTCCAGTTAAGCAATGGGGGAGGGGACAGGATTTGGTCACCTCTGTACCCCTGTGTCTGCAGTTTTTAACCAGCAGTGGAAGGAAGCAGAGGTGAGGTCAGGAAAACACCTCCTCCACGTGGAGGCCTCTGTCAGCACTTACTGCGCCCGGCAGATACCCACACTGGTTCCAAAGCTTCCCAGGTGACTGTGTTTTCCTGCTTCCAAGGCCAAGTTCCCCCTACTCCAAAATACATTGGTTGCTTCTCATTACAGTCACAAGCTTCCGAAAAGTCTTTTTTTGATAAAAGAAGAGCCCCTAAAACCACATCCTTGATTTTTGCCTGTGGATAAGGAAGACTTGCCTGTTCTCCATCCTCTTGCTTTGCTCCATCTTATGTTCTTGAGTGAAAGTGAGGCTGGGATGGAAAGTGGGGGCTGCTCAGAGGGCAGGACTTTCAGGCCCCAGACAAGGAGAGCCCATCGATCAGGCAGCTGCACCAGGAGCTCCCTCAGGTGGCATCTGGTCCTGCCCCTCGTTCTACAGCTGAGACCCGGAGGCTCAGGGAGGAGTGGCTGGCCCAAGTCCGCACCGCTCCCCATCACAGCCCAGACAAGCCTGGGCGCCCAGACACGCTGTTTCTACCCGAGAACCTGGTCCATTACTGCCTTTCTTCCTGGTCCAGTAGACCCTCAGGAAGAGGCCGATTAAATGTAAGTTACAAGGACGTTGCACCAGGCAGAGTTTATGAACACCTTTAAAAAGCAGACACACTGACTCTTCCTTTCTCTGTGCATCTTTGGAAAAACAAAGGCCTTTGTGTAATTTCTTGGAATTAGATTAATTGAATTAGCCTGTGTGTTGCTTTCTTGGTCATTACAACAACTATCGTAATTAAAAATTTTCTCTTTTAGCCGAAAATATTTCTTCCATGGTACATTAAAACATGAAGTAGGAAATTTAGGAAAAGAATTAATTTTATACTAAGCTCAATAAAAGCAATGAAAATCTGTAAATAAGCACATGTTCTTTCTTAATTTCCACTGCTTTTACTCCAGTACTCAGGTGTGAAGTGTCTCGCCTTGCCTCCGTAGTCAGTGGGGCCATCCTGAGTCTTATGTGCAGGTGCAGGGCCTTGGGACACTGTGGACCGTGTGCTTTCAGAACCCAGACGTGCCAGATCCTGATCTGAGGAGTCACATTACTGGGGGACTCGTCACAGGGACAGTGGTTGGAAGCTAGTTGGTGCCACTTGTTTCCCTTTCATGCGTGTTTATTTGTGTGCATATCTTTCACTTATCCAGAATATTTTAATTCTGCTTACTGTACCATTTCAGAGATTAAGAAGATATTTTGGGTAAATGTGTATAACTCTGGAGTTGAAGGAAGAATCCTTAGCAGATCCACTGTAATTAGCATCCCTGGCTGCAGTCTCCTGCCCCGTAAGATGTAGATGAGAGGAGCTCCAGCCCTCAGGCGATGAAATCTCTGCAGGTCCCCAGAGGAGGGCGCAGGTGCCGTCTGGTCACCTCCCTCCACCCCCACTCTGTTGCACTGGTTCACCTGTAGGTCATCCCCTGTGCCCTGTGAGGGGCCTGGCTGTCAACTCGGCGTCTTCACCACCTCCTCCTCTCTCCTTAGCCTCCACCTATGTTTCCCATATGGGACCAGGTAAGAGTGTGCTGTTGGGAGGTACCAGCGAGAGATGCCCAAGCAAGACCGGGAGGTGGGAGAGGAGGCGAAGCCGTTATAGGCGGACACGAGGGCAGATGGTGCATACCTGGCAGCAGGGCGTTAATACCAGCTCTGCCCGGGGGCCCTGCCCTGGAGTTTCTGGAGATTTGTTGGGGCTTCTTCATCCTCTGCTCCAAAAACCCCTCCATCTGCTTCCCTGTATCAACACCTTTTCTGCTTGGGTTCCTGAGCAGACCCTGTGATGCTGTGTGGGATGTAATGACCCAGATGTGAACACAGCCCGTCCCGAGTCCCCGCCACTTGTTCTCCCCTGGGCTTTGCTTGTGGAGTTTCCAGCCCCTTGGTTATCTCCCCTGAGCTCCCAGTGCTGTTCACTTGCCTTTTCCATTGTCAGACACTCGGCTGTTCTCCGAAAGCCCCAGATTTCTCTGCAGTCCTGTAATCCTTGCACCAGCTCCCCCAAATGGTACCAGCCTCAGTGCTGCAGTAGCAGTGACCCCCCGAGTGGCCTTGGGTTTCCCCTGACACGCCGAGGGGCCTCTCTGACTAAAGGAAGAATGGGCGACCTTTTAGCTGAGTAACTGGAACGCATTGGGGTTGGCCCCACTGGTGTCAGGCTTCCTGGGACGGAGTCACGGGTGTGTGGATGGGGACATAGTGTGGCCCATTGCCCAGTCCTGTTGGTTCTGGGTTTGCCCCTCAGCGGCCACCCTGAGGAGAGAACCAACCCTTAGCCCAGCTGCTTCCATTCCACCTTGGCCTTCTGGGGCAGCACAGACTGGGTGTCACAGACCGAAAAGTACTATGGTCCTCTGCTGCTGGAAGTTTCGAGGACTTGAAGGAAATGCTAAACCTTCATGGGATAGAGAGCGTTGAACAACTGTATTGCTTCCTGAAAGGAGTCGGCTTTTTATAAGACTTGACTGTGAGGTTCCTGGGAACCTTACCAGAAATTTCTTGGCAAAATTAGACATTTCCATGGGAAAAAAGAGAGACGAAGAGCTAGATAGTTTCTGTCTGGCAATTGCATTGATTACCCGGTAATACTGTATAGCAGCTGCCCAGTAGTAAAACTTCCTACCTAAAGGGGCTATACATATAGAGAGCTGTAAACCTGAACATCACTGAGCAAATCAAGCTGCAGTGGACCAGCCCAGGCCCTGGGATGGCCTTTAATGCTGGACAGGTGCCCCCAGGACCCACCACCCTGACCCCAAGTGACCTTCTCGGTCTCTGAAGGGTTTTGAGCCTTAATTTTCCTTCCCTTGGTGTAAAAATCACAGTTCCTACTCTCAGTTGAGCATGTCTGTTGGTGTACCCCTCGCAGCTCTGATGATTTAAGGATAAGCTCTTACAAACCACACAGCTGGGTTTTGCTTTGTGATTCAATCTGAAGATCTTTTTCTTTTAGTAGTGAGTTCAGATTTATTAATAATGTGGTCTAAGGTGTGTCTAGTTTTTATATTTCTATATTTATACCTCACTTCTTATATTTACTGTGTATCTTTATTTGGTCTGTTTTCTCTGCTCTCAAAATTTGTTGTATTCATGACTTTGGCGTTTAGAATGGCTCGTGCTTTTGTGACTGCATTTAACACTAATACCTTCATAGGATTCCTTGAATCCCTCTTTTCCTTACCTCGGCTTCCACTGTCTTGTTTCCAGCTTTGATGGCACCCTGGCACCTCCCCACCTCTCCCCCAGGCAGCATTCATGAGCCCCTCCCCTGCTCTCTCCCTTCTCTGAGTTTGAAGGTTGGGTTATTTCTGTAATGTCAGAGTGAACGATAGCATACGATTCCCCGCTTCTGTTCCCACTCTGTGTCAGCCTTAGGTCGGCCCACTGATGTTCTCCGTGCCTTCCCTCAGTCCTTCGGCTGAAATGTCCCATCTCTTCACTGGATAAGGCTGCTCTCCAGCAGATTAGATGCTGATTGCCCTCCTCTCTCCTCATGTGTTTCTCTCCTTCCTGTCTCCGCCTCTTTTCCTCACTACCTTCTAGTCGTTTCTTTGGGCTCTTCTCAGGTTCCTCCTCCTTGGTGGTCCAGCCCTCTTCCTGACTTTCTGTCCCTTCTCCCTCTGCCCATCCTCGGTCTCTGTGGAGGCTCCTGCTCTGGTCTCTTGTCTCCCTTGGGTGCCCCCCTCCATGTTACTGCTAGACCCTTCCAGAGTACTCAGGGGTCAGGGCCTTTGTCAGCTGACACCCACTGGAAGGCTGGCGGCCATCGTGCCACTGGCTGGTTTCGACACCCCAGGTTCGGGCTGCCATGGTCCGCGGGCCTGAGGAGAGCTGGAGGCCTAGTGCTGTCCCTCTACGGCTGCCTGGAGGCCCCGTGGTGGGGGAGGGAGAGGGGGGCGGGAGCTACAGGAAAAGAGAGAAAGATCAGAGTGGAAGGCAGACCCCCCAGCGAGGAAGCTGTCAGCACCACAGCACAAGGTGCGTGTAGGACAGGGGCCCCAGGAAAATCAGCTGTCACCCTCATCGCTCTTATGAGTGACCAGATCCAGGAGGGGCCCCGGATGTTTTTCTTTCTTTCTTTTTTTCTTTTTGTAGTAAAAACACTATTTTCTTTCGAATTTTGAGACTCCTGCTATATACAGTAGGAATATGTAGTCCTGACATATTCTTGGTCCTCAAATAAAAACCTGGGGGATGAATGAAACTTCATACCAAATTCGGTTTATCTCAAAACACACTTGCCCTGCTTTTCTCTCTCCTTTTCTTTCTCCTGGTGTCAGAATGGGGCCCTGCAGTGAGACAAAGGGTGGGGGGCTCAGCTCACAGGATTGTCCTAGTACAGCCATCTGCCCAAGCAAAGGGTTCCTTATGCATTTCACAGAAGGTCTCCCTCCACTTCAAGTAAATCCACACATAAAAATGAAATTTAAGCCAAGGAAAACAAATGCTAAAGCATGTGATGCTAGTCAGGTGATCGGTCTCTGTGCATGTGTCATTTGTCACGGGCTTCCTCACAGCTCTGCATGTGTACTTGTTTCCTTTATTTTCCAGCGAGCCTATTTGTTCAGAGACCGGAGAGCCCTAGGAGCTCCTTGCGTCCACGTGAGGCTAGACCCTGACACGTCCTGCAGGGGCCCCGCTCAGGGTAGCTTGCAACAAGTGCGAGCAAAGCGCACAAAACCTGTGATGACGTGTTGGAGTGAATCGTTCTCTTTTCTCCCAAGAGCCACCATGGTAATGGCTCCTTTTCCAGAAAGGGTGACCTCAGTGTTTTTCATGTATTTATATTTAAAAATGCAACTCAGATCAAAACCCTGCAGAGGTTTTCATTCATTACTTAGCTCAGCATTTCCAAGAGTTTTCCTAAAAAAGAAGAAAAAAAAGAAATTGATATACAAATTGGGACCTTGTATAGCATAGTAAATGATTCCATAATTGAATCCATTTGGAGAATTTCTGTATAAACACAGTAATTACTTTCTGTACCGTGGGAGTTCTCAGAGCCCTTACTAGGCTAACCGTGCAGTAAGGGATGCAGTGGCACTTCCTCGTGACCACCAGCCCTGGAGGTGACTGCAGGGCACGGGGTGGGGTTGTCCCCACCAGGAGGCCCAGTACTCACTTGGACCACCTGCAGCCCCTGCTCCATTCCTTGGGAACCTAGGGGGCGCACTGGCGCGCTCGACTCCAGACCCAGTGATGTGGGTTCTGGGCCTGGATCTGAAAGGGAAGCACAGCAGGGTGAGCGCCTGGAGGAGGGGCCCAGCCCCTCCACCTCTGGGGTGCGCTCCCCGGCCCTCATCCCCGACAGACCTCCTCACACAAATCCGGGGTGACCCAGGCTCGGTGCCCCATCGCATGGAAGAATTCCACCTTCAGCTTGAGGAACTCCTTGTAGAGGTCTGGCCAGTGCTCCCTGCCCAGCAGGAACTGGTAGATGCTCCGCTTGGACGTGGGGTTGTCCTCCTCCATGTCGGAGGCGATGTAGCTGCCATCAGAAAAGAGGGCTCGCTGGTCCCGGCCCCCACAAGGACTCTCAGGCGAGACAGTGGAGAGAGGCTGCTGAGGTCACCCTGGAGGAGCACCCGGGCCCACAGAGGGCAGGACCATCCTCAGCACCAAGCCTGCTGGGCCCATGCTGTGCCCGGCCCAGGTCAAGGTTCTGGCTGTAGCCATTTCCCTGGGACTTTCTACCTCGGGTCCCTCAGTCTCTGGGCAGCAAATGGTGTTTCCTGGCTACGTTCATTATCCCAGGACCTTCCTCATTGCCTTCCCCTCCTCTGACCATGTGACCCCTTGAGGGCCTTGAACCACCACTCGGGGCCCTCGGGCATTGCTCACAGGGCCAGGAAGAAGTGGATCCTGTTGTAGAGGTGACCAGGCAGCCCGACACGCCCGAAGTACTCCACCACCATGGAGAGCAGGTACTGCGTGGAGACAGAGGGCGGGGGAGGGGTGGCCAGGGGTCGATGGCAGGGCCAGTGTCCTGAGTGGGCCACGCGCCCCGCCCCCATCCAGAGGCCAGGTGGGAAAGCCACCCAGGGTGGGCCTTGCTAAGGGTCTCATGGCCCTTTGACATGCGGAGATGAGCTGACGGGAGGCCAGGGAGGAGATGCCCAAGGGCCGGGGCACCGGCAGTGTGTCCTTTCTTCCTTTCTGGCACCAAGGGCGGGTCTCTCCAGGGCTTCTGCTCAGGCAGACACCTTGTCCTCCGTCCCCACCCCCAGGGACCCCTTGGTCCCTCATAATTGTAGTGCTGTGAGTACCTTGTCAGACACTTTCAGGAAAATATCAGCTTCCAAGAAGCTCTGGATAACAGGGTCCTCTGTAAAGGAAGGGAGACGCGATGAGGGCCTTGGAGCAGCCCTTCTGGGAGCAGGGAGCCTGGGGTTGTGGGACATTTCACAGGGAGGAGGAGAACTGGAAACTTCTCCCAGTTCCTCTGTTTCAGGAAGTAGAGTCAGCTCTCTTCCCCCAGGAAGGCTCAGAGCCTTAACAGTGACAAAGCTGTTCCTTCCATTGACCCAGGGAGAGTGAGTCTCAACTGTGGGGCAGGGATTTTGCTATTGTTATTTAATCTTCAACACATGGGTGGGTATGTGTGTTTCATAAAGAGATATGAACTGGTTCTCAAAGTTTAGCATAACTTTCCTCGAGCCAAAGCTTGGCTGTGGCCTTGGGCCTCTGGGCACTACATCCCTGTCACTTCATCATACGGTGACTGTGCAACGCTTTCCTGCCCCACCTGATAACTGAGCATCCTATGTGGGCAGTGGAGAGTTCATACCCCCCTGGGCGGGGGTGGGGGGCCACTGGGCAGTCTACCCTCCTTCTCCTGGACCCCTTCACTTCCTGCTGAGAATGACCTGGCCTCCCCTGGCCCCAGCAGGCTCATCTGGGGTTAGAGTTGGCCCTGGAGGTGCTATTTTCCAGTGATGGCCTGAGAATGCCAGGTCCTCCTTGTCCTTCACACCTTGCCCCGGACAATGACATTTACCCAGACAGGAGGATGGAGGGGTCATGGATCTTTTCGCCCTCCCTGACCCTTGTCCAGGCCGCCTGGCTCCCGGAAGGGCATTGCTTTCTGTGATGATGAAAATATTCTGTAGCTTGCTGTCCAGTACGGTAGCCATTAGCCGTGTGTGGCTACTGAGCTTATGAAATGTGGCTGGCGAGAACCAGGAACTGAATTTCAGAAGTTTATTTTAACTCACGTAGAATTAAATTTGAAGAACTGCATGTGGCTAGTGTGTGCTGCATTGGGCAGCGTCAGTTCCGTGTCCATCCCCCAACCTGCCGCACTCGGTCCTGCCTCTGGTCCTGACATCACCTTCTCTGCAGACCTTCCCTGAGTATCTGTGTCACAAAGCTCTCCTACTCTTGCTCACAGCCCATCTCTAGGTGTCATTGCCTTTTCCTTCTCTGCATTTGTCACTGGCTGAGAGCAACTTATTTCTGTAATTTTTTTTGGTCTCCTCCCACTTTGAGCATAAAGGCAGCGAGATCTAGTTTGTCCTTTCATCACTAATCTCTAAAATCTTAACTGGAGGGAATAAATGTGGGCAGGGGATTCCTCCCTTGATTTGTCCTAAAATGTCTTGATAATTGAAGACTCAACCATGAGTCCTTTTTTCTCTTCGCCCTCCAATAACTTGTCTCAGATGAAAACCCATCAGCACCGCAGTAGAACTGTGGAAACAGAGTGATCTGCTTCTATGCCACCTGGACACCTCACAGCTCTGAGCCCCAGGGGGAGGTTTGGCCATGATCCCGGAGCCTCTGGGATCCTCGGTGTAGAAGGGACCTGACACTCCACCGGCTCAGAGCACAGACCCAGCAGCTGGTAGAAGGCCTCCTGGTCTTCTGGACGATAACTGGATCTTCTCTTGTTCATCCTGAGTTTCGTTCCCTCAACATGATTGACGGTCCACATGTTCCTCCTCTGCCCGCGCTTCTTCCAGGACTTCAGCTCGGAGACAGCTTCCGAGGAGGTGGGATCGGAGGCCAGGGGCTGCTCTCCTGGGCGGCTGCAGGAACAAGACTCTGTGTGAGCACAGACCTGACCCACCTGGGAGGTCCTGAGTCTTCCCTTGCAGCTCACCCTGAAGATTGAACCCTGCCTCCTGAGGACAAGACAACAAGTGGTTACTCAGCAGTAACTGATGTTCTGTTCAGGGCCAAGGAAGCTGAGGACACCACACCTCCCTTGACATCCATCAGTCTCTTCCTCTTCTGGCCTCTCATCCTCCTGGTTCTCTGCTCAGAGACAGCCTCTGGAGGGGCAGAACTGGAGGCCAGAGGGCTCCCATCCTGAGCAGCTGCCAGGAGAGAGGAAGGACCCTGTGTGATCACGGGAGGGACCCACCTGGGAAACACTGTGCTCTTTGCTTCTCACTCACCTTGAGCATGTTGCATGTGACATCTGAAGGGATAAGAATGGCCATCACCCCCTTTGCATTTTATCTATAAAGGAGGGTAGGAACTGAATTAATATTTACCTTTCTTTGCCAGGGAAAAACTGTTCTCTTCTGCCTCTTTCCATGGGTCTTTCTGCCTGGGGGGCACCTCTTTGGAGACAAATGTGAAACTCTCTGGTCATCGATGTCTTTAATAACTACAAAGGTGAACAAGAGAGTGACCTCCTGTCTCACCCTGGACACCCTTTCCCCTGCCCTGCAGACCCACACTCATGAGAGTCCAGGGAAGAAGAAGTGATGCTGGAGCCATGATGATCTATCACCTTCATTCATGCAGAGAGCAGGGATAAGTGTGAATGACCACACACACCTGGCTTCCCTTCCATGCGCTGCCTTTGCCTCTGACTCTTTTTTGCCGGGTCCTGTGGGCTTGCAGCAGTCTCTGAGGCAGCCGATGTGGAGCTCAGAGGGGTATCCTGTCTTTTCTGGATACAAAAAAATGGAAAGAAACCAACTTGATTCTGACCAGGCCATTTCTTTCCGCTTAACCTGCTTCTTGTGAGACCTAATAATAATTAAAATGGCAATAACATTAGCTAACAGTAATTGCTTAGTAAACTTCAGATATTGATTAGTGCATTGGGATTACCTCATTCAATCCTTACAAGGAGGTGTGAGGTAAGGTGTGTAACTTGCCTGTTTACAGATGAGGAAATGCTGACCTAATTTGTCTAGGATTTGTTCCTTGACCGTGGCTAGAGCTCTTTGGACTTGGGATTAGAACTCGTGTCTGAGCGGTGCTCAGGGGAAGAAGGCTGGTGGCAGCCATAGTTGAGCCTCAGTCACATTTCCATTAGGGTTGAGCTGGCCCACCTTACACGCTTATGTCATTGGCTCTGCCTAAATATCCCTGTGAACCACTATAAAGTTACAGCAATCCAACCTGGCAAAAATCTGACCAGAGTAGCCCAGGCCTCTCCGAAATGGCCCCGGAAGCTGATTGAGGCAGTTCCCCCTCAAGAAGGCCAGTGCCACTTGCCGCCTCCGAAGGCAGTGTTCCTCCTGGGTGACAAAGTGTCCACATGCTCCCGGGGCTCTCGAGGTCGAGTTCTCTGTAGAGTCACTTTACTGTCTCTCCTCCTTCCCCCATATTCATTTCGTTCTCCTTTTGCCCACATCCCCTCCTGTTCTCTTTTCTCCCCAAACTCGAGACCTATTTGTATTCCTACTGCATCCCAGTCACTCATCTGGAGGTTCACAGGTGATCCCTTCCCCATCCCCTGCAACAGCTTGGAGGAACATAGTTCAGGATCCAAGACTCACCTTAGTACAGAAGAGAGTGACGCCCACCCCAAGTAAGCACCTGGAAGCTCCCTCAAGATCTAGGCCCTCACCCTTTCCCAGAATGCAGCCTCACAACAGCGTGAGAAGAGCACTGACTGTAGCCAAGTGTTTGGGATCAAATGGCTTCCGAGATTCCGGAGCCCTTGCCATGAGTCACTGATGACATCACACCATTCCATCAGGACCTGCTCTTTGGTTTATAAAAGGCTCTCAAGGAAAAGACTGTGGGCCTCAAGGAGGAAGGAGTTAGTGTCCCAGCCTGAACACTGGGATCACTTCCTCTTACCCCAGTATTACCTCTGAACCTCATCTTGTGTTTCATCTAACCAATTAATGATTCCAAATGAAAGTGATTCGTCCACATATCAAAAAATTGAGAAAATACAAAATTAAAAGTTGATTAATATTCATAGTAAAGTTAATGTACTTTATCTGATTTTTATTTATTTATTAAACATCTTTATTGGAGTATAATTGCTTTACAGTGGTGTGTTAGTTTCTGCTTTATAACAAAGTGAATCAGCTATACATATATATATATATCCCCATATCTCCTCCCTCTTGCGTCTCCTTCCCAGTGTAGTTTATTTTTACTCCCTTCTGATTTGTGTTTAACTATGATCATATTGAGATTTTAAAAATTAACTTTTTCATTTTGAGACAATTGTAGATTCATAAACGCAGTTGTAAGTAATGATACATCCTATATACCTTTCACCAGATTTCCTTCAGTGATACAAACTTGCATATCTATACCGCAGTATCACAATAGGAAATTGGCATTGGTAAAACCCATTGACCTTATTCAGATTTCCCCAGTTTTATATGCAATCACTTATGTGTGTATTTAGTTCTGTGCAATTTTATCACATGTGTACACTCATGTACACCACCACAAAGGTATAGAACAGTTCTATTATAAGGATCCTTCATGCTACTTTTTTATTGTATCTCCACCCACAACCCCTGGCAACCACTATTCTCTTCTTCATCTATATAATTTTGTTATTTCAAAAATACATAAACGGAAACAGATAGTGTATTATCTTCTGATCTGGCTTTTATTTTTAATTTGCATAATTCCCTTGAGAACTATTTAATTTGTTGCATAAATCAATAGTTTATTCCTTTTTATTTCTTAGTAGGAATCCATGGTTCTATGGTCAAGTGCATATTTAGTTTTGTAAGAATCTGCCATACTCTTCTAGAGTGGCCCTATCATTTTACATCCCCACCAGGAATGTATCAGTGATCCACTTTCTCCACATCATTGTCAGCATTTGGGTTATCACTTTTTATTTTAACCATATCTCGTTGTGGTTTTAATCGGCACTTCCCTAATGATATTCCATAATGATATTGATGTCATGTGTTTATTTGCTGTCTGTATATCCTCTTTGGTGAAATCTCTGTTCATGTTTTTTTTCTAATTGAACTACTTCTTTACTGTTGAGTTTTGAGAGCTTTTTACGTATATCCCAGATACAAGTCCTTTGTAAGATATGTGGTTTGCAAATATTTTCTCCCAGTCTATAGCTTATCTTTTAACATCCTCTTTTTTTTAACCATTTTTTTCTTCTGGTTTTATTGAAATGAAATTGAGGTACAACACTGTATAAGTTTATGGTGTACAGTATAACTACTTGACATATGTATATATTGCAAAATGGTCACCACAGTCTAAGTTTAGTTAACATTTATCACCTCATATAGTTACAAAAATTTTTTTTCCCCTGTAATAAGAACTTTTAGGACTTACTTTCTTAGCACCTCTCAAGTACACCATACAGCAGTGTTAATTATATAGTCACCATGCTGTACATCACATCCTCAGGACTTATTTCTTTTATAATTGGAAGTTTATACCTTTCAACCACCTTCAACCATTTCACCTGCCCCCCAGTCCCTGCTTCTGGTAACCATCCATCTGTTCTTTGTTTCTATAAGTTTTTAAAAAATTTTATTGAAATATAGTTGATTTACAATGTTGTGTTAACCTCTGCTGTACAGCAAAGTGATTCAATTATACATACATACATATATATATAATATATATATATTTTATATATATATATATATATATATATATATATATATCTCATACATATTCTTTTTCATATTCTTTTCCATTATGGTATATCATAGGATATTGAATATAGTTCCCTGTGCTATACAGTAGGACCTTGTTGTTTATCCATTCTATATATAATAGTTTGCATCTGCTAATCTCAACCTCCCAATCCATCCATTCCCCACCCCCCTTCCCCCTTGGCAACCACAAGTCTGTTCTCTATGTCTGTGAGTCTGTTTCTGTTTTGTAGATAGGTTCATTTGTGTCATATTTTAGATTCCACATATAAGTGATATCATATGGTATTTGTCTCTTTCTGACATACTTTGCTTAGTATGATAATCTCTAGGTCCATCCATATTGCTGCAAATGGCATTATTTCATTCTTTTTTGTGGCTGAGTAATATTCCATTGTATATATGAACCACATCCATTCATCTGTTGATGGACATTTAGGTTGCTTCCATGTCTTGGCTATTGTGAATAGTGCTGCTGTGAACATAGGGGTGCATGTATCTTTTTGAATTAGTTTTATTCGGATATACACCCAGGAGTGGGATAGTGGGATTGCTGGATCATATGGTAACTCTATTTTCAGTTTTTTGAGGAAACTCCATACTGTTTTCCATAGTGGCTGCATCAGTTTACATTCCCACCATCAGTGTAGGAGGGTTCTCTTTTCTCCACATCCTCTCCAGCATTTGTTATTTGTAGACTCTTTTTTTTTTTTTGGGCTGTGCCGCATGGCATGTGGGATCTTAGTTCCTTGATCAGGGATCAAACCTGTGCCTCCTGTAGTGGAAGCACTGAGTCCTAACCACTGGACCACCAGGGAATTCCTATTTGTAGACTTTTTAATGATGGCCATTCTGACTGGTGTGAGGTGGTACTTCATTGTAGTTTTGATTTGCATTTCTCTAATAATTAACAATGGTGAACAGCTTTTCATGTGCCTATTGGCCATCTGTATGTCTTCTTTGGAGAAAGGACTATTTAGGTCTTCAGCCCATTTTTTGATTGGGTTGTTTTAAACTGCTTTATTGATGTATGTTACATAATAGTCACTCATTTTAAACATACAATTCAATGAATTTTAGTGTATTTACACGGAGTTCAACAATGATCACCACAGTCTAATTTTGGAACATGTCCATCCCCCCAAAAGATCCCTCCTGCTCATTTGCAGTCACTCCCCATTCTCACCTCCAGCTCTAGGCAACCACTACTCTAATGCGTGTCTGTTTTTTTTTTTTTTAACTGGGGATTGGTAGAGAAATCAGTTTGAAAAAAATATTTCATTGCTAAAAGCCATTTGAAATTTACTCATTTTAAACTCTTTATTGATAAATGAGAAAACAGTGGCCCTGAAAGCACCAGGGTCTAGCCCAAGACCACACACAAGCACTACATGGCAGAGGCCAGATCCCTTGAAAAGCATTCTTCCCACTGGGAACCTGGGTACCAAGCTTTGGGGTGGAGTGACCGCAGGTTCTGCCATGGTTCCCTCTGACTGGTGCCCCATGAGAAGTGCCCTGTGGGGTCTGGAGCTGAGGGAGACGGGGGCGGCATCTTCTCCCTCTGAGACACTATTCCTGACTCTGGTTGGGTCTGTGGTCTCCACCCCTAATTCCAGCCCATTGAGGGGTTATCCTTGAAGCCAGGGCTGCCCTTCAGCTTGGTGGCTAGATTCCTGCTTCCTCCATTCTTCAGATTTCACACCAGATAAGTTTTCTCCTAGTGAGATGTGACTCTTGGAGGGCAATTGTTTTGTTTTGTTTTGTTTTGTTTGCGGGGAGCGGGGAGTGTGGTGAAGGGAAAGGGAGCAGGAGCTTCTTTATGGAGTCTCTATATTCTGGAAATTTTTATGTCCTAGAAATCTCCAGCATAGATGGGGTTGGGGGAGGCAAGTTTGGCATTGTCACTAGCGTGGACTCCACCACAGATGTCTTCTGGGACCAGTCAGCACCACCACGGTGAAGCCAGAGAGGCCACAGAGCTGGAGGCCTAGAGGGTTCGAGAGGGCATCAGTCATGGGGAGTGGCTGTCACCCACCCCAGTTCCACATGTTGGCTTAGGCAGGGGATTCTTAACTCGCGGGAGTCTGGGTCTTATGATGTTTCAAAAGAAGCCAGAAATTATATTTTTTTAATGTGAAATCTTCCAAATTTTAAACAATGGCAACAAATTAAAAAATTTTGAATGCCATGTGGAGAGCACACAGGACGCATCAGCTTCTGAGCCTGGCCAGGGGCTCTGCTCTTCAGGATTTAGCTCCAAGAACCACTAGCAGGGGATTCCAGGGTGGGTGGGGGGATGGGGGGCTTGACAGAGAGTATTCTCTCTCTTCTTTCGCTTCCTCAGGCCACATCTATGCAGGACTAAATCGAAGGGGTCATACTTTTCCTTTATTATTGATTTATTTATTTTTGGCTGCGCTGGGTCTTCGTTGCTGCGCGCGGGCTTTTCTCTAGTTGCGGCGAGCGTGGGCTACTCTTCGTTGCGGTGCGCGGGCTTCCCGTTGCAGTCTCTTCTCTTGTTGCGGAGCACGGGCTCTAGGCGTGCAGGCTTCAGTAGTTGTGGAGAGCAGGCTTCAGTAGTTGTGGCGTGCGGGCTCTAGAGCGCAGGCTCAGTAGTTGTGGCTCGCGGGCTCCAGAGTGCAGTCTCAGTAGTTGTGGCGCATGGGTTCAGTTGTTCCACGGTATGTGGGATCCTCCCGGGCCAGGGCTCGAACCCGTGTCCCCTGCATTGGCAGGCGGATTCTTAACCACTGTGCCACCAGGGAAGCCCTTATGCTTTTCCTTTAAAACATTCCCTCTCTCAACTTGCCTATGACTTGGGTGTTAAGTAGGGTGCTGATGGCCATGGAGCTTCCTGGGATCATTCTGGAGGCAAGGGGATGAGAGGTGTGTCCTCCTTGCCTCCCTTCCTGGTGGTGTCAGCTCTCCGAACTTGAAGGGGGAGGGGGAGGAGGCTATCTTGGTCTTTCCCTTAAGTGTTCACCTCTGTTTCCAACCTTCCTGTGATGAGAAGCTCTGCAAAGCTCGTTTCTTTTCCCGTGTGGTGGTAATGGTGGTGATGCTTGTGGTACCAGCCTCTGTATCCCCGTCTTTATGAGACTGCTAGCAGCAAAGTGCAGCTGGGCTCTGTCTCTGGCTGCTGATGCTGGGAAGATGTCTGTGAGTTTCTTCCACTGCCTCTTCCTTGATAGGGTGTGAGCTGTGAACCCAGCTGGCTTTCTCTGTGGGTGTTGGTGGTGGTGGTAGGATGTTGGCTGTTCTTTCCACTGCGGGTTTGCGCTGTGAGTCCAGGAGGGGGTCAGGAGGATGATTCTTTCATGGTCTTTTGAAGAACACAGTAGAGACTTTACAGTTTTTTTGTGGAATGGACGCTAACATTCACGTTCGATAGAGGTCGCTGCTGTAGCTGCATGTCGAGAAGGCAACCAACTTTCCTGAGACACACTATCAGGGATTATGAGGGCATCCCCCCATGCTCTCGGCTGACCAGGTCATATTCGATTACTGAAATTAGAGGAGGCCTTTCTTAGGGTTACACCGTCAGCAACAGAAGAAAAACCATGAACTCACAGAGGTACAGCAGAGGATGAATGGAAACATATCCCATGGGATTTGCTGTTTTCCCCAGTGTGGGTCTGGTGCTGCCCCCGCACTGAGAGGCAGGTGTCCTAGATTCAAGGCATTATGACTAATCTGAATCACTCTGGATGAGTTAGTTATGCCTGTGATTCTGAGGGTACAGTAACATAATAACCTTGAACATACCTTTGTGAACCACACAGCAATGCATGTACATGTACCATTCTCCCAGTAGGGACTAATGACTTAATGACTTTGAATAAAGATGTAGAACAAGTATAGAAGCTGCAGGTTAGACTAGGAGGGTAATTTCTGTTCCTCAGCCTTAAAGCTGAGTAACCACATCTCACTCTGGAATGCGCCCAGGGACCCAGTACAATACTGTAAATTCATCTCTTGCAGTGGGTGGATGGTATAAACCGGATGCTTTGACAAGATTTGGAGACTGTTTTAAATTGTGAATGGAGATACGTTGGATCCACCAGATGGTACTGAAGTCAAGGAGGAGAACTCCACAGAATGATCCCAAACCCCACAGCCGGCAGTCTCCTCTCTGTGCCGGGCACTCCCTGAGTACTGCCCTCAGATGACCAGAGCTTACGGAAGAGCTTGCAACGTTGACCTGGATTGTGACAGGTTTGGGGGAAACCTCTGTTTATTCTGAAGAATCTTGAATCACCCCTCCTCTCTCCCCGCACCACTCTCTTGGTGCATCTGGGGCTAACATCTGTTAATGTATGATCCCCAGAATGTGGGTGGGAGCCAAGTGGAGCAATCCTTTTTGGCCTGTGCATCTCTTGTCTCGCTTCTTCACTTAGCTGGGATGTAGCTGGAGTTCTTGATGAGACAAATCTGCTCTGAGCCTTTTTCTCAAAGAGCCCCTTTTGTACACTGGGTGCTCACCTTCTTCCATTTCGGGGAGAAGAGTAGCTTAGTTACTGTCTTCTCAGCTGGGCAGCTAGAGGAAATACTCAGAGTTCCCAAGTAGAGTTGTCACGGATTTGGCTTTGAGAAAGAGCTTGGAATTGTTCTGTGTATTTTGGGAACATTTAGATAACATTTCCTATTACATCTTTTGAGAAATTTTCTTTGCTCTGAAGTTTACTTTATTTGATATGAATGTAGCCATTCTGTTTTCTTTTGACTGATGTTTACATAGCATATCTTTCTCCATTCTTTTATGGCCAACCTACCTCTACTGTTATATTTGAAGTGAATTTCATGTAGACGGTATATGGTTGGGTCATGTTTTCCAATGCACTCTGCCAATCTCTGCCTTTTAATAGGTGTATTTATTTATTTATTCATTCATTCATTTATTGGCCACACCGTGCAGCATGCAGGATCTTAGTTCCCTGACCAGGGATCGAACCCGTGCCCCCTGCAGTGGAAGCACAGAGCCTTAACCACTGGACCGCCAGGGAAGTCCCTAGGAGGTGTATTTAGACTATTTACATTTAACGTCAGGATTCATATGTTAGGGCTAAGTCTGCCATTTTCTTTTTTCCTTTTTGTTCTCTCTTTTGTCTCTCTGTTTCCTTTTTCCTGCCTTCCTGTGCGTTGCTTGAATATAATTTATAATTTCATTTTGGCTTTATAGTGTTTTTGAGTGTATTTCTTTGTGTCAGTTATTTAGTGGTTGCTCATCTGAGACTCCAGGATCTCTATGTGGCTTCCACTGGCACTGCACGTGGTGGGGGCGTGCCTCATTGTTGCCAGGCATGGATGAGAATTCTGGGCTCTCACTCAGCCCTGACTGACACCATCCTGGCTGTGGAGGGAAGGGCAGAGCATCTTGTTACAACCAGAAGAGGGTGGAAGTTCAGGTTCTTCACTCAGCCTTCAGTAACAAGTGCGGGTCCCCTTTTTTTCATGGTGTTTGTCTGGAGTATGGTGGTTATTGCCCAAAAGTTTTCTGTCTTGCTAGGTTGCCGTTTTCCTGATCCTTTGGCTAAAAAGAGCAGGCTTTTCTTGGGGGTTCTTTTGTCTGCACCCATTGAAGCCTCTAGGTTGTTGGCTTCTTCAGCCCAGTCTGAGATATAAGAAGCCAAGAAAAAACCTGAAAAACTTACTGCCGTGTTGTTCCTCAGGTCCTGGGGTCCTTATCCAATCTGCTTTTTTCTCTCCACCTTTGAGTCTTCTCATGTTTCATATATAATATCCAGGTGTTATCACTGTTCTTAGCAGGAAGAATAGGGAGAAGTTCATCTACTCCGTCTTGTTTGTAACCAGAGGTCCAGGACAGTAACATTTTTGTTGCGGTTACATTTTGAGTTTCTAGCCTTTATTGTTATTATTAACAAACTCTGTTCAACACAGGAAGTGGTTTCCCTGAAAGCTGCATTCATAAATGCAAATTAGGAAGACAAATGCAAACTGAGAGTGCTTCACATACACTTCTTTTCCTTTTCATTCGATCATTTTTATACCTAACAATTTTGAAAATGAAGAGGTGACATTAATCACATTCTTCTATCAATCCATGAAATCAGAAGAGACTATAAGATGCCTTTAAAGAAAAGTGAAGCATAGAACACTGCTCAGTAATAAAAGAAAGTTATTCTGTAATAACTCACAGAATTATGAGAGAAAAAAGTCAATCTCAAAGGTTATGTACTGTATGATCCCATTTATATAGCATTATTGAAATTATAGAGATGGAGAAAATATTAGTAGTTGGCAGAGATTAGGGATGAGGGTAGGAAGTGAGAGTAGGAAGTGAGGGTAGGAAGTGAAGTGGCTATTAAAGAGATAACATGAGGAATCCTTGTGCTGGGACTGTTGTGTATGTTGACTCTGCTGGTGGTCACACAAATTCACACGTGTGATAAAATTGCATAGTACCACACACACGCACAGACAACTGAGTGAATGTAAAAGCAGTGAAGTATAAATAAGGTGGATGGATTGTATTAATGGCAATTTTGTGGTTGAGGCCAGACACACCAGAGACCTCAGAACTCCTCTCCTGCTGGGGATATTGTGCTGTAGTCATGCAAGTTGGTACCATGGGAACCTGGCTTAAGGACATACGGGCTCTCTGTATTATTTCTTACAACTCTGTGAATCTACAATAGTTTCAAGGTTTTTAAAGTTTTAAAGAAAAGAAAGCAAGGAATTGTGCTGTTTTGTACTTTCTTCCTCTGCAGACTTCCCTTCCCTTCCCTGGCGCAAGCAAAGAGGAGATGGCCAGCCTAATTTGGTTTCTGCTTAATGGTCACTTGTGTGCAGAGAGACCCACTTTTCTCACTAGTGTAAGGGCTGGTTGTGTTTTGCGATGAGCTCTTTCGGGTTTTGATGGGGTGGGGTGGAGTTGGGACTGGGAGATTGGCTTCTGCAGGCACAGTTGTTCTTCCCTCTCTGTCCTCAACACCCTCCTGAATAGCTCGGATTATTTCCTCTGTGCAGTCCCGAGGCTACATCCCCTGAGACCGGCTCTGCACAAAGATGCTCAAGGCCACACACTCCCCAGAGACCTCAGTGCCCCCTCTCCTGCTGGTGGAGAGTAGAAGACATGTGAGTCTTCCATGGAGGCCGGCGTTGCAGGCAGTTGTGGCCTCTAGGTCTCTCTTGTGATGCCAAGGGCGAGAGAAGTGCCCCTGAGCTAGAAAGTGTTCGTGACTGTTAGGAAGAGATCCAAGATGGATCCCAGATTTGTGAGACACTATGCTATTCCAAGCACTCTCCCATCTGACTTTAATAGAAAATGATTATATTTGTAGAAAATGAGAGGCAAAGAAATGAATGAGCTTATGGGAACTTTGCCATGAGATGCAAAATATCTGCATGGAAAGCAGAGTAGACATGATTGCTGGGGCACATGCACGGAATTTCTCGGTGTTCAGTGAGTATCAAACTCAAATGTCAATAAGGGCCGGGAGAAAACTTAAATATATGAAGTAAGTGGATAAGTAATAAGAGGAGGTATGGGAAATTGCCAACAAACTAGAGATCTTGGACTCAGTACAAATGTTTTCAAATTCAATTTTTGAATCTTGTAGTGGCCAGCAGCTGCTTGCAGACATGAGAGACAATTCCAGTGAGACTGGTGCCCATGTACTTGACCGTCCCTGCTGTCTGGACACCTACAGTGCTAGTTGTGATAGTCTTTTCTATACTATGAGCCCAGGAATTAAGCTTGGTTGTATAACGGAAACACAAATGTCAGTGGCTTAAGCAAGATAGGGTTGTCTGCTTCCGATTACGATGTAGAAAGATATAAACAATTTCCTCCCATGTTGATAAAAGAATTAACTATATAGAATAAAAAGCATACGTTTCATGGGGTTTTCGAAGACCAGTAGATGTAAGGAAGCTGCGATGGGCTGAATTGCAGAGGGACACACCCCCTACAGGTGAGTCGAGAGCCCTGGAGTTCTCTGGGGGCAGGTGAGCACAGACTGAGAAGAAGCATCCTGGGTGCGGGGAAGCTATTAGGGTCTGAAAGAGTTCCACATGCAAATATCCATCTCCCTGCCCAACAGCTCTCTCCCTTCCCCTGGAATTTTGCTGGGAAAGTGGCATTGGAGACAGAGCTGGTCAGCAGAGAGAATGCAGAGAGCATACACACTCCTGTGGTGCTTGGGTTGCGAGCCCTGCAGGAGGTGGACCTAAAGATGAGCCCAGACTCTCCCAAACAATGGCCTTCCCCACCATCCAACCACAAGGAAAAGATGAGTCCCTTAATGGCAGCCGTGCAGGAGGCTGAGGCTGGGCTGGGCTACGAGAGTTTGCTACAGTAGGTGAAAAGTGGTAGGACAGAAATTCAAGGCAGAAATTGCCAGATTGCGTAAGAAAACAAGACCCAGCCACACGCTTTTAACACACATGTTAAGTAAAAGGACGGAAAAGGAAAAACATGGCCACGCCCAGAGTCAGTGGGGGAGGGCACTCACACGGAGGTGTGGCTTATTGACACTGAGGGTCGTGGTGCATGGGGGGGGCCACTTGGAGTTGGAGGTAGCATGGCAGGTGGGGGAGGGGAGAGATGATTCTGGGCTGGGGGAGAACGTCTGTGGCCCGTTGAGCCCTCTTTGGGGAATGGCTGCTTGTTCTTCCCCAAAGGAGGCTGAGAAATGCCCACAGCAAGCAGGCTGTCTGAGGACCCCCTAGACTACCAAGGCCTTTCTCCTTCTCTTTCTGTGACCACTTAGGCCTGGCTGGATGGCCTCCCCAGCACAGGGGACAGGCATGGTCTTACTAAGGCCTCCTTTCCTTTTCCCCTCATAGGTCAGAGAAGGAAACAAAACTCAAGTGCTTTGTTTTAGGTAGAAGGGCTTTGAGGGTTAGAGAACGCCTTGGGGAGAGAGTGTGACTCCAAATATGGTCTTTTGTTCCAGGATGTAATTATACCAACACTCTGGCACTGGATATGGGATCGTGGCCAGCACAGCCCAGTCCCTACCTTCCGGGGCTGTTGGGAGGCCTGGCTGATGCATGAAACCCCTTAGGCCTTAGCCAGGAATCGGGCGCTGATGGTGCCTAGTGGATGTGCTTAGGTTGGCTTAGAATGCTCCCTAGTGGGAGAAGGCCTGAACAGCAACACAGAGCGTCCGGGTTGCTGGGCAAAAATTCTCCAGGGCAGTGTACTCAACTGCTTCAGAGGACATGTATGCTTAGGGGATTTGTACTTTAAAATTACTGTGAAAATATCACCATATTAAATTGTTAATGTACAGGGATTGTATTTATTATCACTGCAGGTAGTTCTTGAGGGGCTACCATGGTAACATGGGGAGTATTTTGAAAGTGTAAAGGGTTACATGAGTGTGAAGAATTTATATTGTTTTAATTAGAAATAATGTGCAGTATTTATAGGACAACTTATTAGGAAGCGCAAATGTATTTATGGATGTTGATTAATCTAGAGACCATTTCTCTTTCAGAGAAGTTAAGTAATTTTTATCCTGTTGATAGAGATTGGGTCCATGCTAATGTTCCCTCTTCAGTGAGCTTTTAGGTTAAATGATGTTGTGCGCCAATCCTGGATTGCGCTGACTGGGTCATGCAGTCCAGCGTTCCTGTGTAGTGGGTGCAGAAGTTCAGGGGGCCTATGAGTTACAGGGTCAGTGAGCAGGGCCAAAGAAAGGGCCACTGAAAGTCATGGTCATGGCTGGGAGTACTATGGTCAAAAAGGACATCACTCCCTCAAGTACAAAGTTGTTTTCTCTCTGGCTACTGCTAAGCACTGACGGGACAGGAAGACTGAGGTTCTAGTTTATTTGGTCCTTTATTTATTTAAATTAAGAAAATACTTGTTTAAAGAGTTGATGTCAGTTTCCACTTTCTTATTTGCTTCTGTTCTGTTATTCATCACAATAATTTAGTCAAGTGCCTGGGTTTATATGCATGAAATAAATTTAGTTCCTACATGCTGGGTTCTTATAAAAGAAGGAGGAGGAGGGGGGGCATGGGGGAGGAGGAGGAGGAGAAAAACTAGGCAGGCACACAGAAACCACCATACAAACAAATCACCGTTCTCAAGATGGCATTTAGCGTGAGTTCCCACCGTGAGTCCATGGAGTGGGGAGTAAAAAGGTGGTAAGCACATTCTGATCAAATGAGGCGGGTGCAGACCTCTGGGGTTGACTACAAGGGCACTGAGATTCAGTGAGGGTGGGGGGAACGAAGGGAATGTGCAAGGTGAAGGTAGGGGAGACAGCCCAGAACACAGTGGGTCTGCGAGGGCACCGGAGAGGGAGGACTGGGGGTGTGGGGGGTGGAGAGCTTTCCTCATGCTCCCTGACCTGGCCATGGGGCTGATCAAATGTTTTCACACGTGGCTCTTGAGAAGACAGGAAAGTGGCCTCTTGGTGGGCCTGGAGGACGGGGGAGAAAGTGATAGCAAGCCCCACCTGCCCTTCTCCTGTCTCCCTCCTTCTCCCTGAGGCTCCCTCCTCTAGGGCTGCCTCCGCCCCGGGGCAGGGTCTGTACAGCTTTGCCCGGCATCCTTGTGGCTGCAGGTGGAGGCTGGTGACCGCAGTGGCCCGATCACTCGTCTTTCCGGAGGCCAGAAGCCCCAGGGTCCCATTGGATTTCAGGGTATCAGCCCAACAGGATGATGGTGGCAGCATAGTCCTAACTCAGGACCTGGGCTCGCATCGCCCACCCCCCATCACCCCAGGAAGCCCACTGTGCCCTGGGCTCCTGCCCCTGGGCCACTCCCCCAGGTAGTCACCTAGGAGAGCATGGCTTGCCCCAAACTCTTTGTGAATGGGCTTCAGAGCATGAATATCCTCCGTGGTGACAAAGTTTCATTATTTAAGGTTAGTTTTTTTTTGGGAAATAGCCAAACTTTTGTTGGCATCAAGAGTGCCCCTATCATAAGGTAAGTGATGGAGTAGTTAGTTCATTCCTACTGCCCTGCCTGGAACTCAGGAGAATATGGTCAATCCATATTTGTGGAAATGAACCAAGAAATGAGGCAGCGGCTACAGAGGTGAGGATGCTCATTTGCTCGTGGAACTTTCAAGTAGGATCTTCCAAACTGTTAAGAGAATACTTTATGTTGGTGTGTTGGATTTGGAAAATAGACGATAAAAGAACCATTGAGTTGTAGTTCTGCTTCCAAGCAAGTACCCCAATAACCATTTCCCTCTGTGTGACAGAAAGGTATTTAACCCAGTGACCGGACCTCTCTGTGTTTTGGTTTCCTCACCTCTAAAATAAGAACAATGGAACCTACCTCATAAGGTTGTTATGAGGATCAAAAGAGATACATTTGTCCAAAGCTACCTGGGAAGTGCTATAATGTTGCAAACCACAGTGGAGTGCACGCCCCTCATCTCCAAGTCTAAACATGCACATGGTGAATAGTGCTGCCATGTAAGTTCCCCTTGTCCGGAAGTGCCTTTCTCCTGGCAGCAAGAGACCCAATGGGCTGCTTCCTTAGACAATGGCTCAGGTGACTGGAGCCCTTCACTAGGGAGTACAGGACTGGAGATCAGTTCCAGTGTGGGACGGTTGGTTGGTGGCATTTCCCAGTTACCCCCTGCCCTGCAGTGTGGGCGGGGCAGCGGTTCTGGCCTGCTCACTGGCAGGTGGCAAAGCCCGGTCCACCCCTAAGGCGATTGCTCTGTAATCCCACCAGTGGCCAGTAGGTGGCACAAGACACCCACCATGGCCACCGGCTTTGCGCCATTCAGCCTTTCTCAGAAGGGAAAAATCTATTTCTAATCCAGCCTGGGCTTTATGGCAATGCTTAATCACATGGAAGGGAACATGCAATAACTACTGGTATTTCTGTAAACACACATGCTTAGAGCAGCTGCCAGTTGGGGATGAGGACCGAGGGAACAACTCAGTGAGAGGTCTCCTGAGGACAGTCTATAAAAGGAAAACCCTGTGGGTTTTTAATTTAAGAGCTTCCCAGCTAACCTTTGTGACTCATCGAAAGAAACATTTTGAACCCGGATGGACGGTGACAATACATTTTTTGGATTGTAACCTGGTCCTCCTTCTGCCCCGCCCCCTCCCCCTTCCCCCAAATGGCAGGTTTCAGAAGGGCTCGGCTGCAGGGCAGCACCTTCTGAACTGATGCTGGCTTATTTTCCTGTTCTTTGATCCTGGCAAGTTGCCTGCTTCTCGGATTCATCCTTTCTCTGGAGGAAAGTTGATTTGAATCTCATTCTGCCGTTAATAAAATTGGCACCAGATGGATGTGAAGCCGAAGAGGAGACTCATCACAGCAAAACAAGAAATGTAATCTGGTCAACCATGGGGCAGTAAGGATTGGGTGCTTTTAATTTTCATATGTGTGGGCACTTTAAAAAATTGTGGTGAAATACACAACATAAAATTTACCATCTTAAGCATTTTAAGTGTATCGTTCAGTGGTATTTAATACATTCATATTGTGTAATCATCACCACCATCCAGTTCCATAGGTTTTCCTCTTGTGAAATGGAAACTGTATCCATTAAACACTTAACTCCTCATTTTTCCCTCCCTGCAAACC